>NW_016107332.1:10113496-10159760 GCF_001604975.1 Cebus imitator
AGGGACGGTGGGGGGTGGGGAGCTAGGGAGAGATAGCAAGGGGAGAGATGCCAGATGTAGGTGATGGGGAGGAAGGCAGCAAATCACACTGCCACTTGTGCACCTATGCAACAATCTTGCATGTTCTTCACATGTACCCCAAAACCTAAAATGAAATAAAATAAATAAATGGGAAAAATAAATAAATAAATAAAAATAATCTGATTATATTCGCATAAATTTTATAGTTTATCACACATAAAGACTTCACCAAACTGGAAATCAAACAACAGGAAATTTGTTTAAGCCACAACAAATAATTTTCTTTTTTTTTTTTTTGATATTTATAGCACAATATCTTAGAATAAAACCATATTTATAGGAAAAAATCTATACAATACATGATAGGATTAGTAATTTCTTTCATCTTGTAGTTAATTTACAACATAAAACAGCCTATAAAAATTATACAATTTGAAAATGAAAATATTTATAAAAAGAGTAATATGCTTCATCCCAAATTATTTTATTGAAACAGTCAATACTGCAGTGGGAAATTTTATCTCTATTTGAATTTGTAGAATATATGCTCACTGGAATATACAAATACAAATGTCACTACACATTAAGTGTCAAGTCTAAAACAGGAGTGTTAATTATCTTACAAGTTACACAATAACCTTTAGTACACAAATATTTGCTTTAGTCTACACAACTTGTTGTCCACGTTAAATTTAAGCAGTAGGAGGAAACACTAGCACAAAACAAGTTTCTAACATGTTTAAAAAGTTGCAGAGGTTCAGATAAAAATAATGCAGTTCAAGAGAAATTAACAATGTTTTTCCTTTACAACATTTCTTGACAGTTGGAGTCTGTCTGCTCATCTGTCTTTCCAGCATTGGAGAATCAGGGAAGAATAATTGGTATTGTTATGGGTTTATACTTTTTACGGACCTGCACTTTTAAAGCTTTTATATAACTGACAATTTCCACTCATTCAAAAGAGATTATTTGGTAACTACATGCACTGGTACCCAAATTCATGTCTGAAATGATTAAGAGAGGAGTGGTGGTATCGCTGGCTTTATTTTCCTGCCATTTCAACCACAATAAAATTTCACTTTTCCTTATTGCTAGAACTAAACTGCTTTTCCTTCCAAGTGAGAAATATTGACTTTGGATCTGTAGAACAGAGGAAAAAATTGTGAAGGATACAGTATTTCTTCATAGAAAAAGGAGATATAATTAAACCACAAAGACTTGAGAATACCATTGATCTTACATCTTTCAGAGTCCTTAGGAGCAAAAGTTTACCTATGTTTCTCTAGGACATTACCATTAATCTACCTCAATGCAAAGCATTTTATTATAGTTTAAGTCACAAATTTCTGAAAGAGCAAAGCTAATTGCTCAACTATGGACCCCGCAAACCACTTATGCATAGACTGAATGCCTCTGAATATACTTTCTGGGTGTCCAAATCTGCATACCTATTGATTGATTGGAATCCTTACAAGACAGGGGGGAATCATGCTAAATCAAGTAGAGAGCCTAATTAGTGTTTAAATTGAATGACATTTTTGCACACTTACTTTTTGATAATTAAGAGTTACCTAGATAAGCAAATAAATAGTAAGAAATTAAAAAAAATTTAAACTAGCAGGAAATTATAATACTGCATCTCATCTAAAGCATTTATAGCTCTAGAGTGAATACATTAAAAATAATGATACTGGGCATTTTTAAATGCTATATTATCAAACAAATATTTTGGCTATGTCATAATATACTTATCCCTTTAAATATATGAAACATGAAAAATTTTTAAATTCTGAAATCATGAAAAAACAGCGTTTAAGCCAATAGTAAACAGGGGGACTCTAGAAAAAAAATCCAGAACTTCAGAAAATATTTAATGTTAAATTCTGGAAAATTATTGCATCATATTATTTAATGCAATATCTTAAGTTACAAAAGACATTCAGTAAATTTGGGATGTATCCCAGAGTGTTCTCACAAGATCCTTTTGGAACTTGATGTAACATAACAGCAACGGTGATGCCATCTAATATTTTTAAACAATGTGACAAATATTTGCTAAACCCTTTACACATAAAATCATATTTAATAACTCAGGACACATAGATAAATGCTATAAATATTCAGTATACACAGATGAGGAAACAGATGTGGTCCAGACCATTATATTATTTCAAATCTCAAAACTCACAATGCTCAAGTTCAATAATGACAGAAACACCATTTTCTACTTCCTCTCTACAATGTTCTTAACTCTCATAGGCAAACAGCAGCAGAGTCAAGCAGGTGTGTTTTCTAGGCTGATGTATTTTTCAGCCAATTAATTCCTCACAGTGAAGGAATTTACGATCTTTTCTATTAGTGCCTCAGGGAAAAGCAAGACTGGGTGAGGAATTAGTTAGCTGTGAAAGAATAGTGACATTCTGTATCTGATAAGAAAGAAAAAAAAAGGACCATATATTTTAAGAATATCAGTTAAACAGAATTTAACAAAAGCATCACTCTGAGGAATAAGGGAGTGTTAAGTTTTTAATTGAGCTATGTAGATACATATTTTCTGGCAGAGAAGGCACACCATAACTTAGGAAATAGGAAAATTATTTCAGAACTCAGATGCCCTTATAAAAAATTTATCATAGATTGTTCAAGTTAATGCCAGAATCAAAAATTAATGGTCAACTTTAACACAGACCTTCTAGTCTGTGCCTGTCCATGGTGACATCTTATAATTATATAAGAAGATATATTTAAACCACATACATGATTGTAGAAGAATTATTATATGTTCTTTAAAAATTACTATCACTTTGTATGTAATTTGATTTTTAAATCGTTTTTTAAAATTACACTTTAAGTTCTGGGATACATGTGCAGAACATGAGGGTTTGTTACATAAATATACACGTAACATGGTGGTTTGTTGCATCCATCAAACTGTTATGTAATTAGGTATTTCTCATAATGATATCCATCCCCTATCCCCCTAACCCCCAGCAGGCCCTGGTGTGTGATGTTCCCTTCCCTGCGTCCATGTGTTTTCATTGTTCAACTCTCACTTATAAGTGAAAACATGTGGTGTCTGGTTTTTTTTCTTCCTGTGTTAGTTTGCTGAGAGTGATGATTTCCAGTTTCATTCATGTCCTTGCAAAGGACGTGAACTCATCCTTTTATATGGCTGCATAGTATTCTGTGGTGCATATGTGCCATCATTGATGGGCATTTGGGCTGATTCCAAGTCTTTTCTATTGTGAACAGTGCTGCAGTAAACATATGTACACATGGGTCTTTATAGCAGAATGATTTTATAGCCCTTTGGGTATATACCCAGTAATGGGATTCCTGGGTCAAATGGAATTTCTATTTCTTGATCCTTGAGGAATCCCACACTGTCTTCCACAATGGTTGAACTAATTTGCGCTCCCAGCAACAGTGTAAAAGTGTTCCTATTTCTCCATATTCTCTCCAGCACCTGTTGCTTTCTAACTTTTAAATGATCCCCATTCTAACTGACATGAGATGGCATCTCACTTTGGTTTTGATTTGAGTTTCTCTAATGACCAGTGAGGATGAGCTTTTGTCATATGTTTATTGGCTGCATCAATGTCTTCTTTTGAGAAGTGTCTGTTCATATCCTTTGCCCACTTTTTGATAGGGTTGTTTATTTTGTTTTGTTTTGTTTTTTTTTTGTAAATTTGTAGATTCTGGATATTAGCCCTTTGTCAAATGGATAGATTGAAAAAATTTTCTCTCATTCTGTAAGTTGCCTGTTCACTCTGTTGATAATTTCTTTTTCTCTGCAGAAGCTCTTTAGATTAATTAGATATCATTTGTCAATATTGGATTTTGTTGCCATTTCTTTCCATGTTTTAGTCATGAAATCTTTGTCCATGCCTATGTCCTGAATGATATCACCTAGGTTTTCTCTAGGGTTTTTATGATTTTAGGTCCTATGTTTAAGTCTTTAATCCATCTTGAGTTAATTTTTGGATAAAGTGTAAGGATGGGGTCTAGTTTCTGTTTTCTGCATATGGCTAACCAGTTTTCCCAATACAGTTTATTAAATATGGAATGTTTTCTTCATTGCTTGTTTTTGTCAGGTTTGTCCAAGAGTACATGGTTATAGATATGTTTCTCACTGTTATGTAAGCATAAAAATAGGTTCAGAGAATATAGCAATTTTCTAGGTGCTGGTAAAGACTTAAATATAAAACCAAAAACTATTAAAACCTTAGAAGAAAAACTAGGTAATACCATCCGGTACTTGGGAAATGGGCAAATATTTCATGAAAAAGACACCAAAAGCAATTGCAACCAAAGCAAAAATTAACAAATGAAATATAGTTAGAATAAAAAGCTTTTGAACAGAAAGAGAAACTATCACCATAGTAAACAGACGACCTACAGAATGGGAGAAAATTTTTGAAAACTATGTACCTGACAACCATCTATTATCCAGCATCTAGCAGGAGTTTAAACAAATTTACAAGATAAAAGCAAATGACCCCATTAAAATGTGGGCAAAAGACATGAACAAACACTTCTCCATAAAATACATGGTTGTGGCCAAGAAGCATATGAAAAAAACGTTTAATATCACTGATTATTAGAGAAATGCAAATGAAAACCACAGTGAGACACCATCTCACACCAGACAAAATGGCTATTATTAAAAAGTCAAAGAACAAAAGATGCTGGTGAGGTTGCAGAGAAAAGAGAACACTTGTACACTGTTGGTAAAAGTGTAAATTAATTCAATAACTGTGGAAAGCAGTATGGTGATTCTTCAAAGCAGTAGTGACATTTGCAGCAACCTGGATGAAATTGGAGATTATTCTAAATGAAGTAACTCAATCTAACTCATAAATCGGAGCTAAGCAATGAGGAAGCAAGGCCATATGAATATATTGCACTTTGGAGACTTAGTGGAAAGGGCATATGGGGATGAGTGATAAAAGTCTACGCATTGGGTACATTGGGTACAGTGTACATTGCTTGGGTGATGGGTGCACCAAAATCTCAGAAATCACAAATAAGAACTTATTAATGTAACCAAACATCACCTGCCCACTAAACATTGATTGAAATAAAAATACATTTTAAAATCTGTTTATTTATTAAAAAATAAAAGCAGAACTATCATTTGACTCAGCAAGTCCGTTACTGGGTTTATACCCAGAGAAATATAAATCAATCTACCATAAACACACATGCATGCAGATGTTTATCACAGCACTATTCACAAGAGCAAAGACATGGAATCAACCTAAATGTCCATCAGTGATAGACTGGATAAAAAAAAATGTAGTATATATACACCATGGAATACTATGCAATCATAAAAAAGAATAAGATCGTGTCTTTTGCAGGAACATGGATGGATTTGGAGGCCATTATCCTTAGCAAATTAATGCAAGAACAGAAAACCAAATACCACATGTTCTTTTATTTTTCAGAGATAGTAACTAACATTTATTTGATATGTCTTATTTATCATATGTTGCATATCTTACTTTATCCTCAAAGTGGTCCTGCAAGGTAAATCATACAATCCTCACTATATAAACACAGAAAGACAGAAAACAGACCCAGACTGACTAAGTGACTTTCCCCGGGCAGCAAAGAAAATGTTGGCTCTGAGATTCAGACAGTTCTTTTTTGTCCCCAAATCCTAGGTGTTTTTAATACACTAGTGGTTCCCATACTTATGAACTTATGAACACAAAAAGGAAAACAGTAGACACTGGGGTCTCTGCTTGAGGGGAGAGTGGGAGCAGAGGAAGGAGAAAAAAGATAACTGTTGGTTACTGGACTTAATACCTGGGTGACAAAATAATATGTACAACAAACTCCCGTGATACCTATTTATCTACATGTGAAGATAGCAAACCTTCACATGTACCCCAGAATCTAAAATAGAAGTTGAAGAAATTAAACATCCATAATTAATTAGGATCATTTTTTAAAATTTTCAACCTCCCCAAAGAAGAAAAATAAATAAATCACTCATGATTCCAGGCAGGAAGAAGAATTATAGTTGAATGCAAAGATGAAAGTATATTTTAAAGAACTTCCCATTGGAGTTGTCACAGACCTCAATAGGCTTCTAGGTTTATGATTTCTCTTCAATTACTGGAGTGGACTTCTTTTGGGAATGGGATCATTCTATATTGTTGCTTTTTTGTATCCTTTCCTCTGGTTTAATTTTAGGATTTAAATAAATACTAAAGATTTCTTTAAAGAAAGATTTAATGAAAAATCATTTTGCCTTCCTCCTCTGTTTTACACCATAATGAAAAAGAATACAAATATGATTTTTAAAGTCTTTCAGCTGTTTTCTTTATTGAATCCATACATATTACCATGTACCAAAATAGAGGCAAAAAAGCTAAAATATTTCTAGAACTGAATAATATATATGTAAAATACAGAAATATCAGGCATTATTACTAGAAAGTGACAACAAAAAATGGAAACTTGAGGGTATGTGCCCCTTGACAGAAGGGGCTACATTGATTGAGCACTACTGGTACAAGTCTTGTCCTCTGAGGAAACACTACATTCCAAGTGGCTTGGTGCCCATAATTAAAGTAGAAAGCCTCAGAAGATGGAGTAAGAAAGCAACCAGAGTGGCTGGGTTTTGAGAGAAGATATCCCATAAAGAAAGGAGCTCTAGCTGAAGGATCCACAAAGTGTGCATGTAAGCTCTGCACAAATCCTTAGATTATACCTAAACTGTCCATGCATATGAAAAATCATAAGGTTCTCAGTAAAATGTCACAGCAATAGACTGCAGGAGCTGCATGCTTATACCGGCTGCAAAATGCATATTTTGGTTTTGAGTTAAAAAATTATTTGGCTACTGGAACAAAGATCAACACACTTAATAAGATTATAAAAGAAGCCAGAAAATTAATCGTTTTCTTACATGCAAAGAAACAGAAAAATGTTCCTTATTTGAAAGAAATAGCAGCTGAGAGAATATAAATCTGAGGTGATCTTCACAAATATTTGGTGACCTAATGGGAACTGAGACAATAATTGTTGATTAAAAGGAAGTTATTTATAAAAATAGGAAGCAAAAAAAAAAATAAATAAAATAAAAATGGAAAGTCTAGAATGAAAAAATGGAATAATCAAAATGAAAAAATAAATTAAACAGATGGGCTTACTACAAATTAGAGAGAGCAGAAAAATCTTGAATTGAGAGACAAATCTATTGAAACGATCCAGTCTAAAGAATCTGAAAGAAAACAAGTCTTCCACACACGAAAATTTCTGACTTTTGCATAATTTCAAGAAGTCTGATTTACATGACATTTGATTCAATATAAAAGAAAGAGAAAGATAATGGTGCAGATAAACAAATAATGGTAATTATTTTTCCAATTTTGGTGTAAAAAATCAAATTTTACCTTCTTCCTATATGTCATTACAAGTCCAATAAGCTCAGCAAAACTCCGGGTACCTTAAAAAACCCTGCTACATCATAATCAAAATACTGATATTCAAAGATAAACAGAACATGTTGAAAGAAGGCAGAGGAAAAATGTACATTGCCCATAGAGTCACAGTGATATAAATTCTGACTTTATATTAGAAACAATGGAGAGAATCATGTAATGCAAACTTTAAAAGGCCAGAAAATAATGGTAAAGACAGTAATCAACCTGAATAAAAATGTTTATGGACACAAACTTGGATATTCAGAAATGGACAACATTAAGAATTGGTAATTATTTGGGTAAACAAGACTTTAAATTTTTTGATGGAATCAATTAAAATATATTTGCCAAATTATCCTGTTATTCTTTCTCTTTCTACTCTTTTTTTTTCCTATTTTCCTCCTGTCCTGAAAAATTATATCCAAGAATGTTTAGGTAAGGATAACAATGGCTAGCATCCCTGCCTAAGTGAGGAGAGAATGGGTGGTAGTTGGCATGGGGCTTCAGAACCTGTGTGGGATGAGGAAAGCATATGTCCAGGAGGGTACTCCGATGTAGATGTTGGATACTGAAGAGAAGAGGAAGGCATCCCCAAAGTTTGACAGCCTGCCATGTAGTGTTGGAGCACAAGTCACTTAGAGAGGACCTCAACATTAGAGAGTGGATCAGTGTTAGTAATCTAAGTCCTAGTAAAGCGATAAAGGTGTCGATGCAGGAGGGAGTGGCACACACTATGAGGTCAAAGCATATGCACTTGCCTATGAAGGCTGTCCAGTGCTGAAACATTGAAGTCTAAATGAAGTATGATGAGCATCCTCTTAAAAAGATAACGCTATACAAGATGTTGGAGGCTGAGTGTTGCAAGGATGTATTTCCCTTGGAATAATCTTTTGTGGGTGTCAGAACCCTACTGTGATAAAGAAAATCCCTTCCTCTGTTGAATATATTTTCAAAGAATGATAAGAGACCAAAAATAAATTTTTGTTCCCATCATATTCTGAGTCATGTTCAGCGTGCTTGTTATATATATGTCTTGTCTATCAAGTCTTTTTCTATTTGAAGAAATGAGAAAAATGGAGATCAGACAATAAAGTAACTTTCCCAAAGTCACATAAGAAAAGATTCAAGACTAGAACTTATTTCTCCTGAATCCATAGTTCTACACCCATTTTATTATTACCACACAATGATTTAAGATCAGTTTTCTAAACACTAGTTATAAAATAACTCAATGTGAATAAATAGTAAAATTTATTGTGTATATATATATACACATATATATATATATATTAAATATATAAATATATTGACTTTTTTGGCTCAAAGGCTGTGGCAACTGCCTACTGAACATCAAAAACAAAAACATTTTTATATGATAATTTATAAAATACAAATAATTTTTCGTGTGCATTATCAACCTTAAAGAAAATTAGCATAGATTAAATATTATATTTTTACTAACGAAATGCTAAATTTAAGCAGAAAGGGATTAATATAGAATGTTTTCATGTATTTATACAAGAATATCCAGAGAGTTGAGAGAAAATATTCAGCAGTCTTCTAAATTAGACTGTCCAAGATATAAGAAAGGTGAAGGAGTGAAGAATATGAACATTGAAGTCACAAAGAAATTGTTGGTTGATTTGTATATCCTGGTTCACTTGCTGAAATAATGTTTGGGTTTTAATATAGCCTCTTTTAATAAGTTTCTCAAATGAATTAAAAATCAAATTCTAAATATTTTGAAGTGTTTTTGAGAGATATATTTTGAAGGCGAAATTCTATTACCCACAAAGTGACAACAATTCCAAATACCTTGTCTCCAGAGACTCACATTTTTGCCAGTTTAATAATATTCTCTCATCTTCTCATTCTTTATACAAATATCTCAACTTTCTCAAGTCCTGATAGTTATTGTCTTATTACCCACTGCCCTCAAAATAATTTTTCATTCATGTTTTAATACCCTTTTTTACATAGTGATCACTTCTTACTCTTGGTTTTTTGGTTGCTCCCACTAAATACCTTATCAATAATGCAAACAACAAAAACTGACTAGTGTTGCAGGACTTTTCCTTTGTTCAGCTAAAGATAGGATTCTTTGTCCCACAACCATGAAAATTAAGGCTTGCAGTTTGAATGGTTAGTAAGACACCGTTTTTTGTTTTGTTTTGTTTTTATTTCTTTCCCCGAGTCAGAGCCTTGCTCTGTTGTCCAGGCTGGAGTACAGTGGTGCGATCTAGGCTCAAAGCTACCTCTGCCTCCTGGGTTCAAGCAATTCTCCTGTCTCAACCTCCTGAGTAGCTGGGAATACAGGTGCCTGCCACTGAACCCTGCTATGTTTAGTGCTTTTAATAGAGATGGGGTTTCACTAGGTTGGCCAGGCTGGCCTGGTACTCTGTCTTGTTGAGTGCAAAGGAATAAAACGGGAAAACAGGGACTCTCGCTAGACCAAGTCCCTGCTACAGCACTTCCAGCCTAGCCATTGAAACCCCAGGTTCCATACAGGAAAAGGAGGGACCGGGCTCCTCCCTACTACAAACATCTTGAACTTGTCGAAGCTCCAATCCAGTGGGCAGACTGTTTGGAGTTTATCCAGGCAGGCCGTCCCCATAGGCTTTCTTACTAGGAGGCAACAGAGAGGGGACAACCTGTGAATTCTTCTATCCTGACATCAACCCCAACTGGCTTACCATGATTCAGTTCTGGCATGAGCCATCCAGAGTTATTGCAGAACTCAAAAGTTAACAGTTCATTCTTTCACAAGATTGGCTTCACTTTGAACAACATCTTTATGTAGGATTTTTACTGACTGGCTATCAATTTTAGGTTTCCAGACCTCTCTCAGGTTTAATAATTCATTAAATGAATAATAAAACTCAGGAAAACACCATACATATAGTCACAGTTTTATTATAAAGGATACAGTTCAGGAGCAGCCAAATGAAGGGCGGTATTGGGCAAGAACCGGGAGTCTCAGATATAGAACTTCTGTGTACTCTTTCCCTGGAATCAGAATGTGTTACCTACTTGTACATCAGTGTGCTCACCAATGAGGAAGCCTCACTGGGAATCAGTGTCCAAAGTTGTCATTGAAGTGTTATTACATAGGCATGGTTGATTAAATCATTAGTCATATGATTGAATTCAATCTCCAGCCCTTTCCTTCCACAGAGCCTGAGCTGACTTAAAGTCCTAGCCCTCCAATCATTGCTTATCTGTTGATAAAACCCCATTCTATAGCTATCTAGGAGCTCAGAATAAGTCACATCATTTGTGTAACTGAGGCATGATCCAATTTGCTCATAAATAATGAAGACACATTTTTTACTTGGGTAATTCCAAGGGTTTGAATACTTTATCCAGACACTAGAAACAAATAGCAGTAAAAATATTTGTTATCTGACAACTTCCCTTTAATACTCCAATTAATGGATTATATTTAAAGAAAGTATTATGGTATAACATCTGCCATATTAGACATTATTGAAATGAATAGAAAACAAAACTGGTTAATTTTGGTGATGTTTTCAACAAAAAGAAACAAATAGAAATTCTAGAGTTTGAAGATACAGTAGATTAAAAAAAATTATGGTGATTCAACAGTAGATTTGAACAGGCAAAACAAATATTCTGTGAACTTTAAGAAAAATCAATTCAAATTTTGCACTCCAAATAACAGAAAGAAATAATAAAAAGTGACTCATAGAAATGTGAATATTATTGAATGTGCAATGTACTTGTAATACAAACAGTCATAAAGAGGAAAAAGAAACAGAAAAAAATATTTTAAAAAATAATGGTTTACAAATTCTAAATTGGTGAAAAAAATGTGTGTATATACATATGAATATATATGAATGTGTATATATATATAAATATTTGTGTTCACAGACATATATTCATATATATTCATAAATATGCACACATATTATAGTGCATCCACATATATTTGTATATATTAGGTTGGTGCAAAAGTAATTGTAGTTTTTGCTACCAAAACTAACATTTTTTTCATATATACACACACATATATTTACACACACACACACACACACACACGCAGGAAAAAAAATGAATTCAAAATAGAATAAATGCCAAGATAGCACAGTAAAAATGTTGAAAGAGAAAGACAGAGAAAAGTTTGTAGGCAACAGGAGAAAAAAATAACTTATCCAGCAAAATGAAACTCAGTAAGATTAGCAGTTTATTCAGCAACAGAGCCCAGAAGGTAGTGGAATGACTTATACAAAATGCTGAAAGAAAATAAAGAACCACCACCAAACTTATCTTTACAATTTAAGGAGAAAAAAATTAATTCCATATAAAAACTGAGCAAATTCACTGCTAGCTTCAGAGCCTTATAAGAATTAATAAAAAAATTCTAAAGATATAAGCAAATGATGCAAGTTGATAATTTAAATCCACACACAAAGAAACAGAGTAATGATAAGTGTATTTTAATGATATGAGCTAGCATAAATGCATATTTCTTTTTTTCTTCTATTAACTAATTTAAAAATAATTAGCATCACTATTCTTACTATTAGGTCTCCATTATATAAAAATGTAGTATATTTGACGATAACAATACAAAGGAGATAGGTGGAAATTAAGTTGTTGCTCCATAGGGATATAGCATCAAATGGTTACTCAAATTCCTAAGAACAAATGAAGACAACTAGAAGTCATAAATTAAAATATTAATATAAAAAACTCTATAAATATATACTTGCTTTCATATTTTTATCTCAGCTTCTTTAACAGATCTGAAATTATATGAAGTAACAATTATAACAATGTATTGTTGGAGTTGTAAGATGTTTGCATGTAATATATATAATGGCAATGGTACAAAAGTGGGAAGAGATAACAAATCTATGTAAAATAACAGTAAGCTCAATTAACATAAAACCTACGATAAGAAATACACTTTTAATAAACTCACCTATATGAAGTATCTAAAATAGTTAAATAGAGGATTAATGTTTACTTAAAGCAAGAGATAGAGAATGGAGCATAATACTTAAAGGTTATATTTGGATGTAGTGAAACATCCTAAAATTGATTATGATTATTGATCAACTCTGTGAAGCTCTAAGAAGCATTACATTTTAACCTCAGATTGAATTTTATCATATGTAAACTATATCTAAACAAAGCATATTTATATATATTTAAAATGCAGAAAGCATATATTGTGTTTCTATCTGTCAAATTAAAAAAAAAAAAAAAGCTTTTCAGTACCCTTGACACACACTGTAAGCATAATGTCATTTTAATAATATTTTTATATCTAACCTATAAGGTAAATATTTTATTCATTTAGACTTCCCCAAGATAAGGAAAAAGATATGTAAAATTTTTATGGTTTTAAATCATCAATGATATGAACAAAAACTAAAGTGAAATGCATTAAAATAGGCTCATATTGTGACAGAAAACAATGTTTTAGAATATGTAGAGATAAGAACCATCAACATAACAAGACATAAATACCCTTAAAACAGAAAATCATTGATATTCCAGTAGAAAATAATATTCAAAGACACAATGAAATAAAATCTTTCAGAATAAAAGAAATAGAAAATTCTCAAAACTGAAACTTCACAAAAATTGAAATTAACATTTATATGTTAAATATAAATGAATCAAGCTTGGAAATTAACTGGTAATTCTATTAATGTTTTATTTTATTTAAATTCTGGGGCCGGGCGCGGTGGCTCAAGCCTGTAATCCCAGCACTGTGGGAGGCCGAGGCGGGTGGATCACGAGGTCAAGAGATTGAGACCATCCTGGTCAACACGGTGAAACCCCGTTTCTACTAAAAATACAAAAAATTAGCTGGGCGTGGTGGTGCATGCCTGTAATCCCAGCGACTCAGGAGGCTGGGGCAGGAGAATTGCCTGAACCCAGGAGGCGGAGGTTGCGGTGAGCCGAGATTGCGCCATTGCACTCCAGCCTGGGTAACAAGAGCGAAACTCCGTCTAAAAAAAAAAAAAAAAAAAAATTCTGGGTTTGGGTATAGTGGGGTGAGTACCAATTATATTAAGTATACACATATATAAATCCCCAGCATTGTTCACTCTTCTAGTTTCGTACTTTTGGATTTATTATTTATATAATACCATGTAGCAAGTTTCAATATTTTTCTGTTTCCTCTGACCTAAGTTTTCTAAATTGTCTTTCTAATCTTAATACTATTTAGATCCTTAATTTTTTTAGTTTTGATTAATTGCATTTAATTAGAGATTTATATCACTAAGGATAGAGTAAATAATAACCTTCATGTTATTTTATGGCATTGTGATACATTCTAAAATATATTTTTATAGCTGTTTGCTAAACAGTCTGACATGGATCAACAAGGTTGGAGAATTTGCCTGCTTTTATCTTTAATAATGTGTCCTTTTACATATCTAAGATCTCAAACTGCTTTTGAGCTAAGGTTTCCAGTACAGATTATTTCGGTCTATGTACATCACACACCAATAAAATATTTTAAATATTTCACTAGAATACATTTCCCTCAGTTGAATTTATCTACCACTTAAAAAAATAGCAATCTGTTTATCAGCATAAAGGTGTGAGAAATTGACATGTAGTCTTCTTCCAAGGTATCAACATTATAAATGGTGAGTTTATTTGCTCATTAAAATTAGTTTGCAATTGCAACCTTTTAGGTAAGATATTTGAAAATAATTGATTCTTCCTGGTCAAATTATCAGTTAGTAGCCACAGACTTCTAGAATTGGTTCTGAATATGTAGCTGTGAGCACACAATCATTATATTTGGTAATAGATTCTAATAAGCAGACTGTCTTCTCTTTCCAGAGTACCTTGACACCTGTCTTCATTAACTTTTTTACCCTAATTCAATAAAGCAAAACAAACAAATTCATTTATCAATGGAAATAAGAACAGAAGGAGGAACAAATTAAGAAAGAATAGATGGGAGATACATTTAAAAATTTATGTGAACTAATGTTTCTTTACCTTTGTGTTAACGTACATAATGTTGACTTATCTGCATACCTATCTAGAGTCACAGTGCTTCAGGTCTACAATAGCTTACCCCTTGAGCTAACATATCTGAATATTATTCGGTCTCCACATCTTTTCTAACTACCCATTTTCATTCAGACAACCTGTACTTATTGTTTGACTGTATGAACCCAAGTTTTTGTTTTTTTCCCAAAAGTTTTCTTGTCTATGACTTATGTATGCCACATTGTATAAGAATTTAAATAATCGCTTAACAACACATCACAAATCCACAACAGGAACCATGCTAAGATGCCATTTGAAATAAATATTTTCATAGAAGATAGCGAAAGCAATGTAATTTCACATGCTCAAAAATACTCAAGAAAGTATATTTAGAGTCTAAGGCATGTGCAAATGTCAATATTTTCAGAAATACATTTTATTTATTTTTTGCCTTTTTTATTAGTGAGTATATCAATATTCTTTAGTCATCAATGGAAGGTAAAAGGCTTGAATGACAAAACATTCAAGGTGAGTATTTTTTTTTTTCTTTGGCAATGCTAGAGTTAAATCTATGGAAAATGAAAAAGGCTTGTAATGAGACATTGTACTTGTGACAAAAGACATTATGGGTAGTTTTATGACAAAAAGACTGACACTTAGTGACTTGAAGCTACTTTTGTAGCCACTGCTGAGGCATAGCAGCATCACTGTCAGGGAGCAGGATGCCTGTCAAGACCACAGTAAAGCAGACAGAATCACTGCCAATGCACTGCTTATGGACAGCAGATGAGCCTCATATCTTATTTATTTTATTTCTGCATATTTTGATGTTGTGTTATCTGCAGAAAACACCAAAATTAAATCAGTACAAAAGCATATCTAGTGAAGAATTATTGCTATTAAAGAGATGAAAAAGAGGAGAATGCTTCTTCAGAGTTTAAGCTACTAGTCAGAATCTTGCTGTGGAGGAAAGTGATGAATTATATTGACTATGAATCAAAAGATTTTAACTCTCAGATAAGCACAATTAAAACATTTTCATTTGAAAATGGTGAGGCAATAGTAATAACTGTATAGTCTATATAACATTATATCTCCATATATTATATTATCAAGCCCCTTATTCCAGTTAAGTCTCACTGCTTGTGTAATCTTGGAGTAACTTAACTTCTTAGCTGATTTCCTTATCTACAAAGTGAGAAGAGGACATTACTCCATTGCTTAATAAAGAAGTATGTTCAATAATCTATGTATAGGGCTTATCATATGCTAGATACTGGGAAAGATAAGTTCCCCTCACATTTCTACGTATTAGAGAAAAATCCAAGTATTCACTTCTGTATAGAGTCTCAACATCTATTACTAATCCTCTTCAGAGTTGTTCAGTAAATATTTGCAGCATTAAGTTACTATATAAACAATTATGTGTTTTAATTCTCACCCCTGCTGGAAAAATATGACCCTAGTGACAGATGACAAAGGAAGGCAGCGCCACGAAGCTGTTCACAGTATTTGAAGGAAGGCTGGTTAAATTTAAGATTTTTATTAATGTCTCAATTTATGTTAACAAATATATTTGGGTGCTTATAGAAGTGAAGTGAAATTGTGTGGAGCTGGGTATCCTGCATTGCTGAAAAGCTTAGATTTAGCTTCTATAAATTTATAAAGTAATATTCAAATTAATAAGTACCACATATGAGCATTTACAATACACTTACTTTAATAGGCACTTCAATATACTCTCTTTAACACACTATAGTTTATTGTGTACATTTAAGTATAATATACTATATTGTCAATAATATCTGATATGGTTTGGTTGTATCCCTATCCAAATCTCATCTCAAATTGTAATCCAAGTTGTAATCTGAATTGTAATCTTCACTTGTTGAGTGAGGGACCTCTTGGGATGTAATTGGATCATGGGGTGGGTTTTCCTCATGCTTGTCTAGTGATAGTGAGTGAGTTCTCATGAGAGCTGGTAGTTTGATAAGTGTCGGGCACTTCCCCCTTTGCTTTGGTGCTCTCCTGCTGCCATGTTTAAGACATGCCTGATTCCCCTTTGCCTTTTACCATGATTGTATGTTTCCTGAGACCTCCCCAGCCATGTAGAACTTTCTGTCAATTAAAATTCTTTTCTTTATAAGTTACCCAGCCTCAGAGAGAATCTTTATTGCAGTGTGAAAAGGGACCAATTAACTCTCTCTTCATTTTTATTATAAATGAAAGATAAATTCTGAGAAATGTGTCCTAGATGGCTTTATTGTGTGAATATCAAGAAGTGTATTTACACAAATCTAGATGGCATAGCCTAGTACGCACCAAGGCTATATAGTATAGCCTATTGTTTCTAGGCTATAAACCTGTGTGGCTTGTTACTGTACTGAATACTGTGGGCAATTATAATAATAAGTATTTGTGTGTCTAAACACAGAAAAGGTACAGTAAAAATATGGTATTATAATGTTATGGGACCATCATGTTGCATATGTGGTCCATCGTTAATCAAAATGTTCTGTTCTTATGCAGTGCATCATCATATATGTGCTAGAGATATATGCACATCTGATATTTATCTATGTCTGCATATGTCAATGTCTATATATCTCTATATATATCTTTATGTACCATTTATTTTCCATTCTGCACATTTTGATTCTCTATTGTGTTATCTATAGAAAATATTAAACCTTTATATCACCAGACAAGGACCTCTAGGGAGAAAATATTGCCGTTAATGCTACAAAAAGGGGAAAAAAGTCTGCTTATATATGTATATATTTTGATATTCTGGCTTACTTATGAGCTGTGTTACTGAACCAGGAATTAAACTTATATATGTTTAGCCTAAAAGCACATGCTTTTCTTTCAGACTATACTGTGAACATTATAAAGTTAAATTTAGGTTATAACTGAAGGCAACATAAGTTCATTAAGGTTGTCTGTATAGAATTTGATGCAATTATAAAAACTAATGGAACCCTTCTCCTAGTACAAAGCTGTCACTACACTGTGCAGTGTAAAAAGTGGTCGCCATATATACATCTATCCTATTACATTAATAAATAGGAGACATCATTTATGTACGTTTCTAATCACTTACTGCCTTAAAAATCACTCTTTTTATTTAAATACTCCAAGTACACTGTGAAAATCACATATCAAGTTAGGTTATTGTGGTGGCTGTAGAAATATTCTGTAACTTTCTCAAGAAACTAAAAACACAATTATACTACAGGAAGAAAATTTTTGCATTCAGAGCTGACTGATTTGGTTAGATTTTATGTGGCCTAGGACAAATGAAAATAGAGTAAAAAAATGAATTTTCCATAGATGTAAATTGTTTTTCTACCAAACACAGTATAAACATGAACTATAAAAGTTTCTATCTGTGAAATATTTTCTTTTAACTGAAGTATACTGTCAGATTTACAAGTCACTGTGTTCTATTCTACTGTTCAAAAACCATCATAAAGCTACGAAAGTATATTCAGAGGCATACCACTTTGCCAATGATGAAACTCATGAATTAAGTAGCTTTGTCATTGCTAAAACTACCATCAAGCCACTAACAAGGCTTAATTAAGTACAAAGTGAAAACAGCTATACCTTCATTCTGGCTCCTTTCTTAATGTTTTCTATAACAAAATCAAAGAGAGCCCCATCCTCAAGTAGGTCTATGAAAATGAAAGTTCACATGTGTAAGTCAGTGATTGGGCATATAATGTTTAATTAAAATGACACTAGTTAGACATGTTCCTGCTTCTATCTATGAAAAATTAACTGTAGGGGATTACCTTCCTACTGTAAAAAGCAAACTAAAAAGACTTTAAATCCATTAAAAAAGGGGTTTCATGTGTTTCCAACAGGTAAGGGATACTGTGACAACTAAGAGGAGAAAGGCAAAAAATTGAGGGCCTGGAGGCTGTCAGTGAGCCATAAAATTACAAAGGGGAACCCAAACACAGTGTAGAGGTTTCCCTCAACCGAGGAGACACTGATTTGAGTTTCAGGAAGCATTTTACCATTATGTTTATACATCTATAAGACAAAATTGCTTTTTTCATTCTGAACAAGATGGAATATATATGTTCCACCTACTCCCCACAGTACTTACAATAAAAACCCTGGACACAATTTATAAAGCAAATGACAGGAGACTGAAAAGCGAAAAAGAAAAGGCAACCGGTGAGGGAACTTGGGACGTGAGGTGCAGCATAGCAGTAAGTCCTGTTTTGTTTCTTTTTGCTTCCAATAAATCTAGAATATCAATATTTCATAACTTCAGCTACTGTGTTCATGAATAAGTTCATATTATTTTTCTCAGATTTTTTACACAAGAAACAACTTCTCATTAAACAAATAAGAGAAAAGAGGGGCCCTAGGTACAGGGTATCCTATTGTAGAAAATTATTTATGAAGACTTAAGACACTGAACATAAGAAAGCTCTCTTGGTTCGTTAAAGCTAATAATTTCCGTTTATACCAAACATACTCTTTAACTCAACAAAGGGAAATAGAAGCCATTTTTTTCCTATCCTTCCAGACTTTCATACTAACACTACTCAATCTTCAAATAAAGCCATTTCCTACAGTCACTTCCGTAGTAACTTGCATTTCATTTTTATTTAACTGAAAACCAGGATACATAATGAAGGGACATGTAAAGCTTTAAAAGCCTACTACACAGCTGGGTAGATAGCATAGCAGTTCACCTCCATGGTAGAGGCTCAGTTGTGAGGATAAGATTTCCCCACTGAGGAAGCAGCAATGCTTAGGATGCTGCTGATTCAGCTTCAGCTAGTAATATTCAATCTTGGTGGTAGAACACTATTCAAAGAAGATACCAGGCTTTGGCAGAGGCCTAAATAAATCATGAATGCACTTCTCAGTTGACACCTCCTGGAGCTATTATTTAAGTTCTGAACAGATTCCAGGTATGGCCAACTCTCTGTTGTATATTTCAACTTTATAATTTCCTTTCAAATATTTTCTGATAAAGTTTCAAAGAAAACCAAAATGCTGGCATTCTAAACCCTAGAGAGGAAGTACTATAATATAGGGATTCTCAAATGTACAGAAGGATTTCTGGGTTTTTTTGACAGGATTGTGATTTCACATTTCATAATGACAGGGGTGGAAAAGATCTCTACCAGGAAGGGGGAAAAAAAAAAACCCTAATGGGAAATTACATTTATTCTGACATCTTGTTTCTGGCAAATATTAGACTCTCATGTATACTTAGTGGGTTTTTGTTGTTGTTGTTGAAGAGGATGGCTCCATGGATCTCAAGCCTTATGCCACTTCTGGCCATGTGAAAGAAAAAAAATGGACATTGTGGAAGCCATAGAGAGTACTGGTGTGAAGAATGGTAGCATACACAGAGGGCTGGTGTTGTTTCAAGGTGGGACTCTGCCACATTCACTCATGACTTTTGTATCTGGAAATAGAATCTACTAACAATGGTCAGCTCTCATACCCTGTCAACTTTGTGCTTTCACTTTTTGTCTTTTTTTAGCTTTCATTTTCCTCCCTAAGTCTAACTGAAATACAGGGTAAAATTCATGACTAAAATAGAAGATGTGCTTAAGCAAAATCATTATAAAGAAGGTAAATAAGAAACAGAGAGCACTGGGTTGAAGACCTGAGATCCAAGTTTTCCAGGGGCAGAGGTCTGAGGAGAAAGGAAATACAGTGAACATGAGTAGGGCTCACTTGTCAGTGTACGGTGTTATGGGAGAAGCAAAAAATGAAACTAAAGGACTGAGAGAAAGCACTTAGCCAAATCATGGCAATCAGTGACAAAGATGTTTTTACAAACAAGAAAAAAGCCTCCTTACTTGCTATTGGACAGGGTAAACAAGGCAGAAAGAGCACCCAACTACTGGCATAAGCATTTGACTTACTGCAGACCCTAAGGAAATGGCAAACCTAGTAAGAGAGGTTTGGATGACCCAGCTACATAGATTAGATAAGGAGGGATTAAAAGAAATCATTTCACTATAAAATCAACTTGAAATGCAGAATCTGATTAGTATTTTTAATTGCATTGTCCATTAAGGTCTTGAAAACATTTCTTTGTGTACTAGTAAATATATTTAAAAAACAAGAAAAAAATAAGAATGTGGTTTCTTTATGTCTTGATTTAAGGCATATTTCCAAGTGGCTGCTTCATGCCAGTATAGTTAGAGAATAACTTAATTCTACCTCTTTACTTTTACCAATTAAAAAATTCTACCTCTTTACTTTTACCTTTAAATTAAAAAAGAAACCCATCTCAAACCAAATAGCATACCAGGTTTGAATGAAATCTGATAGTCTTCCCAAATGACAAAGTTTTATAGATTTCCTGTGAGCTATTCTCCTCTACTCTGAACATAGGATGGTTTAGAACTGGAGAAAATTTCCATTAGCATTAGCAGTTTCATTTTTGCTTAAGTTTGTGAATTTTTTTCAATCAGACAGAAGAAAATGACATACTTCTTGGTGCCAAAATGCAAAATTAATTAAATTTTCATGTTACAGTGATGGCAAATTTCAAGTATTTTTCTAAGCTTTTCATTATTCTTAGTTCCAATGTAACAAAAATTTTAAACACCAAGGAAATTAAACCTAGTGAAATATGGCATCTCTGTAAGATAATCAACTGAGCCCCATATGATTTTTTAGCCTATCAAATTGCAATGCATCTCACACTTACTTACTCAGAGATCTCTTCTTATAAAGAAAACTGAATGGTGATAGTAACTGTCGAGATTGGCTAGCACTGTTGCTTAACACCAGAGGAAGGAATCCTGATGATGACACATCAAAGGACTTAGGAAACAAAGCCTATTTTTACATTTGCTGTTTATATCCGAATGGGTTGGGTGAAATTATAATTACTATTTGAAGACTGAACATGCTCTTTTAAAACTCAAGCAATTTGACTGGTCTGGAAATGTGCCATACAAAATTATTTTCTAAAAAAAATTAAAAATACATGTATTAAAATTATCAAAGAAGAAATAGGGAAGCACATAATCACCAGTAACAAAAAATAAAAGTAATAATTCAAATTAAAATAATTATTAATTATGTGCTTTTTTCATTGGGATTTATAATCTTCTGGGTTTTTTAAATTTTGTTATTTTTAGTTGACATATATTGTTTAGATTTATGGGAATTCAATACATGTATACAATGTGTAATGGTCAAATCAGGATGATTAACATATTTTTTCTAACTGGGAAATTTCAAATGACCTATATTCAAGTTCAGTAATTCTTTCTTCTGTTTAATCAAATATGCTTTTGAAATATACTTGAATATTTGATTGCATTTCTTATTTCCTTCATTGAATTCTTCAATTGCAGGGGTTTTTTTGTTCTCTTTTTAAATAATTTCTAACTTTTTGTTGAATTTCTCATTCATATGATGAAGTGTTTTCCTGAATTTGTCTATCTCTATTTACTTGTATCTTATTTAATTTTCTTAAGATCATTATTTTGAATTTCTTTTCCAGCAATTAATTTATTTCCTTTATGTTGGGGTTTGTTACTAAGCAGTTGTTATGTTCCTTTGGTGGTGTCATATTTCTCTGCATTTTCATGTTTCTTGTGTCCATGCACTGATGTTTCTGTGTCTGGTAAAATAATCACCACTTACAAGCTTTCTGGAGTGGTTTTGGTGGAGAAACACTTTCACTTGCATCTGAGTTATAGTATGTCAGTTGGAAAAGGTGTAGTGACTCTGTTTCTGGATAGGTGCAGTCGTATAATCTCTGTGTAGCTTATTCAGCTGCAAAAAAACATCAACAGTTAAGTGTGAGTGCCGCCATGACCTAGTCCGTAAAAGTTTTTGGCCATGTCAGTGGCATAGGTTATTAATGTTCTTGGTACCAATGCTCTTTGGGATCCTTCTATTCTTGCTATCCTCACAATATGGAGACTTATTCAAGAGAATCTGTCTTGGTGTCAGGTTTACCATGGCCTGTAAACAGCTGCTGCAGCCCTGAGTTTCAGGTACAGATGCTCAGAATGACGGTAGGTTGAGGGTCCTAGGCTGGCACCTGGGTCTTGGGATTCAGGTTTGCTCTCTGTGACAGGATTGGATGTAGGTTGTTGGCAGAGACAGGATATGTGTTGCTGTGGCATTCTTTAGGAGCTGGAATGGTGATTCTAGGGGGCTATGATTCTACCTCTAGGAAATGGCACAACACTGGGCCAATTGTGGGGAAGAAGAGATGCTCTGCTGGTTTCGGCCCAAGGAAAAGACTATGAATGTAATTTGGGAACCTGTGGAGGTTTGGGTCGTGGGGGGATGAAGAATCCTGTAGTAGTGACTGTGGCTCGTGGGATGGTGAGGCACAATAGTATCCTAGACTCCGCAAGGCCAAGTGCAGCAGCAGTAGTATCACAGAATGGTGGATCACAGCTTTGTTTGGGCCCTGTAGTTTGGGTGCAGAGTTCTTGAGAGAGGCAGAACCAATAAGACATATGCATATATGTGAGGTGGTTTTTTAGGGAAAACTGGCTCACACAATTACAAGGAAATCCCCATAATAGTCGAGGAGCTGGGGAAAGAGAGAAACTAGTATTATAGTTCAGTCCAAGTCTGAAAGTCTAAAAACCAGGGAAGCTGACAGTGCAACCCTCAATCTGAGACCAAAGGCGTCAGAGACCCTTGCAGGCTGCTGGTACAAGTCCCAGAGTCCAAAGCCCAAAGAATCTGGAGTCTGATATCCAAGGACAGGAGGAGAGGAAGCAAAGCATCCTGTACAGGAAGAGAAAGAGTCAGCAGACTTAGCAAGCTGATTATTTCCCTTCTTCCACCTGCTTTGTTTTAGCCATGCTGGAGGCAATTGGATGGCACCCATCCACGTGAGAGTGAGTCTTCCTTTCCTAGTCTAACAACTCAAAAACCAATAACCTCTATTGAGACCCTCACAGACACACCCATAAACAATTGCTTCACCAACCATCTAAGCAACCCTCGATCCAAATTGACACCTAATATTAACCCTCACATTACTCAGAAAGAGAGTTGTTTCAGCAGCTCACACTCTAGAGGCTTAGTTCAGCTCCAGGAAAGGAGGGTTCTAAAGATTTTTGGCCTGTATCTCAGCTCAGACAGTACTTTGTTTTCGGGGAGTGCAGAATACTGGGTCAGCTCAGCCCTGGGATATGCAGCTCCTTGGCTCAGTCAGGGTGCTGGTTCCCAAGGGAGCAATGTGCTGCAGAGGCTCTGTTTCAACAAATTCAAAGTAAATACAAGCATTTCTTTAATGGAAACACATTTTGACAAAGAGTTGAAAAGCCAATAGTGAGATAAATCACATAGTACTAAATTATTCTGATATTTTATGTCAAAATTGTGCAACTAATTATACAATTCATGGATTATGGCTACAATACCTTCACCATAGACAGACTATTAATGTACATATTTTCCAAATGTGTGCATTTTGCATTTGGAAAATACAAAATCAGTGAAAATTATTTGCGAAGCTGCTTTGCAAAGAAACAATTCACCTTCCTCCAGTTCTGGCATCCTCCAATGCATTTTTTTCCTACAAATCTACTTTTTATAGAATACCACATGAAAGAAACCACACACTGTGTACCATTTGGGGTCCTTACAATTCTTGTCTAAAATTGCAAAGTTTAAGGAAATTATATAAAAACAGACTATGTACTTCTAGGCAGTTGTACATTCAGGATATCATTTTGCCTACATTATCTGTATTTTTCTTTCTACTTTTATTTTACTATCTTATTTTTTTAATAAAGTTGAGATAGCATGTTGCAGAATGCCAAGTTTCAGTTTGAAGTTTGTACTATTAACAGATGAGGCTGCAGATGATAAAGATAAGGAATTGGTTATTATTTCTTTTCAAGGAATTGTGTTCATTCTCTTGGAAGATAAATTTATTTTTCAAAGCTTTCACAAAACTGGGAAGTCTTCTCATTCTTGAAATTGTGATGGGTATGGATGATTTTCAAGTGATGACACTGTTACTGATATATTTCCTTCTTTCGCAGTTTCATTCAACCAAGATATGAAAATTTGTAGTGCAAGAAATTCAGCTGAATGCTGCTCATTTTCAAGTTAACAAAGTAGTTATACAAATGCCTCAAGCTAGGGGATGCTATTCAGTTCATGGACCTTCTTTGGTATCTAATTGATACAGAGAACATACTGGCTATAACGGTTTAGAAGGATGATGTGTCCCTTTGTGCTCTCCCAGATATGTTATACTTATGTCAAATTCATGCTCTATGTCTGTGAGGAATACAGATACCTGGATCCAAGTCAAAGAAAAAAAACCCTAGCTGTATGTCTGAGATGTTGGGTTTTGGAGAAATGGATGAAATACTTTCTTTGCGCGACTTCCTTCAGTCCCCTGTTTTTCCTGATTGTAGATGTTATATAGCATCTATGTTGACTGCTGCCCTTTTCTATTCTTAAGAAAACCATGGTCTATTTGCCTTCTCCTGTCTCTGTGCATACAGCCCTTGTGACTGCCTCTCTGATCTTGTGGGGTTTTATGGTAATTGCAGCTTCCTGCCATTTGTTGGTTAAGTGCCACCTCCTGGTCTGATAGCCAGGCCATCATCCTCGTAGAAATCACTGAATGCAGCTCTGTGAACATTTCTCCTATTATTAACTTACACATGCAGAGGAGAATCTCCAATCAATATCTGTGACTCCAGGGACCCTCTCACCAGTACATTCCTGATGATGCCCTTCTTTGAATAGTGTGTCCTTGGCCCTCTGGTGAAACGTCATTCATAGGTGGGTCTTCTGGTCTTGAATGATATAATCTCGCTTCTTCAAGCTCTGTAATCCTTTCTCTACTGTCTGCTAGATCGATTCATCATTTCCATCTGACTTAACCTTAGCCATGATTTTCTAAGGGCTATGCTGACAATGAATTTACCTCTTCCCTTGGCATCCTTTCTAGCCTATTATATTTCATGTCCCAAACATGTGCTCTCAAATCAATACATTCTTGCTTATTCAGGCTCACATTGTGGCCTCCTTGGTCAAGCCCCAGAAGAATCTCATTCCAGGAATATTTGTCTGGCTTTTGCCTGTAGATGTTGCTTCTTCCAACCTTTCTCCCCTCTTTTATCAAGCGCATTCTCCTAGTCAGGTTATCCTGAAATTTATCTCTAGATTTGCGTCTTACAGCCAAAAGAGTAGGTCTGTGAAACTCCTCAGTGGCACATGTTCAATTGTGGAAGAAATATTTCTGCAGTATTTCCAGTACAGGGGAAGTATCATCTGTTACTAAGCAAAGGTGGGCCACTTCTACAAGGTCTAAAGGTTCAAGTGATCTGAAAACCCTTCAGGAGCAGCCATCCATATATCACCATCCATGTTTCAGGGGCCCCAGTCATTTCCCTACTGAGGCCCTAATCTTAGCATCCCAGCCCTGTAGCAGTTGAGCATTTAAAAATCTCTAGAGCTAAGTTAGTCTAACTTGTAGGGGTAGCAAAATTTCAGAACTAGGTCTTGTCATTTTTGATTGACCTGACTTGAGGCATGTACATGTCTCTGAAACAATTCCTTTCACCAGATGAAAAAGATACTTCCATTGAACCAGCAAGTATTGAGAGCACTGGAATCAGAAAAGGAGTTGGCAGAACCAGGCGCAATAGGTTGAGGTAGGGTGTGATTAGTAATTTCAAAGCAGAAGCTTGGTGCTATTTCCACAAAAGACAGAGTGCTGCGCAGCAGAGTTGCAAATGTTCAAATCAATTTACCATTATTAGTTTCCTATTAATTACTAAATCTTTAGATATTCTGAGTTACTAAGAACAAACATGAGAATCAGAAAAAGAAAAAAAAATCAACAGCCAGGCCTAGGGCTAGTACCTATAGTCCCTGATACTGGCAAAACCGAGATGGGACACATTGCAGAGTCACTTGAACCTAATAGTTCAAGGTGGGGGTATGGTATGATTCACCACTGTAATTCAGCTTGGGTGACAGAGCCAGTCTCTAAAGTACATACGTACATACATAGATAAACAAACAAACAAAATCAATTAAAAACCCAGCTATTGTCCGAATGTTTGTGTCCCCCAATGTATATGTTGAAACTTCATCCTCAAGGTGATGGTATTAGGAAGTGTTTTTTGGGACGTGATTAAGTCATGAGGGCAGAGCCCTCATGAATGGGATTAATGCCTTACAAAATGCTCTAGAGACATCTCATCCCTTCCACTATGTGAGGATACAGTGAAAAGGCACCACCTATGAGGAAGCTGACTCTCACCTGACTCGAATCTGCTGGTGGCTTGATCTTGGACTTTCCAGTCTCCAGGACCATGAGAAATAAATGCTGTTTATGAGCCACCTAGTTTATGATAAATTTTGTTATAGCACTCCAAACAGACTAGGACAGACTCCTGTTAAAACAAAAAAAAAATTGTATAACAAATTCTCATATTTTATTTCAATTGCAGGTCTTCCACTTATCATCTATAGCCTGGGACACATGACTCTTCAGGTTACTGAAGAACAGAGGGAAACACCTGGCTTGTGGCCTCCAGTCAGTTTTATTTATTTATTCAAGGAAATCATCTGCTCCAGCCTACTGCTATGAAACAGGGGGCTGTGCTGAATTTTAGATCTAGACTCAAAACTGCAGTCCTATTCCTGGTGAAGCTCTCTGTCTGTCCAGTGAGTATGCTTGTGGGAAACAAGGGAAATCCCAGAAAGACATTGAAAGAGAGTAGGGAGCAGTGAATACGGTTAAATTACTGCAGATGCCAAATGGCAAAATCCTGCTACAGTGTTAATAATTACTACTATGACATGAAGCATAACAATAATTGTAATTGCACTTCTTCTCACCACCGTCCTATGATTAAGGGGTAAACGCCTTTGTGTGTCTTTGCTGGACCAGGAAGCTCCTGGAGCAGCCGCCCTCCCAGTGTTCCTCAGAAGTTCGCTTGGGCTCCCTCCCTGGTCGCGGCTCATCCTAGGCAGCCTCCACCAACCCGCCCCTGAAAGGAATCAGAACTAGCCAGCCTGGCCCTTAGGCCTCCTCGCCACGGCTGGAGCAGCCGGATGCGCATGGCCTGCCGGTGGCAGGAGCCTCCCGCCCCGGCCTTTTCCCCCCGGTAGGAGCACACAGGCCTGGGGCCAGGAAGCTGCGACAAGAAAAGAGCTAAGGGTCCCGGGCCAGGCGTCTGACAGAGTGCAGGACTCCCTGGTGCAATAGCTGCGCTAGTCCTGCAGCCTCTGCAAGCAAAGCGCCTGCCAAGCCCAAGTCGCCACCTGCTGCGCCCATGGGATCCTGAGCGCGATAGGTGGGAACGGCCCGCGCAGGGACTTCGTTTGCCCCGTCCGCCCCTGGGCACTGCTTGGCCCTTCAGCCCCTCAGAAGGAACGTCTGGGCGCCTTGCAGCTGCAGAGGCCAAAGACAGCTGTAGCCCCAGATAATCACGATGGATTACGGGGCCCCGGGTTCTCTCCCAGAAACCCAGGAACCTGATCAGGGCGATTTGAAATGCGGACTCCAGAGGTGGCACCACCATCAGTTAGGATGTTTCTCAGGGCTTAGAGGTGGCACCACCATCAGTAAGGACGTATTTCATGGCTAAAAATGAAGGGTCCTGAAACTGACACTTCAGTTATTTAACTAGTTTTCCCTTCCCTGTTTTAAATAAGTTTATTTAGACAGTGAAAAAGACTCCTCTGGATGATTTTGGGTTAAAAACATAAACCACAACGGTTTGTATGCTGTGGTCATTTGCATATGTCTATTAACTCTCGCTAAACAAAAGCTTTTCAATGGAAAATATTTTTAGGCACATTATAGGTTCTCTGGTACTTGGGTATCATCAGTTTAATCAGCAGCTGTCTTTCTGGAGTGGTACCAGAGTTGGACTCTTGGTGATGGGTTTTCAATGTTAAGCTCTTACTCTGAAATTCACCAGGTTTCCAAGCCAGACCTTGTATTCCTAATTTAGTAATGACTTACATAACATTAGGTTATGGGATCACTGCCAATACTTCTGCTTCTTGTGAAGCCTATTTTCAAAGGGTTTTAGCTCATAAAAGTGTGTGCTACTACACACTGGGGTCTGTTGGGGAGAAATAGGGGAGGGAAGGTTGGGGGTGGGGAGTTGGGGAGAGATAGCAAGTGGAGAGATGTCAGATGTAGGTGATGGGGAGGAAGGCAGCAAATCACACTGCCACGCGTGTACCTATGCAACAATCTTGCATGTTCTTCACATGTACCCCAAAACCTAAAATGCAATAAAATAAATTAAAAAAGAAAAAAAAGTGTGTGCTACACTGCTCAGGCATGTCTTACCTGTCAAAATGTTCTCACGTGCTAATCTTAGCTCTTTAAACTTTAAGTGTGCCCATTTATTTGCCCTATCCAATAATCAACACATGATAAAGATATTAGGTTTTTTTTTTTTCTTTTTTTCTTTTTTAACTCTGTCACCCAGGCTGGAGTGCACTGGCGCAATCTGGGCTCACTGCAACTCCTGACTCCTGGCTCAAGCAATTCTCCTGCCTTAGTCTCCAAAGTAGCTGGGATTACAGTTGTCCACCATTATGACCAGCTATTTTTTGTACTTTTAGTAGTGAAGGGTTTTCAGCATGTTGGTCAGGCTGGTCTCGAACTCCCGACTTCAAGTTATCTGCTGGCCTTGGGCTTCCAAAGTGCTGTGATTACAGGCCTGAGCCACCACACTCAGCCAAAATATTAGCTTTTAAAAGAGATAAAGCAACTGTGTCTCTTAAAATTCATCATGGTAACAATTTCAGAATTGACCAAGTAACTGATTTCCTTGTTCTGATGAAAATCATTTTGATTAAATTAAATCAAAACAGAAAATAAACTATTTCTTAGCATTGTGAACTGTTTTTAATTATTGCCCTTGAAGTGATCTAGCATTGAGAAGAGGGATAACAATCTCATAATTGTTTAAGATTTCCACGAAAAACTTGTAATTGTCTTTTTCATAGATTTACTACACAAACTACATTCTCTGCTGTTTGAAGGATTAGAATTTTCTACCTGATATTACAGATTTCTACTTGATACAATGCATTTTAGCATCTTCTCCAACTAGTTGTCCTGACTGAACACTCATTTGAACCTCAAATTTAGTTTAGATTGAAATTTTACTTCTTTTTTTAATAAAAATATTGTAATAAGCCAACACATATAATCTGAGAGAAATTAAAAAAAACACTTAAAAAATGGAAACGCCTATATTAATATACAATACTTAAATATTGAGGCAGAAATGAAATTCATCTCAAACACTCAGTCATAATTTCTTTGCCCTTAGAGATCCATGTTAGAGCAGAATACAGTTTAAGATAATTTTTCAAAAGTCTACGTAAAAAGTACATTCATTCCTTCCCACAGCTCTCTATGTATGTGTGTGTGTGTGTGTGTGTGTGTGTGTGTGTGTGTGAAATGTCAACAATTAGATAACAACACTTTTCCAGATAGTATTATATACACCAAGAGGGTTCCTCCAATAGAAGCTTGTCCTCTCTCCTTATCACAGCGGCCACCTTCCCAATGATATTCTAATTGTTTTCCTTTAAATGAACTTGATGGCAAAAATAGAACCATGTAGAATGTACATAGTGTTAATTCTAAACACTATGTCTCATTAATTTCTGTAATGCCTTTAAAATGAAAGACGTTCCACTTAATAAAAAATCTTAAAATACTATTTTGGAAGAGATTTTTTATTTGCTACTTTTGTTTGTTTAAAACATGGCATTTTCTTTTTTTTTTTTTTGAGACAGAGTTTCGCTCTTGTTACCCAGCCTGGAGTGCAATGGCGCGATCTCGGCTCACTGCAACCTCCGCCTCCTGGGTTCAAGCAATTCTTCTGCCTCAGCCTCCCGAGTAGCTGGGACTACAGGCGTACGCCACCATGCCCAGCTAATTTTTGTATTTTTAGTAGAGACGGGGTTTCACCATGTTGACCAGGATGGTCTCGATCTCTTGACCTCATGATCCACTCGCCTCGGCCTCCCAAAGTGCTGGCATTACAAGCGTGAGCCGGTATTTTCTTTTCCTTAATTTTTTTGGGAATTTAGAACATTAGAGCAAATATCTGATTAATTCTTATAAAATTAAAAGTTTGTTCTAAAACTATAGAGATATTATTTTAATATGTGGATTTTTTTGGATGTATATCATGCAGTGGAAGTTTATTATGAACTAGAATCTAAATATGAAATGGTTGATGTAAGGTTTGGGCAAATTGTAACTTTAGTTTATTTTAATTAAAGGAATGTTTGACTATGTACCTTTCTTGTAGTCAAGATAAAACTTAGCTGCCTTTTGATGCTGAGGACCAATTTTTATAGTTGGATATGTGTTACTTCAATAAGCACTGGATTAGACATTGAAAATATAAAAGGGAATAGAACAGAGGTAACTGCGGATGATTTGGAAGACACCATTCAAAGAAAAATAAACTTAATTATAATTAATTACAACATTGAAATGTACTACACAATAGAAATTCATCTCAAACATTCAGTTTGAGAAGAAGTTTATGTGAGTATGTAAGAGAGACCTTAACTGACCCATCTAGGAAGTCAAAGAAGACTGTTTTGAGGTGGTACAATTAAGCTTAGAGGTACGTTATTAGGAAGATGAAACTAGGCAAATAAATGGGGTTAGGCAACCATTCCATAAAACGTGAACAACATATGGGATGACACTGAGATGGAGTTTGATTTGTTTGGAGAACTGAAAGAGGATCCCTTTGCCTGGAACTTAGCAGGGAGCACAATATATAATCAGCAAGTTGGAGTTGGGAGTACATCACACAGGGTCTTGTGAGATGTGTAAGGCATTGTGTTTTCATCAGAAGTGAAACACGAAGACACTGATGGTTACTCAGTTGCGGAGAAAAAGATTTGCACTTTGATATTGTATCAAGAAAACTGTGGAGGGGGTCAAGAGCATTTCTAATGAGATTAGTTGTGGCAGTAGTTCAAGTGAAAGAGATGTTGCTTAGATAAGGAAAGAAGTGTTGCCGGGCACAGTGGCTGAAGCCTATAATCCCAGCACTTTGGGAGGCGGAGGCGGGCAGATAGCCTGAGGTCAGGAGTTCAAGACCAGACTGGCTAACATGGTAAAAACCTCATTTCTACTAAAAAATACAAATAATTCGCTGGCCATAGCGGTATGTGCCTGTAATCCCACCTACTCAGGAGGCTGAGGCAGGATGATTGCTTGTACCCAGGAGGCGGAGGTTGCAGTGAATTGAGATCGTACCACCAATGCAGCCTGAGTGACAAGAGCAAAACTCAAAAAAAGAAAAAAAAATGCATTGGCTCAAGTGAGTTTTAGGAGATGGAAATGAGGAAATGAGAGAACCCTGGTTTATTTAGGCTCACAAAGATTTTAAGATTTGTGGCATGAGCGACTAGGTGGTTGTGGAAAGACTGCAAGAGACATAGATTTTAAAGGAAAGATCATATATCTAATTTTGAAAAGTTAAAGATTCCTTGTGGGATAACCCTGTTGGAGTCAAAACAGTGGTTGGCATATAATTAGAAAGGGCTTACTAAGTGTGAGTTATTATTACCTTCAGTTCAGAAAGACATCTGATTATAAGAAAAGTTGGAAATTGTTACAGTATAGATATGCAATGTAAGTCATGGGCATAGGTGAGCTTGTCTAAGGAGAAAATGAAGACTTGATGCTTGTTGCAACTCTAATATCTCTTGTCTTTTGTTCTGAGACACCCAGCTGGCATTAGGTCTCTGCACCAAGAGTCAACCTGTCCAGTTCCGCAGAACCCAGTTGTGCTAGAATAGACTGTGAATACCAGTACATTTCCATGACTTTTCTCTTCCTGTTAGTCGATGTTGCCTTTAAGCACTACAATTTCTTTTGAAACCTTACCTAACTTCCCTAAACTTCATTAATCTCTCTCTCTTGATTCTGTACTATTTATGCTCAGTCAATACGGCACATCTTAGCATTTATTTTATGTGGTCATGTAGTCTTGGCTATTGTTTGGTACATTACAGTTTTATTTCTCTAAAAAAGATTGTAGAAGAAAATTCCTACATAATATTACTTCTATAGTAATATTGGCTCCAAGTATAGAACTAAGCCCAAAGCAACTATTACATAAATGCCTGCTGACTAATAGAATGGTTAATTGATTAATATTTTGGGGTAGGTAAAGATTTAGATATTCAAATGGTAGTATTTCTACTCTATGTTTGGATGCTGTAAAGGTGTTGTGATGGTATTGAATGGACCAGAATTAGAAGACAGCAAATGTGAAGGCAATAAAAATTATGTATACCTGTAAATAACATATAAGATATATCATTAGAATCAGGCAGAAATGTCAAAATAATCTATAATGCATAATATGTGATTTTTATTTAATTTTTTCAATAGTCATTGAAAACATACTGCCTTGTTAGGGATACAATAATTGATAAAAAAAAGACACTAATTCTGCCATTTGTGAGGCAGATACTAAACAAATTTTTAGCTATAATCTTGGCAAGAACTAAACAAATTTTTAGCTATAATCTTGGCAAGAACTACAAAGGAAAGGTACCTTTCACAATGAGTATGTGTTACTTCATAGGAAGAATTCTAATATTATCTCCAATAATCTATCCGTTTATAAAATCACTGGCCTTTAGTTTCAGTAGGACAGAACTAGTGATTATGATGATTTCTCTTCTATGATTAGTTTACTTTATATTGAAAATCTCAAAGGACTTTGCTGATGTAATAAGGACCCCTAACCTGTTCTCTCTGAGATTAAAAAAAAAAAAAAGAAGTTGATTTAATCAGTTGAATAGTTTTAAAGAGGGGCTTAGACCTTCTTTGAAAAATAAACTAGAAGCAGGAGTTTCTTTTCCTCGTGTCTGGAAGAAACAGACCAACATGTTCTGAAGAGGGCCATGTGAAAAAGAAAAGTAGAAACTCTCTTAGAATTGAGAAGCTCAGTCCTACAGCAATAAGAAACTGAATTCTACCAACAATCTGCGAGCTTGGAAGAAGACCCCAAGTCTTGGATAGGATGCTCCCATCACCGAAATCTTGGTTGTAGCCCTCAATAACCGTGAGCAGAGGAGAAAGTTAAGCTCTCTCTGAACTCTAGAGCTATGGGAACTATGATATAATAAATGTCTGTTCTGTTAATAGGTACATTTTATAATTTTTAAACCTAGCAGTAGAAAACTGATCAATTATGAATGTTAAAATTTTTAAACATAGCAGTAGAAAACTAATATGTAAGCTGAAAAGCTTTTGGAAGAATTGTGTGGAAAAGACATGTCCAGAGAAGGGCTGTTTAACTTTTCCTATCTACCTCTCCTGGAGATATCCCACTGCTGAAGAGCTCCTTAGAAGACTGTATCTTTGCCTCTGCCTGCTGCTGCAGTGGAATCCCCTGTGGTAGGAGTGACAAGAGTTCAGTCCATTCTGAGGTTTTGAGAGCTAACAGAGACATAGCAGAGAATGAGATACAGCTGTTGTAGGTCCAGCCCTCAATAAGGACAGCATGTTCAGATTCCTCATCGAAGACTAAACATGGCACCAGCAAGGTGAGGTGTGCAATGGAAAAAGATTTTTGGAAAACCTTGCTCTTAGGAGAATCGTGTTTTGTCTATTTAAACACATCAGACAAATCCTTCCCTAGGGGATATACATAAAAATTATTTTTGCCTTTGAAGGAAATATGCAGATTTTTTTTTTTTTTTTCTGTGACAGAGCCTTGCTCTGTCACCCAAGCTGGAGTGCAATGGCACGATTGTGATTTTGGCTCACTGAAACTTCCACCTCCCTAGTTCAAGTGATTCTCCTACCTCAGCCTCCTGAGTAGCTGGGACTACAGGTTTGCACCACCATGACTGGCTAATTTTTGTATTTTTAGTAGAGACAGGGTTTGACTACGTTGGCCAAGCTGATCTCAAAACTTCTGACCTCAGGTGATCTGCCCACCTACTCCTCTTAAAGTGCTGGAATTATAGGCATGAGACACCACACCTGGCCTATTTTTACATGTGTTAAAAGAGAAAATAATATTAATGGTTTTCTAATATCAAGCATAACTGTTGAAAGCCAAAACGCCTCATGTTTTTGCATCATCACAGTTGAAAGTGACGTAGCATGTGTTTTACACTTGTGGCATTTAGAAGCAAACTGTGAAATGCTGTTATCTAGAAGGTAAAATCTTGCAATATATTTTAAATCAATTCAAAAGCACTTCACAAAATTAGGAACTAAAATTATAACAATGATATAGTAATATAATTTATTCATAAACATTTTATACAGTTTTTAATATGCATTACTTCTAGGTATAAATAATATGAATAAACTTTGTTTTCAATTAAATGTCTCAAAAAGTAAGGTCATTTATATTTGCTGAAATTAAAGACACTGGATAAGAATAGACCTATCACATAGAATGCTTATGGAGAATAAAATATCACATTTTTAAAATAAATTTATTTAAAAGCTTTTATAATCCTTTGGGTATTTTATTTGGCAGAAGATTGGTGTACCACAAACCTCAGTTGGACATGAGAAACCTACAAAGGTCTATGGAACCGGACATTAAGGAGCCATTTGTTTTTCTACTACTTGACTCTAATATATCCTCTAAGTTAATGATAAATTCACATTTGTGGAAAAAAAAATCTCAACCCTTTTCCTGTTCTTAAGCTTAAGAACTCATGCTTCTCCATTGGCTGCCACAGTTACAAAGGTCTTTTCTTACACTCAAGGGTTTTCATAATCTGGATATTAACATTTTTTAAATTTATTTATTTATTTTAATTTTCTCAACCAGACACTTTCTTTCCTCTGTTTGTTAGATAATCCCTGATCCATTACTGTGCTCAGTGCTGCTATTATGGAGTCCCTCTACCTTGGTATTTATGTACTGCTCACCCTTCATGACTCTGCAGTAATTCCTCTTTTTACTGAAAAACAGACTGATTCTTCTAGTAATTATGGTCTCTTTCTTTTCTCTTTCCATTACAGTCTTTTGTCTCTACTCAAAATACATTATTGTTCACCATTCCATTCACTGTCTTTTCTTTGTAATTCGGGATTTTTTATAGAGATTCAAATACAGTCAGTTCTGGTATAACATATATGTATTGAAAACACAAATTTGAATATTTGGAAACAGTTTTAGCAAAACACAAATTTTATTTACACTTTAGCACAATTTTATCCTCAAGAAACACTGGGTGAACATGAAAATTGCACTCAAGTGAACAAAGCCATGTGCCAATACTCAGAACAGATGAAGGCGCATACATGTCAAAATCATATCAACTACCTCAGCTCAGCACACACGTGTTATGAGCCACATTCAAATACATTTAAGGGTTACAAGTTTCTGCCTGATTTAGATAATCCTCCTTTGACCACTTTGCAGTAACTCATAGATGCAACTCTTCTCACATTTACTTCCACAAGCAAACTTCATGTTCTAATCAACGTAAAGTGCCATACTTATTGTAGTATGTATGGATTTGTCAATTATTCACACATGAAAAACTCTGGTTCCATATTTACTGAGTTTTAATCTTCATTTTATTATGTGTCACTGACATTGTTCTTGAGTGTCATACCCCTAACTCCATGTTTCTTATTGGCCTTGTGGTTCATATTACAAAATTTTGCATAGCTTGAGATATTTTTAGCACTACCTATGTCAGATAACATCAGAAATGACTGTATATACATTTCTGCTTTACTATATATAATCTGAAATATATAGTTTATGGAATAAATAATGTAATTATGCTTCCTGTAATGCTGTGAAGTAATACCTGTTTCAGTTACCTATTGCTGCATAACAGATAATCCTGGAACTTAGTAGCTTAAAGCAATACCATTTCCCTCTCTCTCATGGTTATGTGGCTTGACTGGGCCTTGTTAGACAGTTCTGCTGGTCTCAGTTGAAATCCCATAGAGCTATAATCTGTTGGTAGCTTGCTGGAGCAAGGGATAGACTGGCAGGCTTTGACTGTGCTGTTTCCCTTTCTCTAAGTAGTGCCAGGGCCTCTTCTCTCAACCTGGTGTCACCTTGTGTTATCTGATAAAGTGGCCAGATTTCTTACATGGAGACTCAGGGTTCCCAAGAAGCACAAACACAGAAACAGTCATGTGTCCCTAACCTTACACCTGGAACTGGCACAACATTGCCTTTCCCACCTCCAATAAACCAAGCAGTCACAGGTCTGGCCTTGATTTCAGGAAAGAGGAAATAAACACTTTCTCTTGGTGAGTAAATAGCGAAGAATCCGTGACTATCTTTAATCACCATGATATTCTTTACTAATAATTTGGTGGGTCGATATCATAAGATTTGAGAGCAATATTTTAGCAATTATTCAACCTAACGTCATCAGTTTATATGAAAGTGTACTGGAGCAAAACATTACAATAAAATATAGCGTTGGGGCTATGAACCTCTCTTAATTCTGTACGTCTCATAGCTCTTCATAAACTGCCTGGGATATAGTAGGCAATAAATGTATATTTATTGACACAGGATTTTACTAATAAATAGAAACTGAGATTCAAATAATATTTTATTTTTAACAATACTGAGATTCTAACTTCCTAGAAGCATGCCAGGATTTTCTAAAAGACATTAAAACTTGGAAGAGAGCTGAACATATAGCAGAATAAGATATTCAGGATGTTTTAACTGCTAATATTTTCACAGCATTATTTTGTTTTCTCCAAACATGCACATACACATACTTACACACAGAGAAATGGAATGATACAGGAAAGTGAATCTAACGTAAATATTTTATTCCTGAAAAATACAGGACGCCATCATGGTTTAATGCCAAGTTCATTGTGACTTAGGAGATGTTTGACTCCTCACATTCATCTCACTAGAACCAAACTGTGTAAAGATATATTCATCTTTTAAAGCACTAAATAAATTAGAATGAAAAACATTATTTTTATTACAAAAAGTTACCATTCTAATAAAAACAAGAATGACATTTTTTCAGCCTGAATTTTAAAGAAAACACACAAATATTGTATATACATGTTACAGGGGGGAAAAAAAGTTCTCTTGCTTTATGTGAGGCACACGATTAAATTTCCTTGACCTTGCAGTATGTACCTCAGTCTGGCTTTCTTTTTGTTCTTAAGCTGGCATTTTCATTTAATAAAATCTATACCAACCACCCCAATATAAAAGCAGCAGTGAAATTCTGCTTCTTTTCTGTATTTTTCCTTCTTAGCCCCCTCCTTGGACTCTGAGGTGTTGTAATCTGACAGCAATTATTCTCTCCTCTGTGTTTAGACTCTTCTTCCTTGCTTTATAAACCTAGTTTTATTTCATTTTTCTCTGATCCAGACTATATCTTTTGTGTCATTTTTGTTTTTTGAAATTTTAGCTCTTTAGAATGTACCAATTCTTTGCATCTCATGTTCCTTTTCTGTTTCGCCCCTGTGGATGGTGGCTTATTACTTATTACTAAGTCATGTTACCTTTCACCATCTAGACATGATGCTGAATCTGATTCTCTTTACCAGTAGGAATGAAAATACACCCCCCACTTTATATTGCTATAATATTATAAGAATATAATGAGCCTATGGATGTAGAAACACTTTCCAAATTACAGATCATTACTCATCAGTGTCCATTTATTTGTTTATAAGACGTGAAAATTAGATTTAATCATTTCAAACATCTTTACCAATTCTAACTATGTGAGATTCTCTAAAATATTATCAAGAGAGATCTGACACCCATTGATTTGAAAAGTGTAATAATACATTAAACTGAGTGACTAGGACATCCTCTTGTAAGGATCAGACTTCTCATCCTCCATCCACCTGGGGTGATTTGCCTAACTGTTATAAGGAATTGTGAGAAGGCATAGTTAGCCTCCAGACTTTAGCTATTTGGGTGAGGCACATAATTTCAAGACTCTTTGGTTTACTTGAATAACTTATCCATGCATAATGTAACTTATTTAAAATATTTGAATATATTTATATAATTAAGCTCTATTATCTGTTATTGTAAGAAATTTCAAAAACTTACTTCTAGTATGAAATGAATTTACTTGTTCCTCACCTTTAACTAAATATGAAACAATTTTGCTTGTAACCTTGTAGAACTCAATTGTTTTCCTCTTTGCTTTTACATTTATTAGTTTGTTTGTTTTACTTTTTGTCTTTTTAAAATTATTTGTTTATGCTCGTCGGATCTGTAATTGGATACGTTAGAAAGAGCTTGATATTTAAAGTGACATAACCTTTAATCTAAATCCCAACTTTGGCATTTTTGCCTGTTTCTGAGAAAGTTCTTTGACCTCTCTTAGCATAAATTTCCTTTTTGTAAACTGACAAGACAGACCTCATAGATATACATTATCTATGAGCATTTAAAGGCATATGCAATGTCTAACTGTAATATCTCAATAAATTTATACTACTTATCATGATAATTAGACCATGAAAAATGATAGTGTAATTTAAAAACAAGTTGATGAAATAGTAAAAGAAGTAAAATGAGTTTTCTTAAAAATTGTAGAGATGTAAACTCAGAAAATGAGATCATTTTTATTACTCATTTATGAAAAAATATTTAGATGCCTACTATGTGTCAAGCATACTTTTAGGAGCTGAGTGCAGAGCAATAGACTACACAGGCAAGTTCCCTGTGTTCATCCAACCTTCTTGTAGTGAGGAAAATCAGATCATCAACTCACAGAATAGTATGATGATTTCTGATGTGAGCTAAAGAGTAGCCGGGTGTATAGCAAGGAGGCTGCTGCTTTGTGGAAGGGGATAAAGGAAACTTTCTGCTATAACACTGGAGCTGAGACCTGTAAGGTAGGAAGAGCCTGCAAAACGAATATCGAAACTAACAGATGCAAGGTAGAACAAGATTGATGTGATCAAGGGAGAGAACAGTGGCCCATGTGACTGGAGTGCACTAGATGCAACATAGCCTGGAGTGTCAGAAAGGCAGACAGGGGCCAGAATATGTGGAGTCCAAAAAGCCATGGAACGGAGTTTGGAGTTTATTCTAATTTCAGCAAGCAGGGTCCTTAGAAATAAAATGATATGACTTTCAAAATTATTAATTGTATACTTTAGGTGGAATGGGCTTTAGGATCTGTGGAAAGTGAGAGAACAGTTAATCAGCTGCTGTGGTAGATTAAGGAGCTTAAGAGTTGGGGAAAACTAAGCAGTGAGGATGGTGAGAAGTAATCAGGTTTGATATATATATGCTAGAAGTAATGCTGGGAAGATATGTCAGTAATTGTAGCAAGGAAGTGTTGAAATAGCAAAAAGGGAGAACTCAAAGCTAAGTCTCAAGCATTTGGACTGACTGACAGAAGCGCATTTCTGCATCAGGGAAGAAAGTGAAGAAAAGGCATATAGAGCAATGGTTTTCAGAGCATGGATGCTGGAGACAGAAGACAAGGTTTGCTTTTGACTTCATGTAATGACCAGGGGCAAGTTTTTAAAATCCTTTTTACCTTGGTTTCCTCATGTGTGAAATGAAAATTGTAATACCTATCTCATTATTTGCTCTAAGAATCAAAAGAGGTAATGCATTAAAAGTATTTAGAGCAGCGCTTGGTATAGGGTGAGTTGTAAGTTGTATTACTTAGAGCAGAACAAATAGATGTTCTCTTTTTTGACATGTACAGTTTAGGATGCCTTCAAGCAGTTGAGTAAAAATACATGTGCATATCACAGGGTAGTGGCAGTGAAGACATAGAGAAGTGATCCAGTTTGAGATACGTGTTGTAGGCAGAGTTGTAACAGTAGAGTGTCATGGTTAATTGAATGAACTTTGAGAACAGACTGGATTTGCATTCCATTTTCACTTACTAGCTATGGGCATGTTTTGTAACCTCTGAGTGCCTTAGTTTTCTCATAGTTGAAATGAGTCTCCTAAAAGAAACTATATTACAGTTTTTTTCTGAGGATTAAATATCTAATATATGGTATGTGCTAGTTATTATTAAAGGAGAATGATTAAGAGTCTTATTGGACAGGGTAAGTTTGAAATGGATTTTCAACATACAGATGAAAATGTATGTCTTGAATAACCAAGACTAGAGGTCAGGAAGAATCAAAGCTCAAGATCTTCAGTTAGTATTCATTGGCATATTGATAGCATTTAAAGCACTATGATGGGATGAACTCTCATAGGTTAGATCTAAGGAATGAAAAGCTATCATGTGATATGTACTAATTATTATTAAGGGTAGAGTGACCAAGAAAGTAGAGAAGTGACCAAGTTCAGAGACACTAAGCAATAAAGATCATAGCTAAGGTACATGTACCAGATGACATGGAAGTAGCAGAGAGCCTGAAATATTTCAATATCTCACTAAATTTTAGAGAATCAGAAATAATTCAATACTTCACAAACTTTTGGGAAATCTGCTTCATGAAACGGTCTTGCCTAAAACTATAGATTATAAAATTTCCCCCTTTAACATTTTAATATATGCCTTCAAATTAGATTGTAGGCTTTTTGTTGATATGGGGCATTTCTTCTGGCCTATCACTGCCCCTAGTGCAAGATAGTACACATTGAAAGCACTCATTTTAGTGAAGTTTTTAATTAAGGGTTGAATGTGGTGACTAATGTATCTTTACCTTAGTACCACACGGTAGACTAACTACTAGGGTTCTGAATAATTTTGTTCTAAGAAAGACGTTTAGTGGTTAGTTTACCTTACTGTTCCCACACCCCCAGTAACTTCCTTTAGAAAATTGATCAATGCTCAAGGACAAAGTTTCAAAATGCACCTTAATTTATGCATGTAGAGTGAAAAGTTGTCTTTCCCTTACTATAAAAGAATATTGTTATATTAGTCCATTTTCCAATTGCTGATAAAGACTGAAATTAGGTAATTTATACAGGAAAAAAGATTTAATTTACTTACATTTCCATGTAGCAGGGAAGGCCTCACAATCATGGTAGAAGGCAAGAAGGAAGGAGCAAGTCATATCTTACATGGATGGCAGTAGGCAAAGAGAGTAGGAAAACTCCCATTTTATTTTTTATTTTTTTATATATACTTTTTATTGTACTTTAGATTCTGGGGTACATGTGCAGATCAGGAAGAATTGTTGCATAGGTACATACATTGCAATGTGGTTTGCTGTCTCCATCACCCTGTCACCTATATCAGGCATTTCTCCCAGTGTTATCCCTCTCCAACCTCTCTACCCCACACTGTCCCTTCCGTAGCTCCCACAAACGGACCCCAGTGTGTGTTGCTCCCCTCCCTGTGTCCACATGTTCTCAGAGTTCAACACCCGCCTGTGAGTGAGAACACATGGTGTTTGATTTTGTGTTCTTGTGTCAGTTTGCTGAGAATTATGGTTTCCAGATTCATCCATGTCTCTACAAAGGACACGAAATCATATTTTTATGGCTACATAGTATTCCATGGTGTATATGTGCCACATTTTCTTTATCCAGTCTATCGTTGATGGGCATTTGGGTTGGTTCCAGGTCTTTGCTATTATAAACAGTGCTGCAATGAACATAGGTGCGCATGTGTCTTTATAATAAAATGATTTATAATCCTTTGGATATATTCCCAGTAATGGGATTGCTGGGTGAAATGGAATTTCTATTTCTAGGTCCCTGAGGAATCACCACACTGTCTTCCACAATGGTTGAACTAATTTACACTCCCACTAACAGTATAAAAGTGTTCCTATTTCTCCCCATTCTCTCCAGCATCTGTTGTCTCCTGATTTTTTAATGATCACCAATCTAAGTGGTGTGAAATGGTATATCGATGTGGTTTTGATTTGCATTTCTATAATGACCAGTGATAATGAGCATTTTTTCATATGTTTGTTGGCCTCATAAATGTCTTCTTTTAAAAAGTGTCTGTTCATGTCCTTCACCTACTTTTGAATGTTTTTTTTTTTTTTTTCTTTTTCTTTTTTTTAATTTTTTTTTTTTTTTTTCCTTGTAAATATTTTTAATTCTTTGTAGATTCTGGATATTGGCCCTTTGTCAGATGGGTAGATTGCTAATATTTTCTCCCATTCTGTTGGTTACTGGCTCATTCTAATGATTGTTTCTTTTGCTGTACAGAACCGCTGAAGTTTAATTAGGTCCCATTTGCCTATTTTGGTTTTTGTTGCCAATGCTTTTGGTATTTTAGTCATGAATTCCTTGCCTATGCCTATGTTCTTAATGGTTTTGCCTAGGTTTTCTTCTAGGGTTTTTATGGCTTTAGGTCTTATGTTTAAGTCTTTAATACATCTGGAATTAATTTTAGTGTAAGGTGTCAGGAAGGGGTCCAGTTTCTGCTTTCTGTACATGGCTAGCCAGTTATCCAAACACCATTTATTAAACAGAGAATCCTTTCCCCATTACCTGTTTTTGTCAGATTTGTCAAGGATCAGATGCTTGTAGATGTCTGGCATTGCATCTGAGGTCTCTGTTATGTTCCGTTGGTCTATATCTCTGTTTTGGTACCAGTACCAAGCTGTTTTGATTACTGTAGCCTTGTACTATAGTTTGCGGTCAGGTAGTGTGATGCCTCCAGCTTTGTTCTTTTTGCTTAGGATTGTCTTGGCTATGCGGGCTCTCTTTTGGTTCAATATGAAGTTTAAGGTGTTTTTTCCAGTTCTGTGAAGAGGGTCATAGGTAGCTTGATGGGGATAGCGTTGAATCTATAAATTACTTTGAGCAGGATGGCTATTTTCACAATATTGATTCTTCTTATCCATGAGCATGTAATGTTTTTCCATCTGTTTATGTCCTCTCTTATTTCCTTAAGCAGTGAGTTGTAGTTCTCCTTGAAGAGGTCCTTTACGTCCTTTGTTAGTCGTCTTCCTAGGTATTTTATTCTCTTGGAGCAATTGTGAAATGTAGTTCCTTCTTGATTTGGTTCTCTTTTAGTCTGTTATTGGTGTATAGGAATGCTTGTAATTTCTGCACATTGATTTTGTATCCTGAGACTTTGCTGAAGTTGCTTATGAGTTTCGGGAGATTTGGGGCTGAGATGATTGGGCCTTCTAAATATACAATTATGTCATCTGCAAATAGAGGCAATTTGACTTCCTTCTTTCCTAATTGAATACCCTTTATTTCTTTGTCTTGCCTGATTGCTCTGGCTAGGACTTCCAATACTATATTGAATAGGAGTGGTGAGAGAGTACATCCTTGTCTAGTGCCAGATTTCAAAGGGAATGCTTCCAGTTTTTGCCCATTCAGTATGTTATTGGCTGTGGGTTTGTCATAAATAGCTTTTATTATTTTGAGATACATTCCATTTATACCTAATTTATTGAGAGTTTTTAGCATAAAGTGCTGTTGAATTTTTTCGAAGGCCTTCTCTGCATCTATTGAGATAATCGTGATTTTTTTTTTTGGTTAAAACCATTAGATCTTGTGAGACTTATTCACTATCATCAGAACAGCACGGGAAAGACCTGCCCTTGTGATTCAGTTATCACAAAACACATGGGAATTATGGGACCTACAAAATGAGATTTGGATGGGTACACAGAGCCAAACCCTATCAAGAGATAAAGAGAAAATATAATGGTTTTTTAAGCTGAGCTGGTCAATGCTGAAATTTCAGATACACACTAGAGCCAAAGACATTCCCAGTTTCTTAACCTTTTGAACCCTAGTCATTTCATATATGAAACAGAGATGATAATACTTAACTCATAATGTTTTGAGAGAGATGAATAATGGTGTGTTCTCAAATGACTGTTTTATTTTCTACTCATTTGCAAAATGTACCTTCTCTCATGAAATGTTTTGAGTCTTTCTTTTTTGAGAAATTCTCATTTCACTGTGTATACCAACTACAATTAACACTCTCTCAATTCATTGTCTGCCTAAGCAATTGAACCTATTTTGAAAAATAATTTGTGTGACAAGTAGTCAGTGTGTGTAAGTGTGAATCTCTATGTAAGTGTGTATTTCTGAATATAAAATTTCACAGTTATACAAATACATTGTTTACTTTTACAGATGTAGATTGCCTTCCTTATCATTGCTGAGTGATCATATGAAACAAAAAGGTTTATTTTTCATTTTCAGTTTTTTTTTTTTTTTTCATTTTAAATAGATTCAGCAGCATTTACAGTCAAGGACTGTGATGGACTGTCATGATCTCATTATTTCCTGGCCCATAGAGGAGGGGCTGAACTAATTAAATAAATTTACTGGGAAAAAGTAATGCTTCTTTGCCTCTGTTCACCTTAAGCTGTTATTTCTTTCCTTACTAGTGTTTGTTACAATTTACTAAGCAAGAATTATACATCCCAGTTAAATAGAACCTTCCTTCTTCCTCCTCCCTTTCCCCACACTCAATTTACCAGGTTCAAAAGTTGCATAAAGTTATAAACCAGTTAGATGGCTTCTTGAGAATAAAGTTTTCATTGAACAGTTTCTTGTAGTGTTGAACCTCAGAAAAGTTCAACAGCTCTTGTTAATCCAGTGCTGATTTTCATTTTCAAGCCAGGAGCTAAACATATAAATCATGTATAACACAGTGTACCTGCTTTTAGAAAGCTGTATACAGTCATGTACATTTAGTAGTTTTCCCTGGTTGAAAGCTTCATGCATTTTTTGTTCTTCCTTTCTTTGTATCAAGAAAACAGGCCGACACCCCTCCCCCCACCACACACACACAATGGTGCTTCATATTAGGACATTTTGTAGCATGATTATTTTTCCTGTCTACATCCTCATGTCATTGCTTCATTACTACTTTAAATAAACTGATTTTTTTTGCCATACATGGCTATTTACAAGTTGTCATTTTGCCACTGAAGTTTGTACTCTATGTTGTGTCACAGATTAATAATGTTATCAATACATGTTTTTGAAATTGGCATTGACTTAATCTGTGTATATGGAATCATCAAATCATATATTTCTTCTCTAAAGGGACACCTTGAAGTTCCTTGTTTTTCATGAAGAGTCAGTTTTTTTAAAACCTTGCCCAATGTACTTAAACTTTGTGTGCCGTGATTTTCTTATCTATGAAATGAACTGTACGAGTAAATTGAATGAGAAAATCTGTATATAGTACTTCAGCACAGAACTTAGCTTTCTTCTTGTGGCAGTTACCTCATGGACAGCTGAGGTTCTTCTCATGTCTCTTTGAATATTGATAGGTTCTATAATACCTTTTGCTAATAAAAAATATACCCTCTGCCAATTTCCCAGCACAGGCAATTTTCACCTTTTGTCTCTTGACATGCTATGTCTCAGAGTTCTTAGTTGGGATGTACATTTTCTCACTATCTTGAGATACAGTGTTGGAGAGTCTATGTGTGCAGTTTAGCCCACAGTCCTAGCTGATCCTAGGATTCTAGACATTTCCACCAAGACATCAGACATATGAACGAGGTAGTCATGAATGTTCTACAGCACCACCACAGAGACTTGTGGGGATACTATGTGGACCAGAAGAATTTCCTAGCCAAGTGCTACCTGCCTTCCTTATTCACAATATCTTGAGATATAAGAAACTGATTATTGTTATAAGCCACTCAGTTTTGTGTAGCAATAGATACAAGAAAAAAGACATATAGAAATAAAGTGGCTTTTGTGTCCTGTGACTTTAAATCAATTATTAATATCCAAATTTTTCTGTACATATATATATGTCTTTTATATATATTTAGGATATTCTGAATATACATGTAATTTTCTATGTATATATTCAGTCACCTGAAAATAACGACTTACATTTCAAACTTTCCAATATTATTTAATTCATTAATATGACTTCTTGCAGTGATTAAGGCCTTTGCCGCAAAA
>NW_016107332.1:10161360-10168547 GCF_001604975.1 Cebus imitator
ACCATGAAATACTATGCAGCCATCAAAAACGATGAGTTTGTGTCCTTTGTAGGGACATGGATGAACCTGGAAACCATCATTCTCAGCAAACTGACAGAAAAGCAGAAGATCAAACACCGCATGTTCTCACTCATAGGTGGGTGTTGAACAATGAGAACACATGGACACAGGGAGGGGAGCACTACACACTGGGGTCAGTTGAGGGGAAATAGGGGAGGGACATCGGGGTGTGGGGAGTTGGGGAGAGATAGCATGGGGAGAAATGCCAGATATGGGTGATGGGGAGGAAGGGAGCACATCACACTGCCATATGTGTACCTATGCAACAGTCTTGCATGTTCTTCACATGTACCCCAAAACCTAAAATGCAATAAGAAAAGAAAAAGAAAATGAAAATAAGGCATAGTATAATAACTAAAGCATAATGTTATTTTAATATACAAAGCATATATGCCTCATTCTAGATTTTTCCACCTACTCTGTAGTTTAGGGAGCTAAGTTATGGAGAGATTATGTAACTTCTCAAAGTTTTCATAGCTGGTAAGTCTTTTCATCTGTATATCTATATGTTTACCTGTCTGTCAGTGTTCATAATAAGCTAGTGAGACTGGCATCTCTTTTAATGGGCACTAGGAAACAGAAGGTAAAGGAAAGAGATGAAAGATACATACTTTTTATTATACTGCCTTTTATGTTTCTGAATTTGTATCTTTTACATGTATTAGCTATTCTAATAAATTACAAAAGTAATTTTAAAAAATTGATTTTTTTAATGACAAAACATGGTTTACTACCTTTGCCCATGCTTTTACCATTTTCGTTTCTTATACTGTCAGAGTTATTCTGTTTGTATTTTTTGAGACTGAGACTTTTTAAGGATTTAAGAAATATAAGCATTATTATAATGCTGCTGTCATATCAATAATATGGTTAAAACTTCCATTGGTATATGTATAATGCAAACATATTTTTATAATAAAGGAGGTCACATTTGTTTCCATGGAATTCAGTGAAACATGAGCCTGACCCCAGTAGGTTTGATACTACATTTCAGTGAACACATGGGTTCACAATCTGAGATTTGTGATGCTTGTAATTATAATTTTAAGAGTTCCTGAAGTTCTTAGTCCCCTCAATTCCTCAAACCAAGTGCATGAAATAATACCTAGATATGTCACAAAAATGTCATCCTTACAGTTAATTTAAAATATTTGAATATGTTATTTTTCTTCCAGGAACAAAAATAACAATAAAAACATAATCCATATAGTGATGTGTTAAATGTTCTTTTTAAAGAAACTCTAATGCTATGTTTTAATAGAAGTGAAACAAACTTAATAGCTATGCTTAAATATGCGTTCCCAGCAAAAATGTTCCTTTGCTTGCAAAAATGTTTTCCTTAAGAGTAATTGAATTTGGAAGCATCTTTACATCCTTCTGCCTACACATATGGCCACCTTGCTCAAAAGAGATAAACACCTGCTGTACCCAATTATAAACACAATTTGAAAACTACTAAAAATTTCTGGAATGCATTGATAAGGAGAGGAATTACTTGTAAACAACTTGCATAATAAATTATTTAATGGCTTATGTTACTTTGGCTATAACCAGTGTTAAAGACAAATTATTCTGTTGCTTCTTAAAGCAGTAAGGCCAACACTTTTTCAGGACTATTGCATTAGGGGTCAAGACTATGGCAACGGTGGAGGTAGATCAGATTCAATTCTGAATACAATCAAGATAGCTTGGAATTTATAGCCAAGGAGCGAAGTGGGGAGTTTGCTGGAGAGAAAATTACTAAGAGGAGACAGCCAGAGTTGGGAGTTTCTTGTTAAACTGACTTAACGTGATTCTTGCTGAAGGTAGGCAAGGGTGATGAGACAGCAAAGGTGGGAGGATTCTCCTTAACTGACTTAGCAGGGTTCTTGCTACAGTCAGTTAAACGGTAGCCTGCTAGGCTATGCAGGCCCAGTGAAGATGGAGGGCAAAGCATAAGGTCTAGTTGAAAACCGGGCTGCGGGGAGCTTGTCCAAAGTGCAGTCACGGAGAGTTTTATCACCAATCAGAATATGGCAGATGCAACTGCAAATCAAAAGAATGTGAAGCAGACCCAGAGCACTCAGATTCCTTTAACATATTGGCCTGCCTGGCCTGCCAAACATGGGCACTAACTTTGACTCCCTGCTTCTTTTGTGAGTGGGCTGAGCTGCTTTTGGTGTGCCACATAATGGTCACATGGGGACAGCTGACCTTTGAAGAAAACAAGGCAAAGCTATCTGCAAGGAGAAAACACTGGTCATGCTGGCTGAGAATACACGGAAAGTGGCCAAAGCATGACAGAGACTATACTCTTAGTATTGATTTTGCTTTACCTTCTTAATATTGGTATGCTGTGTTTTCATTTGTCTTAAGATCTTTTCTGACTTCCCTTTTGATTTCTTCTTTGAGCACTGGTTGTCCAGAAATATGTTGTTTAATTTCTACATATTTATGACTTTTTCCCATTTTTCTACTTTTAGTGATTTCTACTGTGGTACTGCTATGGTAATAGAAGAACAAATTCTATTATACTAAGTGTCTGAAGTAGCCAAAATTATGGAAGCAGAGAATACAATAGTATCTCTAAGGGGTTGGGGGAAAAGGGAATGAGGAGTTGTCAGTGGGTATAAAGTTTCACTATCCTGCAGGAATACATTCTACAGATTGGCTATACAATGTAGTGCCTACAATTAACAGTATGGCATTGTTCATTTCAAAATTTGTGAAGAGGATTGATATTATATTTGCTCCCTTTACCATAAAAAGGGGAAAAAAAGAAAAGTGCTGGACTTGTCTATCACACATTGATCATGTTGATGGTATCATGAGGCTTTGCATACATCCAAATTCATCATATTGTATGCATTCATTATGTGCAGTTTTTTATATCAGTTATAACTCACTAAACATGTCAGAAAAATAAATGAAAAATGTTTTTAAGCCAAATAACATTGGTGTTTTTTTTTTCTCTTGTTATTAGCTGATTTTTGACATCTCCACTCTAGGTCCTTGTTTTGACTTTCAGGTATAATTAGGATAAAAGGAGTGTGGCTCCTTTATGACCTTTCTTAGAATTCCATACTTATAAGATCAGTTTGCATTTTTTGCAGATATTTGTGGAATGAGAGCTACTCATTTGTGTATAGTAGTTCTGTAAATGTCCCTAATAAAATTCTAATCACATACTACTACTAAAGTCAGAGCATGAATAACAACAAAACATTAAGGAATATTGTTAATAATATCTTAATTTTGACCTAATTACAAGATGATGATTGGGGATGCCTTAGCATTCTTTGTGTGTTTGAGGTTGGGGAGGTGAAGGGAAGTAGATAAAATTTGCATCCATCCAAGGAGACTTAGAATGCTTGAGGAATGAATGACTTGGGCAAGAGATACAGATACATGGACCAAGTCGTGTCAGTGCAGCAGGTGGGAGAATAGTGATTGCCTTTCATTGATAATTCACTCACCATATTCCAGGTACTGTGCTAAGCGATTATCTTATACTGTCTTACTGAATACTAAGAGGCAGAGAAAATACCGCCTCTGTCTAGATAACTAGCACAAATATACCCATAGTTACACATCTGAAAAATATTCAGAACTATATTTCAGTCTGAGCCTATGTTTGGTAGTTTAGAAAACTGAATTTTTAAATTTTTTGTTATTGTCTAGATAACAAAGTACAGCTAAGGAAGCTGAATGGTAAGAGCTTGCTACCCTTTACCTCTGTGGTTATTTTGGAAATCTAAAAGCACAATTTGGTAAAGCATCCAAATACACTGAAAACAACGGAGTATTGCTGAGATAAATAAAAGAGTAAAATTCATGGAAATAATTCGATGATAGGTTTTTTTCCATCAACTAGAAAAACAAATAAAGGGGAAACAAAGATAAGATGCAGGAGAAAGATGCTTGAGTTTGCAGGGAATGAAACAGTAGGTAGGAGTATGCTCATCCAGGTAATGAGCATAGTACCCAATAAGTCGTGGCAGGTTTTTCAGATTTGTATTTTTTCCCAACCTGCTGAAGACAAAGAGCATTTGTAAATTAAAGTTGGAATCATGCAATTAATTACCTATAGATTACAAGTGAATGGAAGATAATCTGGAAATAGTGAATGGAAGATAATCTGGAGATATATATGTATCATAAATTCATATGTGTATCTCCAATTGATTTTTGACAAAATTAGCAAATAACATCAATTTGGAGATGATAGTCTTTTCAACAAATGCTTCTATAAAAATTAAATGCCCATATAGCCCTCCTGAATAAAATCCTACAACTCTTTCCTTCCACTATACATAAAATTTAACTAAAAATAGGTCATTTAATTAAAAATAAGAATAAAAGAAAACATCAAGACTTGTAGAAGAAAGCATAGGAGAAAATCTGAGTGATTTTCTGTTAGGCAAAGGTATCTTTTTTCCTTCTTCAACACTTATTTTAGGCTCAGGGAGTACATATACAAGTTTGCTACATGGGTAAATTGTGTGTCCCTGAGATTTGAGGTATGAATGATGGACCTTTTCACTCAGGTAATGAGCATAGTACTCATTAGGTAGTTGCAGGTTTTTCAGATTTGTAATTTTTCCCAACCTGCTGAGGACAAAGTGTATTTGTAAATTACAATATATATGAATCACACAATGAATTAAAATATTAAATTAAATTAGATGAATTTTAAAATGTACACTTATTTGTAAACTTGGTAATATATAGTACACAGGGCTTATGGCTGTTCAAACTGGATTTGAATTCAGGTTTTTCTCCATTCGCTTTGTTAAGCAGGGGAAAATTATTTCTTCTTTCTGAGTCTCAGATGTTTCATCAAGAAAATTGATTAATAGTGACTTACCACCTTTTATGAATGAGAATTAAATGAAATAATCCCATAAAGTGTTTAGCACAAGTGTCTGACCCTGTTAATTTATATAATATCAGAGTAGGAAACTCTATGGGTAAAATACTGAAAAGTTCTAAGTCATGTAAATACATATATAAAATAGGAACAATTTACAACATTTCAAGAACATGGTGTTTCAATAACTTAAGTGAGAGCTCTTGTAATTGAAGAATTTGAGTTTTAGCTCTTCTTTCTAATAAACATGGACAAATGGAAAATGAAGGGACCACAGAGACCAGGAAAATCCAACTATGACCAGCTAAATTCCAACTTCTTTTTATCATGTATATATAAATTAATAACCAACAGAAACTTAGAGACACTGATATAAGTAAAATAAATAGCCCCAAAGTGAGATTTAAGACAATTAAATAAGGCAAGACATGGAGAATAAATGAAGGCAGAGGTCATTTGTGTAACTTCTGTATGATTCAAATAGATGAATACTTTTGCCTCACATTTTATTGTAATATTTAGAATAAGTTAATAAATGCCTGGATCATCATTTTCCCCATGCCAAGAATTCACAAACAAATTACAGGATCTGTCTCTTTGGTGCAAAGGACAACTAGAAAAATAAATAAAGGGGAAACAAAGATAAGATGCAGAAGAAAGATGCTTGAGTTTAGAGGGAATAAAACAGTAGGTAGAAGTTACTGTTCATTAACCTTGACTTATATTAATCACATTCATATTGCAGAGAAGGGCAAAACAAGAAAGGAAGTGATTGACTTATCTGATTACTTGGTGTGGAGACTTCTGGTATTTCTCAGTTTGGGAAGGAAGAACTGCAGGAAGTTACTGATGTTCATGATAATTATTTTGTTCTGAGAAAATACAAAACGGTCAGCAACAGGTGCAGAGTGTGGATAAAAGTAGAGGTGTTTAATTATGAGGACACTAAATACTACTTTCAGGTCGCCATGTCTCTAAGCATCACTGATCACATTTAGAAAACAAATATTTACTATGTTCTTCTTCTTTTACCTCCAAAGGTAACAGAACCCAAAGTCTTGCCTGGATTGGGGTCTGCAAGGATTTTGTAAACTGTTATTTTCTTCTTCCTTTTTCTTGACATTCCACACTGGAAACTTCCCTGGCTGTAAAATAAACACACACAATTCCAAGGAATGAGTGATGGTTGTTCATTAATCATAGCATTGGAATCATCATAATGGTTTGGTCAGTCCAGGAACCTAATGTCTCCTCTCCCACGTAACATTCAGATGATAGTACATTATCACCCCTGAGGTGTGGGTGTAGTGAAAAAAATCCAAGTATATTTGGAGAAGACATGAGGAAAACAAGAATGCTGGAATCTATAAATAGTTAAATTTCCCTACTCCAAAAGCTATACTTTTTCCACTATGCTGTGATATCAGTGTATATTATAAATACAGGAAAGTGAATAAGAAAACATGATAGATTTGAAGATGCTATTTCTAATGTTTCTTCAAGGTATTTTCATAAGTCCAAAATGAACAAGTTACATTTTCAAGGCAAATCTTGTAAACTTAGTCCAGCATGCAAAATAAATTGAGACATATGATTTTTGCAAAAACTATTAGAATTTCTTTGATAGACAGAAAACATTTTACTTGAGATTTAAATTTTTACCCTATAACCTGTTGCCATTTCTACTAGAAATGGCTGATTTGAAGCTTAATTCATCTGTTGGATTATATGAAAGAGCTCAACTTAGACATGTCTTCATAATATATATGGCCTTTCCCAAATTAACAATACTTGAACTTAATTTCTTCCAAATTTGCACCTAATACATTTTACTCTGAAACAATGTAGAGTTTGTGTCCTGTTCAACCCTTCATATATCAGCAGTCCTTCATTTTTCCCATGTCTGGGTACCTGGTCATATAACTGCTGTTTAGAGTTTTGTTTGTTTATGGCTAATCAAAGTTTTGGAGTGCTCATGCCCACTGAAGCGTAATGGCATTCTGCATGAAACCCACTACAACTGGAATGTTTGGGCAGGTGGCCCACATGATATCTTACTCAGGCTTATAATAAGAAAAGTTAAAATTTGTAAAGTGTATTTTTTTATTGCAGAAACAGAAAACTTCCTTTGTGCATAGCATTAAGAGTGTATATATCTTTTAACTTTAATATATTTTCAAATATATGTATACAGTTGTAATAACCTAGCTTGTGCTAGCCCAACTGACTCCATCTTAGCTGTGAGCCTGACATGATCCATCTTTTTTTTTTTTTTTTT
>NW_016107332.1:10168724-10196550 GCF_001604975.1 Cebus imitator
CCTCCCTTTGTCCATGTGCTCTCATCGTTCAACACCCGCCTATGAGTGAGAACATGCGGTGTTTGATCTTCTGCTCCTCTGTCAGTTTGCTGAGAATGATGGACATGATCCATCTTAGCTTCTCCCTCCCTGCCTCTGCCCCCTCAGGTGCATTACTGGGTCATGCTGCACTCAGTTTTGAACTGTTAAGAGTGGTTCTACCTGTGACCATTGTAACCGCATCCTGCTTGGCAAGTCTACCTGCTATTGTGATTACCCTCATTGGTAACTGATTGTATGAAAAGTTCCCCCTGCTACCCCGCTTGATGATTGTATGGAAATACCCTTAGCAACCAACAATCCAGGGAACCTCCTGCCCCTGGTTACCAGCTTCCTTATCTAACTTGCTTGTACTGCTTCTGTAAAATTCCACTTCAGGTAGGCTCCCCCTCCCATACCTAAATCAAGGTATGGGGAATCGAGTCCCTTCCTCGGCCCCAGAGAATTTTGAGCATTAGCCATTTCTTGCTTGCTGGCACATAAAGGACTCTCAATTTGGATCTCAGAGCATAGCGCTTTCCTTCTGACTCACTCAGTTAAAACAGTTTCAAGAGCACCTTTGCTATCCATTGCTAAACCCTCTGAGACCAAGAACAATATTTTTTCAAAAAATAATAGGCATAATTCCTAAACATCAGCTCTCTAGATAGTAAAATTGTGTAAGCATAGCCAGAGATTGTAATATAAATCATTAAAATTCCTTCTTACCTCCAGAAAATATTCCTACTCCCCCTTCCAAAGCCTATGATTACTTCTATCGGAAATGACTGAGCCTGAGTGTGAAAAAGAAAATGGTTTTGTAATGAATTCTCAAATATGTGGAAAATATAAGTAATTTTAGAGAAGAAACTGTGTAAATAAATCTAATAATAGACAGAATAAGAAGTGAGGAAGGAGACAAATGCTATTGTTTTTAGCCTCTAACAATGTCAGAGATGAAGACAGAATGAAAAAAAACTTATATATACTACTATGACCCCAGAGAGTGAAGGAGAACGTGCAACAGAGTAAGTTTTAATTTATTTGTTTACTTGTCAGATGAATTAACAAATGAATACATTATAAAGGGTATTTTTGTATTTAGAAAAATTATAAATATTTGAAAATACATACTGGGAAAAGCACAGCATTTGAAAAATACTTCCAACTATAAGCTATCATTAGAATAAATATGTGCTATTCAGATCCATGCCTAATCTCTTAACAAAACGGTGAAGAAAAATATTTTTCTTATAATTCCTAACTATAGCTTCATCACCCCATTATGATCCCTGAAGCAGATAAGAACAGTTAAGAAAGATTCGCAAAGCTTAATTAAATGCAAGACCAATGTCTGCAAAGGATGGCCAAGAAGAGAGATTAAAACAGATTCAACCCTTACTTAGCTGTTGAAATACATAAAATAATAGTTATAAAACGTTTGGAAATACTGGCTGTCATACCTCAAATACTCAATGACTGTTAATAATAATAATTTTTTTTAAATGATTTGCAGAGTTAGCCATCTTCTTTGTCTTCCCGGGCACCTGAAGATTTTGAAGTAAGGAGGGCAAGTCTAGAAAAATTTCCATTTCAAGCATTGTTTTATATTAAAATATACTTGTTTAATTCACATTTTATAAATAAAGTTTAATAATTTTATTTTTCAGTCATTAGTTAACACAAACATATTTTCTAATAAACTGTAAAGTGTCATTGGTTGAACTGAAAGATGCAGTCATAAGATGTCATTGACTTTAGATTTTTTTCATATATAAAGTATTATTTCTTTTAATTATGACAACTCTGAAAGGGAGGTTTATTATTTTCATTTTGAATAATGAAACTTAGACATAAGGGTGGGTTGCTCAAAATTATAAGCTGGTTAGTCACAGATTCTAGGATCAATTCTCAAATACCAGTCTTCAATTTCTAGGTCCATTGCTCTCTTTAGGCTTCCCCTCTACCCTCGCAGTCAAGTTCCCAGGTTAAGCACAGATTTTTTTTTTTTTTTGGTAATCCTACTATGAAACAGCTGAGGAACTACTTAGGCAAAGTTTCCCTAAGGTTCCCTAGTGTAAACACAGCTTTTAAAAGGTTGAGACAGAATACCAGCCAATGAAGTTGAAACATTTTCTTCTTAGCTAAGTATCATTAATCATGCACAAACAGAGAAACTGCTGTACCATGAAAAACAGAAATTCTACTTTAGCTCCTACTCACTAAACAAAACAAGCAGTTGCTTAGCCTATGATAATATTTCATTTTTAAAGTGGGTTAAGCCCTGTTTTACCAGCTATAGACTCTGAGAATGAATACGGGTGTGAATGCTTCTCAGTGAAAGAGGAGAAAGAACCCACAAGGAATGATGGGTTCCTTGGGAGTTCCCAAGCGCAGTTCAAATCTCCAGTGGACATTTAGGTAGAGAAAATTTTAAGGCCAATTATAAATAAGAGAATAAGTCTATAATTAAAAAACAAACAAACAAAAAAACAACAAACTCTTTGCTTGTACTTTCTCTCTATGTATCCACAATCAATGCTCCTGATAAGCACCTATTTCTTTTAAAGATTCTCAGCAGTCATACATGATCTATTATTCTTTTGCATAATATGGATCTTTTGAGCTCCTAAGTAATGTGTGTCTATTTAAAATTAGCTTTGAAAGTTATTTTGTTAGGTTGTTGTAGAAGGTTTAGCTCATTCCCTTTGTTTTCCATTTGACAATTACCATCCCCATGGAAATGTAGCTTCAAAGGTTAATTGCAAATTTCCCCCACCATATAAGCTATTTTAGATATAAAATAAAAATGTTGACAGTTTGAGGATTTATTAAAATATAATAATTCTGAAATGAGAATTATATTCAGCATTAATGGTTGAGACATAATAATTAGAAGGTCTAACCTGTTCTGTAGCATTAAATAAGATAAATAGTGGAGAAACAGGAAAACATTAGATTTAAACATCAACAAATATTACATGTAAATTACATTCTTAATAGAAGAATTGTACCTTAATTTTGGCAAAAAAGAAAAACAGTAACATTTGTAAAATTAACTCTGCAAACATCAAATAATAAACCAAATTAACAATACTACTACAAATATTAGAAGAAATAAAACAATGTTTCTGAAAACACAAAATCCCACAGAAAGCCTCTTTCTTTGATTGATTTATTATCAGTCTTTCAAATAATGTCCTCTGTTGCTCTTTTTTAGGTTCAGCAGAATATGGTAATGTACACTAGTTGGAATGTGTATTCTCAGTTTGCAATATTTTAAGATTACTGAGCACATTTTCTTTTCTAATATAGAGAAAAAGATTATAGTATCAAAATGCAATTTGAAATACACTGAAAGACTTGCTGACATAGGAATGTATAACATTTTAATTAGTTTCCTTGGCAGCTAGAGATTTTTAGGTAAACAAATCCTATCATTTTTAATTTAGTATAGCACTTTTTATAAAGATTGTTAGCTTTACTTGAATTAAGCGCCCAAGTTATTAAGGAGAATTCAATGAATATGGGGCACATTCTTCCCAAAATCATATTTTCTTTAATAGTTGAAGTTAAAATAAAGGCTAAAAGATAGTGATATTTGAAAGTTCCTAACACTTTGTAGATGCTCTGTAATAGTCTCAATAGGAATTAACAAATAAATAATCCATGAAATATATTGTGTGGTAACCAAATGAATAAAAAAACATGATTAAGCTAGTGACTATACATTTTACAGCAGTTTACAATTATAAAAATGAAAATGTTATGTACATGGCATTCAATCATTTAAATGAGAAGACAGAAGAAAAATTTTTTTGTTTTTATGACCATATCAAGACCTTCACTCCTTTGGATATATACCCAGTAATGGGATTGCTGGGTCAAATGGAATTTCTATTTCTATGTCCTTGAGGAATCGCCACACTGTCTTCCACAATGGTTGAACTAATTTACACTCCCACCAACAGTGTAAAAGTGTTCCTACTTCTCCACATCCTCTCCAGCATCTGCTATCTCCAGATTTTTTAATGTTTGCCATTCTTACCGGCGTGAGATGGTATCTCAATGTAGTTTTGATTTGCATTTCTCTTATGACCAGTGATGATGAGCATTTTTTCATATGTTTGTTGGCCTCACGTACAAATCGTTCTACTATAAGGACACGTGTACACGAATGTTCATTGCAGCACTGTTTACAATAGCAAGGACCTGGAACCAACCCAAATGCCCATCGACGATAGACTGGATAGGGAAAATGTGGCACATATACACCATGGAATATTATGCAGCCATCAAAAACGATGAGTTTGGGTCCTTTGTGGGGACATGGATGAACCTGGAAACCATCATTCTCAGCAAACTGACAGAAGAGCAGAAGATCAAACACTGCATGTTCTCACTCATAGGCAGGCGTTGAACAATGAGAACACATGGACACAGGGAGGGGAGCACTACACACTGGGGTCAGTTGGGGGGAAATAGGGGAGGCACGGTGGGGGGTGGGGAGCTGGGGAGAGATAGCAAGGGGAGAAATGCCAGATGTAGGTGATGGGGAGGAAGGCAGCAAATCACACTGCCATGTGTGTTCCTATGCAACAATTTTGCATGTTCTTCACATGTACCCCAAAACCTAAAATGTAATAAAATAAATAAATGGGGAAAAAAAAAAAAAAAAAAAATCAAAAAAAAAAAAAAAAAAAACAAAAAAAAAAAAAAAAAAAAAAAAAAAAAAAAAAAAAAAAAAAAAAAAAAAAAAAAAAAAAAAAAGACCTTCACTCAAATCTTTCTACTTCATCTAGTTAGATTCCCACTTGCATTGGACTCCTTACCAAGCTTGAGATGGGGCAGAGACTAGACATGGTAGCCAAGTGGCATCAGGACCCTGGAGCAGTGTCTCAGAAAGAAATAGGACTTCCAGCTGTCTTTCTTGTTATTACCTAAAGTTATTTTCTTGGTTTTGTTGTATACCTGAGGATTGGCATGCACATAACGGGAAGACAAGGTCTTATAAATCTAGGCTGGTTAAAAAGAAAACACTGAGGGGATCCCCGTGAAGTTTAGAATTTGTACAGAAAAGTCCTCTAAAAAGTTATACTTGGGTCTTACAGCTGGTAAGAGGCTTATTTAAATTTTGAAAAGATTAACATATACAGCAAATGAACAAAAAAAAAACTCTCTTAAATTAAAAATTTTCTAAATTAACTGCTTAAAAAATGGGAGAGGGAGGAAGACTCTTATTTTGAACAAAGAGAATTCAAGTTTCTTGTTTATAATTTGTATTTACCTCTACAGAATCCATATTTAGTGGTGATAAAATTCAGTCTCTCTGGAATATCATATTATAATTTCAAAGTTTATATAGAAAAAATATTACTATGACTTTGTAAATATAAAATTTTTCTGATCAAAATATGCTATAATCAAATAAGCGAATAGGAAACCATTAGATATATTATTTAAAAATGTAGTAAATTATATGAATTATAGCAGCCATATATTTATGTAAGATATATATTTAGCTAAGGATTATGTATTTTGTATATTGCACAGAAATATGTGTATAAAACATTTTTTTAAAGAACAAAATATTAAGTTATATTATCTTCCTCTGGAAGAAAATCATCCATACTTTAAATTTACTTGGATATTTTTAGTTACCTTTAAGTACGCACCAGGATATCAGAACATTCTAATTGAAAATACGAATTAAGACTAACCTAGATAGATTTTCTATAATCTCCATTCTGTTTTACTTGGAAAAAGTCAAATTAAAGTTGCATATTTTCTAGATGTGTACACCAGTTTCTTAAAACTTTCAACACATTTTTCTTTCTAACATAGCAGCAGTAACATACTGTTAATATAGACTTAGATTTTGTTGTTAATAAACATGTGGGCAAACACAGCACAGGCTATGAACTATCTTCTATTGCTGATTTACATTAATCAAGATAGGCCGTTATTTCCTGTCAAGGCTGAATTTGTTCTAATTTGTTTTAAGATACTCAATTGGAAATGCTCTGGATTTTCGTTAAAATTGTTTTGCAAATTACTGTTTCTCTGGGATCATAAATAAGAATGTCCAACTGTGACATAACCATTGAATATTTTTTCTTTCTGTTTTTAAAGAACATATCACAATTTACATATATGATACAATTGACTCATTTGAAGTATTCAGTTTAATGGATTTGTAAAACTGTCTATAAACATGTAACCGCCAACAGCACAATTAAGATAGAGACAAATCTCCTGCTTCTTTGCAGTGGATACTGCCCCCCTCACATATCTGCTGCGAGGAAAAACTAATCTGCTTGTCCTTTTATAAAATTTATATAAAATGAAATCATATGTTCTTTTATAATTTACTACTTTCAGTAAACATAATGCCTCTAAGATTAATGTAGGCTGTTCTATGTATTTTTTTTTTTCCTTTATATCACCATGTGGTATCCTACCTTAAGTTTAAGTCACATTTATTTTTCCCATTCACTGGTAGATGGACATGTGAGTTTCTTGTACTTTTGGGTCATTATAAATAAAGCTGCTATAAATATTCAAATACACATCTGTAAGAAAGTATATTTTTATTTCCCTTTGATAAACGCCTATAAATGGAACTGCTGATTTGTATGATAAACATATATTTTGCTTTATATGATACATCTGCATTGCTTTCAAAAGTGACTAACATTTTGGACACCCACCAACACTGTATGAGACTTTGATCTATACTCATTAATGCTGAGTGAGCATTGGTTAATAACCACTTTAACCATTTTAGCATATGTATGTGTAGTTATATCTTGTCATTTTAATTTATATTTTCCTGTGGGCTAGTGATGTTGAGCATTGTTTTATATAACAATTGACCATGGTTTTTAATATCTTTCTTTTTACAGCATTGGTTCACAGATTTACTGATTTTTTAAACATTTATTTTAATTTTGGGGTACATGTGAAGGTTTGTTAAATAGATTAACTTTTGTCATGGAGGTTTGTTGTACAGATTATATCATCACCCAGGTACTAAGTCTAGTATTTATTTTTCCTGCTCTTATCCTTCCTGCCACCCTACACCCTCAGGTAGACTCCAGTGTCTGTTGCCCCATTCTTTGTGTTCATTAATTGTCATTATTTAGCTCCCACTATTTTTTTTAATATTTTATGTTCTGGGGTACATGTGCTGATCGTGCAGGATTGTTCCATAAGGTATTTGGTTTTCTGTTTTTGTGTTAGTTTGGTGATGATAATAGCCTCTAGTTCCATTTATGTTCCCACAACAAGCATGATCTCATTCTTTTTATGGCTGCATAGTATTCTATGGTGTATATATACAATATTTCCTTCACTCAGTCTATAATTGATGGGCATTCAGGTTGATTTGATGTCTTTGCTCCTGTGATTAGTTCTGTAGTGAACATCCACATGCAGGTATCTTTATGGTAGAATGATTTCTTTTCCTCTGGGTATGAACCAGTAACAGGATTGCTGGGTCAGAGGGTGGTTCTGCTTTTAGCTCTCTAGGGAATCATCATATTGCTTTCCACAATGGTTGAAGTAATTTTCTCTCTAGCCAACAGTGTATGTGTTCCTTCTTCTCTGAAACTTTGCCAGCATCTGTCGTTTTTTGACTTCTTAACAACAGACATGTTGACTGTTGTGAGATTGGTATCTCATTGTGTTTTTGATTTGCATTTCTCTATTCGCTGGTTTTTAAATGGGTTGTCCTGCTATCAATTTTGACTTATAGGAGTTTTTTTCATATTCTGAATGGAAAACTATTGTGGGATTAGCAAAATTTCTCACAATTGCTTTTCTATGTCCTTAGCTATGTATTTAAAAGCAGGTTTTTTAATGTTTATGAAGTATATTTTATCAATTTTTTATTTTTTGTTTTGTGTATTAACAAATCTTAGCCAAATCCAATTTTCAAAGATTTTTTTCTAAGTTTCTGCATTTTATATTGAGTCCTGTATGTGAAAGAAAAGTTTAGAAGGCTTATAAAAACTCATTTTTATGTTAAGCTTTTTCCATTTTAGAAATGTTTAGGTACTTATAAAACATCCTAAGAAAAATTAGTTTAGGAAAAGCAATGTTTGAATTCGATATTTTACCAATAATTCTAATGAAAAGCAACACTGTTTCTCTGTTATTTTTCTTAATGGTTTGACTTTATATGATCTTGTAATTGCAGGATATATATATTGTAGAATATATATATATTGTAGACTATATATATAGCAATTACAAGATGACATATTATAATATGCCTTCTTTGGGGAATTGTGTTACTCAAAGAAAATTTATAGAATATAATAATGTAGAAGGACTGATAACGATATAAATTACTTGAATTAGTTTACAATAAAAATAGCCTAAATAAGACTTTAGGGACTGATAAACACTATCTATAGATTACCTATACTGAGCATTTTCCCAGAAATTTTCTATATTGCTGTCATATTTTCTTAAAGATTTCTTTAGAAATAAACTCTTATTTAAAGAACATATCCATATCACTGTGTCACAACTATGATGTTATCTAGGGCAGTTGTCAGTGGGGATTTACTTGGTAGAGTTTTGGCCTACATTTACTGTGATTTAGATCTTTTAAGAAACATTATCTTAATTTTTTTGTAAATCTATTTATGTATTCCTAAATAGATATGTCAGGGTCTCTCATAAAATACCTTACAGGATTTTTATATATGTTATTATTACATCAAAACCAATTGAAACCAGATATTTATTTTGAAAAGAGGGGCAACTGATCCCTATTAAATTTATAATACCTACATATTCCTTGTAATTACAGAGATGGTTTGGTACTTAGGAAATTTAAAAATTAATTGTTTGTGAATGTCTAACAATAAATAATGAAGGTAAGAGAACAAGGACATGAAGAATTTTCCATCTCTCACTGATAAATGACAAATTCATATCAATTGTAGCACATATCTTATTTTCCAAAGATGGTTGTATATATCTTCTCACATATTATTTTTAAAATGTGACTGATACTCCTTCACTTAGCAGGTAAAATCTATTCCCTCCTGTGAAATCTGAGTTGATGATGCTACTACTTCCCTCCATAGAGAATAGTGGAAAGTGAATTCCATGTGCTTTCAATTCTAGGCCTTAAAAATGTCATTTCCTACTCATTTTTCACTCTGGCAGGATACATGGCTATGGAAGGTACTCATCATACTGTGGGACAGTCTGAGCCAGCCCCTCTGGAGAGGCCACTTGTCAGGCACAATGGATACGATCTGAGGCTCCTAGACAACAACCATCATCAACCATCAAAAGATATGCAAGTAAATGACCTTTCAAAAGAGGTCTCAGTCTCCGGATCTCACAGTTGAGGCCATAGACTTAATAGAGCAAAGATAAACTCTCTCTGCAACGCCTCATCTGAAATCTTGACCACAGAATCCACGAGCATTATAGATGATTATTTCATAAAACTAAGCTTTATAGTAATTTGTTATGTAGCGTTAGATAACTTAGATAATATTTAATATTTCTAAGGAAGTAAGGATAGTTTGGAATAATAGACCTAATAGGTCAGAGATTGTTTTTTCACCATTCAGGACATTTAGCCATAAAATTAATTTACAACTATATGTTAGTAAGTTTTGTCTCACAACGTAGAACAAACCATTTAAGTCCATTTTAGTCAGAAAATTCTTCTAAGCTGGTCTTATTAGTAGAGTCACCAATAAGAAACAATCTCCGTTTTCTTATATAAAAGAATTTATGTTTTAGAACCACCAAAAATTTGCCCATCTCTGAATCACATGGGCTGATAAATGGAGCTATTAAAAACCTTAATACTTGCCATAGCTTGTGATGATTCCGGTGGACACAATCCTTTCTATTTCATTTTTTTCTGATATCACCAACCTACTCTAGTTTTGATTAGTGCAAATTAAGTGCAGTATAGTTGTATAGAGCACCCTTGATCCACCTAATTCCATCTTAGAAAACAACTCCATCTTACATTTCATAGGGCACGTTTGCCAAAAAAGACCAAATGTTTTGCCTAATAAACAAAGATTGTTTCCAGCCAGATAAGGACATAGCGAAGCACACTCCTCCGCTATTGGTCCTCACCAGGCGACTCTGTGGCCATAAAAAGTATAGGACGTCACCATCTCAAAACAGCTGTCTTAATAGATATTGTCTTGCTGTCACTTGTGATAGGAACCCAAGGTCTGCCACCAAAGACTCTGTCCACATCAAACACTCTGCCTTGTAAGAGTAATAGACTATCCAGGCCAGACAAGGATATTCTTTCTGTCTACATTGCTCTCCCTGGACTTGTTTGCTAACCCTTTTCCCAATTCCTTTTCTCTTGATGTTAAATGTTACTTTGTTGTGGAATGTTTAACCTATGTATGACATTTATATGATCAACTATTATGTATGTTGTACAATACTGACCAACCTGTGGAGTGGCTTCAGCTTGTGCATCCATAGCTTTGACTACTGAGTGAATGGGAAGTATTAAAGAGAATTGCTTTCCTGGAAACTCCATGTAGCTTGTGGCTTTTGTAATTGAAACAGCATCACTGTAAGTCTGGCCTTGTGGAAAGGCACAAACATAATGAACCTGGAGAATAGTCATAGTCCGGGACACTGAAATCATGACCTTCCTGGGAAAGAATGCCGGCTTTTGGAAAGTAAATTCTCCATAACCAGAAAGAAAGAAGGAAACATATAGTCGATACTGCTTTTTTACGTCCATGGGTAATCTTATTTTTCTTAATGTATTTTGGGCAGGAAAGCGAAGATATGCACAAACTACTTTACAATATATCTTGCACAAAGAGGATAGTGAAAATAACCTGAAGTTTTAAGGCAGAGATAAGTAATCTATCTCTTTCATGTTACAGTTATGTGATTTAGGTCAACTTATTTGACATTTTGAAAAGTTACTTTACATATTTGTGCAATGAGGTCACTAGACTTATTTTATTGAGGTGCTATTGAGTAATAAATGACACTGTAAATGTAAAATTTTTAGCACGATACAAAACCAGTCTCAATATAAAACAGATGAATGACAGTTGTGGATGATAACCCAAGATGCACTCCTTGCCTCTTCCCTTTCTGTGTTTCTCTTTCCCTAGCAGGTCTCATCTATTCCCAAGTCTCCCAAGAATCATCTATATGTCAAATTTATACCTGCAACTCAGAATCACCAGGCAAAAATGAGAAAGTATAACGGAAAAAAAAAGATGATATAATCTTAGCTGAATAGAGACATAAGTGAAGGGAAAATAAATATAAACATAAATATTATAGGCACCTTATCGTCCGGAGAATGGGATTTGGAAAGACAGGATTCTGCACAAGGAAAATAGATAATTTTAAATTATGAAGCATTAGTTTCAAAAGGCACAATTTGTTTGTAAAAGAGAAATGTCATCTTAGGGTAGGGAGAGGAAACAAATCATTGTAAGTATAAAAATTCAAGTGGAAATATTATTTGGTAAGGAAGAGTAGTGGTGGAGTAAAACGGCAGTGTAAAGCCTGATGGATTTAATATCGGTGATCTCCTAGAAGCTGATGAACATTTGAAACTCAGTGCTCAGCTAGGCCGTGAATCATTGGATGATTCTCTACCACTTGGCTTACAGGGTGAGTACTAATGTCAGTAGGCAGAAGCCAGTATCTGGCCATAGAACTTTGTAAATTGGCACAGTGTATTTATGAGGTAGCATACAGAAGCAGTGTTGTAAGCTTTGTGCAGATGACTGGCCAAGTAGGGTGATCTTACTTGAGGAGAATCTATAGGCTATAGAAGTTTAGCACAGTAGTTGTCGTTTAACTTGAATTTATACTTGCTTCTCAGGAGTAAAGACATGTTTTGTTGTTTGGTTGGTTGGTTGGTTGGTTTTCCTATCATTTGCCTTCCAGGTAAAACAGATGTAATTTCTGAAGCACAACAGAGAAATATGGCAGATTGTAACATTCTTTTTTTGTCTTGTGACCTTAGGCTGATATAAAATTTAAAATGTATGTAACATAAACATGATTTTTCGGTTTTTCTTAATAAAATTTACAAACTATAGTTTATATGTAAATATATTTCATACTTCATTTTTCATTTCTTTGATCTTTCTGAGACTCCTTTTTCTGTTAATCTTTGTGTACAATGGAAGAGAATACATTTTTCTTTTCCAGTGAATATTAACATTTTTCTTCTTAAAATCATTTTGAAATTCACTTATTCTAATTGTGTACACAATTTATATTATCATTTTCTTTTAATTTTCCTAACCAAATTGTGTAATTTTTCATCATTCTCAGAAAATTTTCTACTTTTTGTATGTCTGTTTTTCCTGTAGAGTAGTAACTTCAATTCTTGGTATACATTGGAACCTCTGGCATGCCTAGATTCCACCCACAGGTATTCTAATTTTTTTTAGTAAATCTCTTTTCTAAGACTTTTTAAAGTGCCATGAAGTAGTTTTAGTAGTTTTAATGTTCATAGAGTGATGAAAATAAATGAATTAGAATATTTTAATTTTGAGAACTGTTATGGGCCCCTAAGTGGTTTTAATATGGCTGTAAGGTACAATAGGGATGGGAATCATGAAATTAGAATATTCACATTAGAATATTCAATTAGAGATTAGAAAGCATCATGATTTACTCCTCCTTCTTTCACTACACTTTTCATATAAACAAAAATTCTTACACTGGGATTTGTTTAGCGGTATTCTGAAGTTCCACTCTATAGGTTATGAAGGCACCAGCATCTGCTAATGCTTGTCTAGAACACAGCATTTACTATAAAAGCCATTTAGCAACAGCACATCAGAATTTTACATTACCTCTTTTTTTTATGTTAGTTATCTTTGTATTATGAGTAATGAATCTCAGGCTGATTCTTTATGATACATTCATCATTAAATATAGGTTGTTTTCTCACTATAAGGTAGCAAAAACAAATTGAATCTCATATGGTTGGACACCTGGTAGTAGCCTGCTGAAAATTTTGTCTAGTTTTGTTTATATAGAGTTATTGAAATGGCCTTTGTATATAAAGTCACAGATGGCCACATTCATTCAGTTTTAAACACTTGCAAAGGTTGCTAGAAACATCTTAGGTACATCTTAATTTATTTCTGGATTATTTTCATGTCACCTGCTGACTGACAACTTTAATAGAACTTTTCCTTATCATGTTGTGTTTCAGAATAATTACATTTGTTTACTATCCCTAGAAAAGGTAATCCTGAAAAGGCAAATGCTATTTCTTTTGGTGGTTTGATTATGAAAGTTACAATACACCTGTTCTTTTATTCAAGGTTGTAATTTGTGTTTGTCTGTTCAATTATTGCTTCATTTCTCCCCTTAATGATTCTATGCTTAGATTACTCATTTATTCAATATTTCACTATACATACAGAGCCATGGAAGTTGCTATGAAACATTTCTCTGACAGCTCAGAAATCTAATCTGTTTTGCCAGTACATATTTACAGATTCCACCTCTACTCTCCAGAACTGGCAAACTGCCAGTGGTAGATAAGGCTTGTGTGTTTATGGAAGCCTAGTATGCATTGAGTTGATGTCAACATACTAACTTCTCAGTTAGTTTCTGAAATATATAGCTCATACCGAAAAGAGTTAATGTGAATGAAAGAGTAAACAATTTGCATTAAGATAAATCTAAAGTAGAATTCTGTCACTAGCTTTAAGATGCTGAATGACAGTTGGTGAGGGATTAATTTTTCCTAAACCTAAATAGTAGAGAATTTTTGAGGATTAGATCAGATAGTTTATTAAAATTTTCTGTAAGGTGCTCAGAAATCTCAGATGGTGGTAATAGTATCAGTTACTGTTACTGGTATTAACTATTACAGTACAGTCTATGTACTTTTTTTAAACTTTGAATGTTTCTCCCTGAAATATAAATCTTGTCCTCTATCTAGGTGAGCTGAATTGATCATTTGTTTTGTTTTTTTTCTTTCCCTGTAGACTTAAAGTAGAGCTGTTCCACATTGCAGCTGCTCGATTTTCAGATTTTGACTCTGGGAAAGAAAAGGGCAAATGTCTCATATATATTACTATTAAACATTTCAAGTATATTTATACCTTTGATCCAAATCCTATCCCTCTATGGTTTCAAAACATATCCCTAAATTTGCTCTTTAACTAACATACAAGTTACAAACATGACTTATATCCCTATTTTCCCATTCTGAGTAAAGAGGGGCCAACAAGTTCTTAACTTTCAGGGTTACTAGGATTTCTGTAAACTATAAAAACTGGAATAGGTATGGCAACCACAGGAGACTGATCCTGAAAAGAATCCATTAGTGGGATAAACTTATAATGAGAATGTGTACTATTAGTTGTTATCTTTCACTTAATTAATTTTAAGAAAATGTTAAATATCCAAATCTGTTTAACCATGATTCACCTATTAGTCATGTCTTGGACTAAAAATGTGTGTTTTATGAATATGTGACTAATTTATTTACAACCCAAATAATTGCCTCAGTGCTTTTCTTTGAGACAACTATGCAGTTTATTCTATGATACTGTCTCAAATAGGATTTATCAATAACTGTATATGATCTTAAATTTTTATCCTCTTCTCAAACTAAAATATTAGGATGCTACAGTTATAATGGTGATAGAACTCACATGACTCATGGATAAGAGATAGGGAATAGCTTTTTTACTAACAGTAACAACAGTTGCCTGAGTGTCCACATATACACTGGTACCCCAATCTCCAATTCTTACAGAATGAAGAGGTACAAATTATACCAGCATACAGAATGGGGTCTGTTAAGAAAAATAATCTTGAGAATCTGAATTTTTATAATGATAATGAGCCTTTGCTTTAGTGAGAGGCATTAGTCTTTATAAACTAGACAGTAAACAGACCTTCCCTTTTATTCCAAGGCTGTTTGTCAGAAGACAATCTGTGCCTTTTATGATAATATATGCAGAAACGTGAGACATTTGGAGAATTGTCTCTCAACAATGTTTACACTAGTTTCCATACCACTCTTGGCTTCTGGTGATTTTTTCCCCTAATTATGTAACTTGATTAGCCTCACTGATGAATCTGATCAACAGGGGTTGGACAAAATATGTTTAGTTTGTCTTCTACAATATTAATTAAGATTACTATCAACAGGACTGTAATAAGCAGAATAGGGCCAGTGTGTCTTATTGACCTCAACCACACAGGCAGGTGCCCAGATCCAACCAACATAGCAAGTTGCACTATCAGGATGTACATTGGAAATCCAGGTATCTTTCTCCTTAAGTTTGGATTGGCCTTTTCACTTAGAATGAAGCATTAACGCAGGTAAAGCAAGATATAGTCAATTTGCACTGGCCCATTCTTACCTTCCAAGGAGGGAGCAAATTCCAAGGGCAATTTCATTATTTGTAAACATATTGGCCAGTTCAACAATATTTGAGTTGAGGTTTGCCTGACTATCTTATAAGCCAAAGTTATGCCATAGATTACTCCAACTAAAGTAAGAACCAAATTTTGCAACAGCTTTTTAACTTTGTGACCATCAACATAGAGAATGCTTTTCACATGGTGCATAAATAGTAGGTTATTTCTCCAGAAAACTCCTTAGTTAGCTAAGGATAACTTCAATTTGAAGACATTGCCACAGTCATCAGCTACACATAGAACCCTGTACATCTACTGTTGATATTTTATTAAATGCTTTAAGGTATTTTATAACAATGCTAAAATGCAAATCATAATGTTTTCATGAGAAAGGTTCATTAAGACTCTGCTTCCACACAAGAAGGGCAATAATTTTTTTCGAGAACACAGTGATCCTGGAGACAAAATGTACTTTACAATTGTTGTGAATCCCTCACCTAAATAAGATCTGCAACAGTTGGGGATATGGGTTGGTAGTACTTCCGATTTGCCTCCTCATTCACTGGTCTGCATGTAACAGATCCTACTGTATATGGTGTCTTAGGGTAAGCAGAGATTTCATAAAATTAAGCTCAGTCCTTCTTTTTAGAGGAAGTTGTTTAGGGAAGGGGTGATGGCAAGTCTAACAGTCAGTTAAATTTAAGATTCTCATAATAGTTTTGGAGAGCTCATTAGGGCTTTTTCCTTTTTGAAGAAGGCTCTGGGGTCTATTGTGAAAGAGTTCATTCATGTTCATCTCTCCCTTTGTGCCTTCCAGGGTTTAGGTTGTTCCTACATAAAGACATAAAGTGCTGGGAGTTTCCCACTCTCACTGCCATTAGTCAGCATGTGTCATTCAATAATTGCAACTTCACTGTTATTCTAATAATTGCTTTACTGATGTAATTATTGGAATGACACATGATGATTAATGGCAGTGATTAGTTTCCAGGATCCCTATTTGCACCAAAATCTTGTGGAAGCAAGGATCAGGTACAAATGGAACAAGAATATTATTACAAAACCTGTGGAGGCCCACTACATTCCCTATGCAGATCCACCCAAGCAAAAAAAAAAAAAAAAAAAAAAGTCATTGTTCTAAGGGATGTCTAGGAAAAAATACAGAATTTCCAAAGAAGCTTGTAGAATCCCTTACCACTTGTGTCCTGATCAATACCCAAGAAAGGTACAGAGAGGATAATTCTTTTCTGGGGAGAAATACACTCAATGACTATCTCCCTTTCTAGGGAGTTTAGAGCAGGAGGAGATAAAGGAGATATGCCAGTGATGATTTAAGTCAATTTTTTAGAAAGTTGTTTTGATATTTAACAATATGAGATGGCAGTTGAGGATAGATACTATGGACAGGACATTAAAGGTACAGTGAATACACTGATTATTAGCCCATTTTTGAGTGGCTTTTGCAACAAAATATGTTTTCTGATTATAGTTGTCTGACAATAGTCAGCCAATAGTCAGCCAACAAATGGTCTGGAAAGCCAAACACATAAAACAAATTAGCATTAAAGGCCACAATGATGAAGCTGCAGTCAGTTGTCTGTACTAGAATAGCGAAAGCATTACTGCCTAATTGTCAACAACAGTGAGGCACATCAATGGAAATCGAATGTCTGATGTAGTCAAACTGCTGGGAGCAAGCAGGGAGTGGGGAAAGGGCATGCCCATGCCATATGGTCTCCCTCATGTTGAGAAAAATGAGTCAAATTTTGACAGGAATAACAAGTCTGACATGCAGTAGTAGCCTCTGCATCAGAATCATAAGCTCTTTATACTTTGAGCCTAGCTTTTCGATCAGTGGTTGTGTTGCTACTGCCTGGTATGATCTTGGATCTAGAAACCAACAGTGTAGCAATCTCATTCTCAGATCAAATAATTGTCCTTATCCTGGACATCTACATTAGTAACTCAAATGATTTGATGAAAAGCCGTGACTTGTTTCTCCAGTTCACTGCCCCAATAGATGTATCTTTAACCTGCTGGTTTATAGTTTTCCAAGTAGTAGTTCATACATTAAGTCATTGGCAGGAGTACAAGAGGCAACAAAAATATAACAAAGTTGATCAAGGAGAATATTGGTAAAAGTTATGGAAACAAGCTTGACTTCTACCTACTTAGAGTAATGAACATATCCGTTTTTCAGTTCTGCAGTGCTACCTCTGAAGCTGAACAGCCACAAGGGCTCAGTGAACATTATCAGTTTCCAGGTCAGTTGAAATATCAGTAAACCAGGAGCAGCTATATAGGGAATCATTTGTGAACTGAGGTATCAATGAGCTTGCAGTGTTGCTTTGAACAGCAGAGTGGGAATAAGATTTATTTTGGAAAGGTAAGTACCAATTCTTAAATCTAAAGCCAAGGTAGTATGGAGGACATGTCAGCTGTGTATGTAAATGAGCCATTTCTTTTTGACAAGTCAGGAATTTGGGCACTTCCAAACTTGTTGTGAGTCTGAGTTGACCCTCTCAAAACGGGAACATCATGTGGGAGAATCACAGTATTCAAGGGTGAGGTGTTAAGTCTTGATGAGTTCAGTAGAAATCTGCTTTTCAAGTGAACTTCCTGGTAGCTCTGTGAGAAACACTATGACTACAGCACCTTCTGGAGCCTTTTTGGGGTACAGCTCCCTTCTTTTCCCAGAGGCTCCAACATCAAGCCATCAGTCACAGAATCTCCTGGCTCAAAAAACCACTAAACTTACGCAGGCCTAACAATTTTAGCACTTCTTTATACGTAGCTCTTTCCAATTGAGTGAATTCCCTCAGACACTTAGAGACAGAGATATTCAATATATAACAAATTTATTCCAATTGTACATTGAGTTGTGGCATCTAACAACAACAGCATATTGAATTAGTCCATTGAATTGGCCTTTATAAGATCATGTTAGCATCCCTTTACCATTATGAAAATTACTAAAAGCTAGTCAGTTTGTGGTCATTAGAAAAAAAAGGACCCTTAAGACATTAATAACAATAATATTTCAAACAATGTGTATGTGTTTATACTTAGATTTAGAAAAACAGAAAATCCCTTTGAAAAATATAATTGTCAGCTGGGTGTCGTGGCTTATGCATGTAATCCCAGCACTTTGAGAGGCTGAGGTAGGCAGATCACTTGAGGTCAGGAGTTCAAGACCAACCTGGCCAATATGGTGAGACTCATCTCTACTAAAAATACAAAACTTAGCCAGGCATGGTGGCATATGCCTGTAATTCCAGCTACTTAGGAGGATGAGGCAGGAGAATCACTGGAACACAGGAGGTAAAGCTTGCAGTGAGCCAAGATCATGCTATTCCACTCTAGCCTGGGTGACAGAATGAGACTCCCTCCCAAAAACAACGAAACAACAACAACAACAACAAAACACATTTTATGTAAAATATATATGTTGTCTAAACATAGGCAAATCTTCGATTTTATAAGTATAGGAAAATAATATATTTTTCTAATTGTTATTTTTTTATTATAAGTTCTGGGGTACATGGGCAGACATGCAGGTTTCATACATAAATATACACATGCCTTGGTGGTTTGCTGCATCCATCCCCCTATAATCTGCATTAGATATTTCTCCTAGTATTATTCCTCCCTAATCCCCCCACCCCCTGCTATCACTTCCCTAGCCCCCTCACCTCCTGACAGGACCCAGTGTGTGATGTTCCCCTCACTGTGTCCATGTGTTCTCATTGTTCAACACCCACTTATGAGTGAGAACATGCTGAGTTTGGTTTTCCATTTCTATGTTAGTTTGCTGAAAATGATGGTTTACAGCTTCATCCATGTCCCTGCAAAGGACATGAACTCTTTCTTTTTTATGGCTGCATACTATTCCATGGTGTACATGTGCCACATTTTCCTTATCCAGTCTATCTTTGATGGTCATTTGGGTTGGTTCCAAGTCTTTGCTATTGTAAACAATGATGTAGTAAACATACATGTGCATGTGTCTTTATAATCTAATGTTTTGAAGCAATACACTATCAAATATAAGGTAACATTGAAAAAGTTAAAGAATATGAATATTTGCTTTGCACATTTAAAAAGTAGTTCTAATATATTAAATCTACAAATAAATTGCTGAAATCCAACATATGAAATCTTGTCTCAACTAAAAATACAACAATTAGCCAGTCATGGTGGCAGACACTTGAAATTCCACCACTTGGGAGGCTGAGGTAGGTGACTGGTTTGAACCTGGGAGGTGGAAGTTGCAGTGAGCCGAAACCAGGACATTGCACTCCAGCCTAGGTATAAGAGAAAAATTCCATCTAAAAAAAAAAAAAAAATAATAATAATAATAATAATTGCTGATATTTTAGTAGTTTCTTTTGTTATTATCCCCAGATTAGCTTTCTTTCTTATTTTAATGAGAAAAACAGTGGCTAATATGCTATAAGACTCAAGGAAAATTTTGACATCAAAGTTTTAATTGTCAGGGTAGATAGGAAAAAAAGTAAAGACAACTACTTTCTCAAGTATAAAAGATGATATAAATTTTGTCATAGGTCATTCTTATTCTTTGGATATTCACTCAAACACTTAATAGAAATTTTTATATGTTACTTGGTTATTTGTTCTTTCTTTTAATCCTTTCCATTTGCTGCAACAAGAGATGTAAAAATAATCCTCAGGTTCTGATATTTAATATATGAGATCCTATATACAGGTTCTTGAAGCCACAAATTAAATAATGATTAATAATATGTAGTAAAATGTTACCTTATTTTTACTGAATACAAGCACATCATTGGTAATGCCTTGTCAGATATTAATTTAAGAAATGTGATCTGACCTTACAATGTGTTAATATTTATATTTTTGCAATAAAAATATTTTTGCAATGTAGTTTAGTGGTTTAGCTTAAAATTTGATATAGAATATTTAAATATATGCTCTGAGATTAGCCAGCACTGCAATGCATAAATTAGTATAAAGAACCTACATTAACAAAAAAATTATATTCAGAACAAGGGCCTATTTTAGTTCCTGTTATTCTTTGCCAAAAAATTAAAGACCCCAAACTCAATGGCTTAAAACACTTTATTATTACCTTTTATGATCCTGAGAATTGACAGCTTCAGTGAAGTGTTCTTGCCTCAAGTTTTTCAAATGGTTGCAGCAGAAGATGTTGAGGCTTCAGTCATTTAAATGCCAGCCAGGCTAGATTTCCAAGTTGTCTCACTCACCTAGACATAACTGACAGTTGATGCTAAATAACAGCTAGACTGACAGATGTTTTCAAGAGGATCGCATACACATTGCCTTCTTCATATAGCTTGAATTTCCATAGGTTGGCAGCAATTTGAAATAAAACACCCCAAGAAGGAAAATCTTGAGAGTGAACATTCCAAGGGGTTTGGGTAGAATCCACAAAGTTAATAGGACCTATTCTCAGGCATTCAAGAATGTCACTGTTCCCATTTACACAGGCCCGGAAAATCACTAAAGGTAGCCAATATCTAAGAGGAATTAATGTCCCTATAATAAAATTCAATATGCAAATAAATTTATAGATTTATTAAAATGTTGAATTTGATAATTTAAGTGACAAAAATGTTGCCTTTAAGAATCATCACAGATAAATTAATCATGCTTGTAGATTCACTTTCATTCCTTTTTACATTAATAGATAGAAATATCAGACTGCAATCTGATTATTTATTACATTATTTCAAATATATCAATCAAAAATCACCTATAGAGATGGCATGATGCCATTCTCTCTAAGAGAGAATAGCAGAGCAAGAACTATCAAATTTTCTATCCTCCATAAAATGAATGTGAATGAGAATACTGGCCAAAAATATATTCATAGTAAGCCTTTTCAGAATTCTGGAAATTAAGCAAATGTTTCCAACAAACTGTTGAACATTTATTCAAGGAAAATAACTGAATTTTGATAAGAACTGTGAATTTAAGAGTATTTTAAATTGCTTTCTTCTCATCCTCTTCTCTACAGCTATGGTTTTGGTATGAAAACCAACAGAATCACAAATGTAATAAAAACGAGCAGCCTTCGAACCATGGAAAGTGACAAAATGGGGCTGAACCTCCTCCAAATCCCTATTGTAGAATAGTTATTGTTATTTGACCTGTGTGGAAGTTCCTCAGGAAAACATCAATTACAAGGCTTGTCTTTATTTTACCTCACTCAGAGACTATCAGTAAGAGTAGCTTATTTTTTTCCTCAGGAATATGTGCTGATGACAGTCAGTGACAACTGTTTAACATCACAGCTGCCTGAGGCAGTAGGAACAGTTTTGGAAAACAAACTAACAACAACAATGACAACAACAAACCTTGAAACAAATAAATGATGACAATAGCAAGTGAAAAGCTTAGTATAGTCTTGGGACTCCATCAGTCCAATTGCAGTTTAAGGATTTTGTGTATGCCCATAATTGTGTGCATGCCCAGAGAAGAGTAGAAAGGTTATTTACCCTCATTTCTGGCTGTGTAAGCAGGAGGTAAAGGTTATGGAATATTGGAAACTTCTTGCCTAAACATTGGTCATGTTCCTCAACATACACACATAAACAATTAAAAAAGGATGAGAGACATATAGACATACCTCAAAGATACAGTGGGTTCTGTTTGAGGCCACAACAATAAAGCAAATACAAGTCGAACAAATTCTTTAGTTTCTTAGATCATATAGTTTACTAAGTGTGCAATGGTGTTATGTCAAAAAACGTGCATACCTTAATTAATAAGTGATGTATTGCTGAAAAATGCCAATGATTATCTGAGCCTTCAGTGAGTCATAATTCTTTTGTTGACGATAGGTCTTGCTTCAATATTTATGACTGGTGACTTGATTTGGGTAGTGGTTGCTAACAGTTGGGGTGGCTGTGTCAATTTCTTATAATAATACAACACAGAAGTTTGCCATAGCCAGTGATTTCCCTTTCACAAAATATTTCTCTGAAGCTTGTAATGGTGTGAGATAGCACTTTACCTACAGTAGAACTTGTTTCAAAATTGGAGTCAATTCTCTCAAACCCTACTGCTGCTGCTTTAACAACAAAGTTCATATTCAAAATCCTTTGTTGTCATTTCAACAATGTTCACAGCATTGTCTCCAGAAATAAATTTTATCTCAAGAAACCATTTTCTTTGTTCATCAGAAGAAACAACTCCTCATCTATTGAAAATTTTCATAAGATTATAGCAATTCCCTCACATATGTAGGCTCCTTTTCTAGTCTTATGTATCTTGCCATGATCACAATACCTGTAGTTTTTTCCACTGAAGTCTTTTACCTTTTACATCTTCCATGAAAGCTAAAAGTCTTCCAAACTCCTGTTAATGTTGATATTTAGCCTCTTCACATAAATCATGAATGTTCTTAATAGCATATAGAATAGTGAATTCTTTCCAGAAGGTTTTCAACTTACATTGCTCAGGTCCACCAAAGGAATCTCTGGCAGCTACAGACTTATGAAATATATTTCTTAAATCATAAGACTTCAAAGGCAAAATTACTTTTTGATTCAGATTCTACATAGTGAATGTTGTGTTAGCAGGAAAAAACATCATTAGTCTCCTTATACATCTACATCAGAGATCTTGGGTGATCAGGTACATTGTCTATGAGAAATAATATTTTGAAAATAATTTTTTGAGTGTTGTCTCAACAGTGGGTTTTACATAGTCAGTAAATCATGCTGTAAATAGATAAGCTGTCATTCATCGTTTGTTGCTCCTTTTTTAGAGCACAGGCTAAGTAGATTTCGCATAATTCTTAAGGAACCTAGGATTTCCAAAATGGTAAATGAGCATTGGTTTCAACTTAAAGAAATCAGGTGCATTATTCTCTAACAAAATAACCACTACTTTGAATCTTTGAAGCCAGGCATTGGCTTCTTTTCTTTAGGTATGGAAATTCCACATGACAACTTCTTCCAATAGAAGACTGTTTTATCTACATTGAAAATCTGTTGTTTATTGTAATCACCTTCATCAGTGATCTCACCTAGATCTGAATAATTTGCTGCAGCTTCAACATCAGCACAGCTTCTTCACCTTGTAATTTTATGTTATGGAGACAGCTTCTTTTTTAAAACTCATGAACCAACCTATGCTAAAAAATTTCTAGACCACTAAAGCTTTATCTATATCAGCAATAAGGTTCTTGTGTTTCCTTATAACCCATGTGCTTACTGGAGTAGTGCTTTAATTTCTTTCAATAACTTTTCTTTTGCTTTCAAAACTTTGCTAATTTTTTTGGCACAAGAAGTCTGGCTTTTGGCCTGTCTCAACTTTTTACATGTCTTCCTCACTAAGCTTAGTCATTTCTAGCTTTTGATTTAAAATTAGAAATATGTGACTCTGTGTTTGACCTGAACACTTAGAGGCCACTGCATGGTGCTTAATTGACTTAATTTCAAAAATGTTTTGTAACAGGAATAGGGAGGCCTGAGGAGACAGAAAAAGAGACAAGGGAAGTACTGATTCTTAGAAGATTCAAAACACAAACAACATAATTTGTCAATTATGTTCATCATTTATATAAGTGTGGTTTGTGGTGCTCCAAAACAATTATAATAGTAACATCAAAGATCACAGATCACAGATCACTTAAAAATAGAATAGTGATTAAAAAGTTTGAAATATTGTGAGAGTTACCAAATGCCACATAGAGACATGAAGTTAGCACATGCTTTTGAGAAAGTGGCACTGATAGACTTTCTTGACCCAAGTTTGCTATAAACCTTTAATTTGTAGAAACACAATATCTGCAAATGCAATAAAGTAAATGCAATCAAGTATGATTTTATTAGTTCCATTTTATTAAGGACATCTTTATCCACAATTAGCTGGTTACTAAGTTAATTGATAGTCTTCAGTGCCTGCAAAGGACAGAAACCACAAACATAAAAAGAGAGTTCAGAAAAATTACTAACTAAAAAATTGGCAAACAACAACAATAATCATCTACAAAATCAGATTCTGGGGACATAAAGAGAATCTTATTTCTTAAGATGCCACATTATGTTATTGAAAATATCAATTTTTAACAAGGAAACATAAAACACACAAAGAAACACATAAGTATGGATAATACACAGTAACAAAAGCAATCAATGTTAATTGTTTCTGAGGAAGCCCCAGGAATGATTTGCTGGACAGTGATTTTAATTAGACAATATTTTTCCCCACCCCCCAATAATTTTAATATTCTAAATATTTTCAAGGAAATAAAGAAAACAATAGTATAAAACAATTAAGCTTAGTCTAATAAAGTAAAGGAAAATATGGAAGTATGTCTGACCAAATACAAAATATTAATAAAGAGATATAAATTATTAAAAATCTGAATGGAAAGTTTCTATTTGAAAAGTATAAAAAGAGAAATAGAAAATATTAGAGATTTTGACAGCAGATTTGAGCTGGTAAAAGAATTAGCAAACTTGAAGAGAGATTAATTAAAATAATCCAGTTTAAAAAGCAAACAAAAATGATAGAAAATGAAAAGGTCTCAGAGACCTGTGGACACCTTCAAGTATACCAATAAACACATAACAAGAGTCCTAGAAAGAGAGAAGATTAAGGGGAAGAAAAATCATTTGAAGAAATAATAGCTGAAAATTGTCAATATTTAATTAAAAGCATTGATCTACACATCTAAGAAGTTCAATGTACTGCAAGAAAAATAAAGTCAAAGGGATCGATAAGCAGGCATATTAAAACTGTTGAAAGCCAAAGAAAGCTAGAATTTTTAAGGCAGTAAGTGGTTAGTCAATATTCCATTTATAAAAAATCCTCAATAAATTTAACAATTTATGTTTCATTGGAAATTTTAATGTTCAGAAAGCAGAGGTAACTTATATTTGAAATGCTGAAAACTGAGATTGTGAAACTGAAATTCTATCACAAGCAAAACTAACATTAAAAAATCAAGGAGAAATTTCCAGATAAGCAAAAATCGAAAGACTCTGTGACAGAAGGACCAGGTCTACAACAAAGAAAATAAAAATACTTCAGTGAGTCTTTTAGGATGAGATTAAAGGTCAACAAATACTAACTCAACTGAACATAATAAATATTACAAGTAAGATCAGTAACATACGTAAACACACAAGATATTTTAAATATTTTGTTTTATTTTTTCTCCTACCTGTTTTAAAAGACAACCACAGTAGTAATTATTATTATTATTATTTTTTGAGACGGAGTTTCACTCATGTTACCCAGGCTGAGTGCAATGGCGCAATCTCGGCTCACCGCAACCTCCTCCTCCTGGGTTCAGGCAATTCTCCTGCCTCAACCTCCTCAGTAGCTGGGATTACAGGCACGCGCCACCATGCCCAGCTAATGTTTTTTGTATTTTTAGTAGAGATGGCATTTCACCATGTTGACCAGGATGGTCTCGATCTCTTGACCTCGTGATCCACCCGCCTCGGCCTCCCAAAGTACTGGGATTACAGGCTTGAGCCACTGCGCCCGGTCAGTAATTTTAAACCTGTATCAACAGGCATACAATATAATAATAATATAATTTGTATATCAATAGTAGCACAAAATTGAAATCAAGAGGATAGAGCATATATTTGCAAATTTTAAAGGTTAAAAATCTGTATTATTATAAATTAATATGCAGATTATCATCCCCAAAGCGACCAGTAAAAAAAAAAAAAAAAAAAAAAAAAAAAAAAAAAAAAAAAAAAAAAAAAAGAAATTTGTAAAGATATATTTAAAAGGCCCAGCAAGGTGGTTCACACCTGTAATCCCAGCACTTTGGGAGGCCAAGGAGGGCAGATCACCTGAAGTCAGGAGTTTAAAAACAGCCAGGCCAGCATAGTGAAATCCCATCTCTAATAAAAATACAAAAAGTAGCCGGATGTGGTGGTGGGCGCCTATAGTCCCGGCTACTTGAGAGTCTGAGGCAGGAGAATAACTGGAACTTAAGAGTCAGAGGTTGCAGTGAGTCAACATAGCGCCACTGTACTCCAGCCTGGCTGACACAGTGAGGCTCTATCTCAATAAATAAATAAATAAATATGAAAAATAGAAGATTATCATAAAAAAGAAGTAGAAAAAGGTGAGACAAATAGAAAAACATTTGCAAAATGACAGAAATAACTTCAAACTTTCCATAATTATTTTAATATTAATTAATTAGATATTTTTATTAACAAGGCATAGATTAATAGAATGGATTTAAAAATTCTATTCAAATATATGCTGTCTTCAAAATAAACACATTACATGTAAAGACACAAGTTTGTAAAAATTCAATGGAAAAAAATAGAAAATGGATAATTCCTATTGAAGTAGAAATACATACATGCACACTGTAAACAAAACAAATATACCAGTGTCAGATAAGACAAACATTAGTAAAAAAATATAACTAGAAACAAAAGAAATATTTCGTAATGCTAAAAGTGTTAATACATTAAAAACCATAAAAAATAGGCCAGGCACAGTGGTTCACACCTGTAATCATAGCACTTTGGGAAGCCGAGGTATGTGGATCATGTGAAGTGAGAGGTTTGAGACCAACCAGACAAACATACTGAAGCCTCATTTCTACTAAAAATACAAAAATTAACTGGGCTTGATGGTGGGCACCTGTAATCCCAGTTACTTGGGAGGCTGAGGCAGGAGAATTGCTTGAACCTGGGAGGCAGAGGTTGCAGTGACCCAAGATTGTGCCACTGCACTCCAGCCTAGCGAAAGAGCAAAACTCTGTCTAAAATAATAATAATAATAAATAAATAAATAAATAAAATTAAAAACTGAAAAAACTAAATCTGAAGCAAACAGAATAAATGAAATAATACAGATTGGAATAGAAATAAATAAATATAAAATAAAAAAACATTAGACAAAACCAATGAAACTAAAACTTGGTTTCTTAAAAAGATGAACAAAATTGACCACCTTTAACTATATTAGTTGAGAGAAAAGTAGAGACGAATCAGATTACTCAAATGAAGAATGATAGAGAGAACATTACTAGAGACCTTATGGAAATAAAAAGAATATGTACGCTTTTATGTAAAAATTAATCTCAAAAATGAGCAAATGGTTATTAAGACACAACCTACCAAAACTGAATAAAAAAGACACAGAAAGTATGAATAATTCTATATTGAAAAAATACATTGTATTAAGAATGATAACTTAAAAAACTTTCCACAGAGTAGCCCAGGACTAGATGGCTTCACTTTGAATTTTACAAATGTTCAAGGAAGTGTTAACACTGATACATCACAATCTCTTCCAAAAAGCAGAAGAGGAGGGAATATATCCAACTTATTCTATGAAGCCAGCATTACTCTGATACCAAAGTCAAGTGAAGACATTACAAGAAAGACAATACAAAATAATGAATATGTCATAAACTTTTTTT
>NW_016107332.1:10196560-10226747 GCF_001604975.1 Cebus imitator
TCGGAGACTTGCTTTGTTGCCCAGGCTGGAGTGCAATGGCGTGATCTTCGCTCACTGCAACCTCTGCCTCCCCGGTTCAAGCAGTTCTCCTGCCTCAGCCTCCCAAATAGCTGGGTTTACAGTCACCCACCACCATGCCTGGCCAATTTTTGTATTTTTAGTAGAGACATGTTTCACCATATTGGCCAGGCTGGTCTCAACCTCCTGACCTTGTGATCTGCCCACCTCTGCCTCCCAAAGTGCTGTCATTACAGGCGTAAGCCACCGCGCCTGGCAAACATTTTTGTTTATAACAATATTTTCAACCCCCACCTCTTAGCAATAATTTCACTTCCAATACAGTGCTTTGACTGCTGTAAATATTTATTCTTCTATGCTATTTTACTTTAAAAAGTACGTATATATAAAATTTGTGTTACAGAAAAAGGGTAGTAATTTAAAGCTGACTTTGAACCTATATAAATTTAGTTATCTCTGTTTTAAGGGTTTCTTCTATTATCAATACTTTTCTTCATACATATATTTCTAAATATCTACACAAAATGACAAGGTTTAAATAATTCTAACCTACTAAATTTGGTTACCATAGTTTGTGTTTTTGATTCAGACACAAATAGTCAAATAAAATATTGTAGTATGTACATAAAAAATAAATATATCCACATTTTGAAGTCAGATAGACCTGAGTTGCTTCCTGGCTTTATTCTTTATTATTTGCTTGACTTTGGATGGTTATTTAATCATTTTCTTGCCCCATAACATAGGGGCAATAATATCTACAATATAATAATTTTAAGCAGTTAAATAAATGAAATTGAAAGGTACTTGAATGCAAGGGCTGTCAAACAGTGGGGATTAGTAACCAATGATAAGTACATCAACAGAATGATGCTACTTTGAGAAAAATTTATACAGTCAGTTTCTGTGCTTGCTAAAAATCCAGATTTCTATGACAACTTCTGAAATTCTGATTCATGTGGAGAAGGAGGAAAAGAACAAAAAATCGTAGTTTGAACTTGTATGTTTAAACTCATTTTTATGTTTATTATATCCTAATTCCTATGATTCCTAAGAATTAAAAATGATTATGTTACCAGAATTATACATAAAGTATTATTTCAAAATGCTTCATTTTGCTGTTATCTGTTATCTGAAAAGTACTACCTTTTTATTTTGTGTGGTATATAACATATTCACTTAGGTGATTTCATTTTCAATTCAGTCCTTAAAATGATGGTTCACATATTCCAGAACACTTCTACTTAGCCATACTCTGCTACCAATACGATCTTTTGAGCATTTGCATTTTTAACAAACTTCTCATTAATTCCTTTTAATTTACCAATATTCACAAAGCATTACTTAAGATATTTAGGCATGATGCCAACTTGAAAACATTTATAAAATATGATTCTGTTTACTCCTAACTGTCATATCTATAAAAGACTCTAATAAAATTTATTCTGCGTAAAAAAGAGAAGTAGCAAATGTTCAAACCAAGAACAGCCAAATTAAAAATTATTTTGTGGTAAGAAATTGGTTAACAGAGAACCTTGCTTTGATGTGTTAAGGTTGTGAGACAAATTAGCTGTTTAAAATTTGCATAAGAACCTTAGTAATATTCCATAGTTTTTTATAAGCAATTTCAAGGAGATTACTATAAAAATTCAATTTTAGAATGATTTTGTTAACATATTAATGAAAGAATTTCAATTTATTTTATCTAACTGGGTCAAAACGCAAGTAAGATATTAGATTCGGGAGTTGTAGCAATACTTTATGATAGTCTTCTTTTTCAAAACCCTGTGTGCCAAATTAAATCTTGGAAGAAAACTGATGTACCATTAGATTCTGTAATTATTGACTTGGCCATGGGCAAGCTGCTTATGGTAGATAGTTATAACTGAAAGTTGATTGCCCAGCTGTTGCTGGCACAAAAAGGACTATATCACTGAGCAATAGTTTCAAATATCTACCCCAGCTTTTCTGTTTTTGGCAGTTCGATGATATTTTTGATTTTTTAAAGACATGATAAAACTCTTAAATATGTACACATTTAACTTTAGGCACAACTGATGAAAAATAGAATACACTTCTTCAAAATGAAATGTATAGGTTATTCAATACTTGTTATGATAAGAATCTATTAAAAATCTGATATTTATGGACAAATGATTCACTCATTGCCTGGGAGCTAATAAACAATCATGATCTCATTAATAGAAATCAATAATATTTGAATTTTATTTTCATGAATCAATTCTGAGTATGACATAAAATTTCCTATAATAATATTCTTGTCTTCTCAAGTAAAAAACTAAACTTTGGTGGAATAAATAAATTAAATGTGAAACATTACAGCGTACAATGCATAAAGTAGTTTGAGGATTGCATGTGTTAATGAACTTAAAAATCAACTTTATGCCATTGTTGCTTAATGTTTACAAAATTATTCATTTAATGAACCTTTCACACTTAATTACCTTGGTTAACCGGCTGTGTAACAAACTACTCCCAAACCTAGTAGTTTTAAACAATTTATTTGACTTTAGATTTTTGTGGGTTGGCAATTTGGGGTTGGCTCAGGTGACCATTTCTTCTGTGTATCCCAGCTGACTCACCCATGCATCTGCTATTCGATGACAATCAGCTGAGGAGGGCACTGTTTTTGTTTGTTTGTTTTGTTTTTTAGAGAAGCCTCAGCTGTTTAGTCTCATCTCTGCTCCATGATGTTCCTCATCTGCCAGAAGGTTAGCAAGTTCATTTGGTGCTGTGTTTCCCAAGAGCAACAGTTAACCTTCGCTAGAGCATAAGCCTTTTTAAGCCTTTGTTTGTGTCACATTTGTTTATTGGCTCATAGGCAAAGCAAATCACATCGATAATCTTAAAGTCACTAGGAGAAGTCATGACTGAAGGACATGAAACCAATAATGGAAAACTTTTGCTGCCACTTTTCTAATCTACCACAGTCCAACACTGGCCAAAAATTACCCACAGTTTTCCACATAAAAACATTTTCAATGCCATACTGGGACTTTCAAAAATCTCATAAAATCATGGTATCAACCTTGAAGTTCAGAATTTCATAAGCTTCAATGTATTCAAGAAGGTAACTCCTTGAATACACCTACTCTTCATCCTCAAATTTATGAACTATAATATTTTCTGGCTGTGACTCACCCAATATAAATGTTGAGAGGATATTTCCTGTAAGAGTCACGCTTATTCACATAAGAGCTGCTGCCCCTCAATGTTCTGAAATCCAACTGGGTATGTTGCAAAGTTTACCTATTCTGAGGAAAAATAATATGTCTTCATTAGGATTTTATTTTGCTCACTGGAAATGGCTTTTCTCGCCATTCGTTGAGCCTCATGGCTCTGCTTTCTTATTTAGTAACTCTTCTTCAAGACTTCCTCTAATCTTTCCAAAGAATTGGTTTACATTGTAGCTAAATAGTTTTTTCAGTGTGCTTTCTGCTTGTAGACATTTTGGGGCCCAGAGACTTTCTCAGTTTGAGTTAATTTGGACCCCTTTAGTCCAAGCTGTTGGCCCTTTTGCTACTTCAACTTTTAAGTCAAAGCTGCATGTTTCAACTTTTTGTTTTTTATAGTAGTCCTTCAGTTTTAGATGTCAAAGTTTTTCAATACATGTTCTGAAACTCTGTGATAAACCATTACAAAACTAACTGGTTTAAACATTAATCCAATCAAAAACCCTGAATTAGCAGTTTGGGTTAGGTTCAGCTGTGTGGCTCTCCTGCTCACTTCAGCCAGACTCACTCGTGTCTTTAATAAGTTATCCATCTGGCTTAGGTTTGGTTGGTCCAATGTAGCCACAACTGCTATAGCTTATCTAGTCTCTGCATATTATATTTTCCTCCAGCAGACTAACCCAGGATTTTTCATGCGGTGATGGATTTCCCTTTCTCAGGTTAGGTTTTCCAGAATTAAATTTACACATGGGTTGTAGGGTGCAAGTTATTTATTTGTTGCTAACACCTGTTAAAAAGGAGCATAAATAAGAAAAACATATTTGGAAAGAGGGAGAAGGCAAACTTTGAAACAGTACCATCAAATCCTTGCGCAAGTCTATTAGAAGGCCTAAAGTAAGTAGACTATCCAAACGGCTTCACCTCCTGCCACGTGAATCTCTGCAGCTGAGGCAGACTCTGAAGGAGCTGCTTTAGATTGATTGCTAATTGCACTCCCTGACATTACACAGGAAGTCTTTCCTTGAAGACTGAGATGCTCCTCCAAGCCCACTGCATTTCCTAAAGCTAGCAGCAAACAAGTCACAGGATCAAATTTGCTAATATTTCATTGCTCAGATGAAATCATGCAACAACAAAGGAGGTGGGCACAAAGAAGGGATACATTTGGAGCAATTTTTGCAAATTACCATATTGTGATTCTATAGCGTAATTTTCATGAGCATCTTACATAAGTAAACAAATGCATATCACTATAATCTCATGTTGAAATTAATTTTGATCTCTGTTAAATATTTAAAAAGTAAAAAGTTAGAAACCTAGGTGTTTAAAAACTCTGAGAGTAAACCATAACAAATCAAGGAAATTGGCTATGTGTAACACTATTTTGATGAAGCAGAAGATTAACATATACTTTCTCACAAAATTTAGAGCACTTAGAATAGTAAGCCCCAATAACATATATTTTAGATGTCAAAATATTTTCCACTAGAGGTTGCACTTTTTTTATTATGATGTTAAAACACTTTAGAGTTTAGTGTCACCTAAATGCTTTTTTCCTGGTAAGGATAACCATTTTCTATTTGGCTTCTATTTAATTTTCTTTTCCCAAGCAAGAGTGCTTCTAAATTCTTGACAGAAGGCTCAGGAAAACAGAAGCAGCTTATACTCTGTTCTGTTTATGGCAACTTTTGAAAGACATATTCATGAGTTGGCAGACACAGAGCACAAGGCAGCCTGGCATAGCTGATGATCATATCTTAGCAAATGATGAGAGCCTAAGGCATTAAGAATTTTGTGGCGTTAATAGTGGTTTTCCCAAAAAGCAGTTATATAAACTGGTATTTTGGCAAAGTTAGCACATCTTGCTTATCCTTTCACAAATTGCTTCTAAAATTTCATTAAAAGTACAAAATATTTTCAGTTACTTTCAGATATAAATATTAGGCTTCCATCTTATAAATTAAATGTATAAATAGATTGGATTGGTAACATTTTTATTACAATATAAATAATAAAATTGTATACTTTGAATTCTAGCTATAAAATTATTGTTAAATGGTTAATTTTGTTTTCTGAAATTATCAGCTGTTCAAATAACTATAATTTTGCTGGAGAAAATGTCCTATAAATATTATAAAGGAAAATTTAGCATTCCTAAATTCTATAGGAAATTGATCTCAAGTTTTGTACAACTTTATAGTACAATGACTACAGGCATTTCAGAGTGATTATGTATGTGAGTTTCACAGAAAATGAATCTTTTGCATGAGAAGTACCATAATAAGTCTGATTTTAAAACTGCTATTTGAGCATCAATCAGGGTAGGAAAACAGGTCAGGGAGTTTAAGTTACATATCTTATTTCAGTTATTTAACTCAAAAGCATTGTTAGACAGACCTAATATTCTTACAAATTGTCCCAAACATATTAACATATTCAAACACATTTATCCATCATGTTTTTGTTAATTCAATCTGGTTTTTCTTTTGTGTTTTTTGTTTTTGTTTTTGTGCTTTTTTCTATGACTCTGATATACAAACCAAAGATAAACTGATCAAGCCATCTCCAGAGTTCATTACGGTAGGTTGGATGACAGAATCAAGTTTCAAATTAATTTTTGTTGGTTGGGATAAAGGCAGGCTCAAAACAAAAAGACTGCTATGTACAAGATGTGAGATGCATGGCTTATAGTTACAGATATAAAATGGAACATTTGATATGTTAAACATACTCTATGAATATTATTTTAAATGTAGAAAATATTATAAAATAGAAACAGAAGGTTAATTTTTTCTTTGTTTCTGCTGCCCACTTAAATTGTTTCTGAATGTCCTTTCTTTCTTTATTGCTAGATGAAATTGTAAGACATTGCTCTAGGATTTCATGTAGGTGCTATGGTGGCCCCATACACAACCCTGACTCTCCCAATGAATATGACAATAATATATGGGCAGAATGAATTGGGGAGGGTATTTGAGAACTTTGAAAAGTAAAGGAGCAGCTAGACCAGAGAAAACAACAAAACTCAAAATGCCACTGAATCTGCTTGAGTTTATATCTTATTTTCTTTTCTAACCCCCCTAGTCCCCCACCTGAACTTAGCTCAGTTGGAGACCTTAAATAGCAAAGCTTGGTACAGATAGAAAACTCCGGGAGATGCCTTCTACTTCTGGCTAAAGCAACAGGAAACTGAACTCCTAAAGCTCAGAGCAAATGGGAAATTTTTCCTGTAATTATCTTGTTTTTTCTGTCTTTTACTTTTTTTCTGTTCTCTAATGCCACAAACATTCCACAGCATTGGCAGTGGGTGGGCAGAAGAAAGAGAAACAATACATTACTACAGGCTAACAATAATTGAAATAACTAGAGATTTCTCATCAGAAACCATGTAGTATAAGAAGGAACCAAAATGGAATAATTAAAATACTGAAAGCAAAGTATTATCATTGCTAAATTCTATAGACAGGGTAAATATCTTTCAGAAATAAAGGTGTACTAAAGGTATTTTCAGAGAACAAAAATTCATAAGACTAAGGGAATTCATAGCAGGGGCTATAAAATTATTGCTAGAGAATAAAGTACATTCTTAAGACAGAAGAAAAATAATACCAGAAGGAAACCTAGCACACAAAAATATAAGAAAAAGTGAAAGAGCAACTGTAAAGGTAAATATTTAAGCAATATTTATTATGTATGTATTTATGACAGGATTTTCATAATACAGATGTAATATATAAGAAAACTATAGCATAAATTGGAAAGGGTAAGGGGAACTATATTGCAGTAAGGTTTCTACATTTAACATGTAGAACATTTGAAAAATATATATTCAAAATACTACATACATATATATGTATGTATCATATATAGGTACAATATGGCATTTTATAAGGTCCACCAGGTTCATTTATTCAGTAACAGCAATAATTACATGATGCAAAACAGTGAATTACACATTGGAGTAGCACTACGTTTTATCAAAGAAGACAAAGTTGCCGAACTAAAATTCTGGGAGTTGATATAGTCATTAGGTAATTGATTATATGTAAATCATTTATTTATAGTTATATTGTTCCAAGATGCCACTATACAATTGCTTGACCTAGAAATCCTCATTCAATAAATAGAACCTATGGATAGATTTGCAGGTATATGATAATATATGCAGGACTAGCTTTTGCACCGTCATTGACTGCATCATTGTTTCTGGTAGCAAATAATGTTGAAGCAAGATGTTCATCTACAGAAGACAGATTAAATTATTATTACATAACCATAAAACATCTATGTAGCTGAAATGATCAATACCAGATGTTTTTATATTGATATGAATTGATCACTAAGATATGCAGACATACAAGTAATAATGTAAAGGGATATATTAAAAATCAAAGTACTTAACATTATTAATAATATACCACCATTCGTGTTTAAGATGGAAAAGAGAGTATATATGTTGACTTGAATGTGCATAAAACAGTCTGAAAACTTTCTTCAAATGCTATGTGGTATAATCTGCATTTACATACAGAACTGATTATGATGGGAGGGGCACAATGATGGGAGATAGATTTTGCAATATATTATTTTTGTAAATTTTAAGTTTGGAAACATGAAATGTATTAATACAAAAAAGCCACATAAATAAAAATTTTAAAGATATAATTTTGAAAAAGAGTTGCAGAGTGCCTGGTGCTCATTTCCTTTTGTTGTTGTATATGTTTCTGTTTTATCAGTGGTGTGAAACATTGGAGAGTATACAGGTCAGTGCACCCTAATGAGAGGGGAGAGAAGAACACCCTGTCAGGGACCCTTCCAACTACTTCTTCCCTTACCTCATCCTAACAGATTATTTATAGTGAAAAACTGGTTACTGATATTGACACAAGTGTTTATACCCTTAAGTAAAGAACAATTGCAATAGATAGGCTCAGAGAAATCTTGAGAGTAAAATATGAATCACTTCCTAAAGATAAGCAATATAAATAACTGCTTCATAAATTACATACTCTGGAGGCCATTACATTACTTTTTATTGAACTCTATTCATGAACAACATAAGTACTAGAAATTGTTTCTCCTGTGGATAATTTAATACCTAATATCACTAAATTCAAAGATATTTAGCATAGCAACATGACTTAGTAGCCATATATATTTAGCAAATTTAAATGTCACCTCAGAAAACTGTGTCTTATATTTAAAGCCTGTGATTTCCTAAATGAATATCAGATTTTCTTTTTGAAATATTGTCAATCAATAGTTGATCAGATTTATTTCCAGAGTTGTTGAGAAAAACATATGATTAAATGTCTAGCTGTGAGTTGTTGAGGTTCTCAATCCGGGCAAGGAGCTGAACTGAAAATAATATTCCAGTCTTTATTCACTTACTGCAACAGTGTGAACAAGAGGCTAAAAAGGAATGGCATAAATGTTCAATTTTTGTCCATGGAACTTCATTGAGGTACTATGGTAGTCAGATGACAGGTGGTGCAGATCCAGGTCATACTCTCACTGCTGAGGAGCCTTAAACAAAAGGCTTCTGCCATTTTGTGACCCTGAAGAGTCAGGAAAAGAGAGACAGGGAGATGGAATATGACTGGAAAAGTCCTGAATCAGAAAAAAAAAAAAAAAAAAAAAAAAAAAAAAANAAAGAAAAGAAAAAGAAAGAGTTTTACTCAAGCTTTTCCCCATCCATTCCCAAAAGTTCTAAACAGAAGCTTCTCTGAATGGAAGCTTCTGGAATACAGGAATACAGATTGGAATATGAATATGGTTGGTCAGGGAGGAAGGAATGTGAAAGCATAGCTTAGCTAAGTTCTAAACTCTATAGCCATCCAGAAAATACTACTGCATTGGCTATGCACCAAGTCTGATGTGGGAGGGCAGCAGTCTCCCCTGTGAGGCTTGCCAGGTATAACCTTGTAATTGCTTATAGTCTGTCCAGAAAAATTATACATAAAATTTTAGCCTGGAGCTAGACTCTATTATGTAAACACTTTTCTGATGGTGCCATAAAGCGTTATTTTTATTTAAGTTATTCAAATTATTAATGCAATTAAAAGCATGTGTTTACAACCAATATTTTCCTATACAGCCAAAGTAACGATTCTATGAACTATTTAAATCTAAGAAAATTGTTGTGCTACATTACCCTTGCTTTAACTCTCTTGAACAGATAAAAACTAGAAAATTTTAAATAATAAGCAGAAAAAAATGTTAATATGATAATATTACAAAATAGCTGCAGGAATCATAGTAATTATACTGTTTAAAATGCAGTGGAACTTTTTTTTTCATTAGGAACAGTGGGCACTGGTAGTTGACAATATGATTTGATATCCAAATGTCCTGGGAAACTTAAAGTTACTCCAACTACCAGTAGTTGTACATAGTGATGTTGCAATGAATATTTTAATGTTTTAAATATTTCTAATAGAATTTTCTTATGATTGATTTAATATTTACTGCATTAGAGGTTTCTGAATTGAGTTCAAAATCATATTTGGCCTTCTCATACAGTGGCAGATGCACTATTTGCATAAATAGAATGTTATATGTGGGCTTTTGTGTTTTTGGATGCTGCTGGATTTATGGCACTAAATAGTGTTTTAAGCAGATGGGAAAAAAAGTCTGCTGATGTAATAGATGTCAATGTAAAAAAGGATTAATTTAGTTCATTTTAAAATAGTAAATGTTTTTACAGTTACTCTCATATACTTTGGGACGTACGAATGCATTCTTTCATTCATGGATGTATAAATCTTATGTAGATAATTTGAGAAATAAATAAATAGCTTTAGTGAGAAAAATTCTTTAAAAACCCAGCATGTTTTACATCTTAAATATATTCAATAATTTTATAAATTTATGAGGTTTTTTTCTAATTCAATTTGAATAATGCATTTGAGCTCTTTGATAACTACATATTAGTATTGGTTTAGGTTATAAATACTATTTTTCAACATTATTATTATATATTAATTTAATAATACATTTGAAGTTGTAATTACAGGCTTAATAACTTTTTAGAATGTATGATACTCATGCATATTTTTTGCATGAAAACAACTTTAGAGGAAAGGAAGTTAGAAAATAAGGATTCTATTTAAAATATCATACTGACCCATTTATCTTGTGAATGTTTACACCATTTAATTACAATACATTAATTAGAGACATGCAGCATAGTGGAATAAGCATAGTTTTGAGTCAAGTATTCTTGAATTAAAATTTGTGCTCTATAGTAATTTATGGCTAGACAAAGGTTAATTAGCTCTGAGAGGTAGTTTTCTCAGAGGCATTAAAATGGATGATACAGCTACCTCACAATCTTGTTGAAATTTTATAATTATATATTCATGTATATGTATATATAGCATGCATTTATATGTAGTTATATCTACACATATACATATGTATGTAATTATATATGTATAATTGCATATATATTCACAAATACACATATACATAATATGTATAAGTAATCTAGAAATAATAGGATCTTTTCAGGAAGATGTGCATAGGTTATATGAAAACACTACATCATTTTATATTAGAGATTTAAGCATCAACAAATTTTGGTATTGGCAGGGGTCCTGGAACCAATCTCTCATTAATACTGAGGGATGATTGTATTCTCATGTATATGCTGCTTGCTGTGCCATGCATAAAAAAATTCCTCTTTTTCTGACCAAGAATTCTCATGTCTTTTTCTGTCATTCAAGACTGTTACAGACTGACTTGTTAGGATGAAAGTAGGGTAAAATCTTAGGCTTTTCACAGATTTTCCTTGTGTATACATACCTTTTTTTCCTTTTTATAGCTAAATATTATTATATCAAATGGGTACATCAAACGTTTTTATCCATTCACCACTTGATGCAAATTCGATTATGAGTAAACACATATGACATACTTAAATGCTAATCTTTCTGTGAATACATATGCTTTCATTTCTCTTGGTTAAATGCCTAGGAGTAGAATTGCTGAGACAGGAAAACAGGCAATTACAAAAGTTCATTAAGAATTGTGCTTTATAAAAACTGAAATGCAGAGGAACGTGGAACAAAGTGGCCAAATAGAACTCTCCAGCAATTGCCTCCCCCTGCAAAAACACTGACTTAAACAACTACCCACTCAAGAAAGTACCTTCATAAGAACCAAAGATCAGGTGAGTGAATAGTATTTGGTTTTAACATCATATCAAAGAAAGATACACTGAAAAGTGTTGCAAAGACAGTATTGAATTGCCAGCACTACCACTTGCACTTGAGGAGACAAGAGTGTAAAAAGGTGCGAATATCTTCTCAGCCAGAATAGAGCACCAGGTACAGTTATGAGGCCAACCACCACTGCCACTTCAGGACCTAGTTTCTGGGCAATATTTCTTGACCCACCCTGGGCCAGAAGGGAACCCACTACCTTGAAAAGAAGGATCCAGTCATGGCTGGGTTCATCACCTTCTGACTAAAGATCTCTTGATCCTTGAATCTTAGTCGGACTGTACTCCCTATGGGCTTTAACAAGACCCAGTGCTGTGCAGGTTTAAGATATGACCTGACCACATTCCTATCAATGGTGGCTATGGAGAGAGACTCCTGATTGAGGAAAGGAGAGAGAAGAGTATAGAAGACTTTTTCTTGCAGTCTTGGTAGCAGTTCAACCACAGTGAGGTAGACACCAAGTGTGTTTCTGGGGTCCCTGATTCCAGGCCTTGGCTCCTGGATAGCATTTCTGGACCTGTCCTGGGCAAGGCAGGAAGCCCACTGCCCTGAAGTGAGAGAGCCAGGCCTGGAAACATTTACCAGAAGCTGATGGAAGAGGTGTGGGGCCTTGAGTGAACATCAGGAATAGCCAGGCAATACTTGCTGGAGGCCTGGGCAGGTGGTAATCCCCAAAGAAACTCCTTATGCTTGAGAAAAGGTGAAGAGTGGGAAGAACTTTGTATTGCAGCTTGATGCCAGCTGAGCCATAGCAGAATTAAGCAACATGGAGATTACTAAGGTTTTTAACTCCAGGCTCTGGCTCTCAGATAGCATCTCTGGACCTTCCCTGAGCAAAGGGAGAGCTAAACACATTGAAGGGAAAAACAAAAGCCTGGCCAAATTCATCACTTGCTGATTGTATAGCCCTCGGGCCTTGAGTCAACAACAGCAGTAGCAAGGAAGTGGTCATCCAGGTCTTGGGCAAGACAGAGTTATGTGATGGCTTTGGCTCTAACCCAGCACCATCTTAGTCATGGTAGCCATCGGTACTTATATGACTCCTCCCCCAGAACCAGTTAGCTCAGCACAAGAAAATTCCATTCATTAGGGGGAAAGTAAGAAAAGCAAAGAAGAGTCCCTGCTTGCTAATTCTCAGTATCCTCCTGGATCTTACTCAAGAACACCAGGGTGGTACCTCCAAGAGTCTGCAAATCACAACATTACTGGGCTTGGGGTGTACCCTAATGCAGACATGGCTGCAGTGACCAAAAATTCAGATTACAATACCAAAGTTCCTTCAAATATCTGGAAAGCTTTCCCAAGAAGGATGGTTATAGCAAGCCCAGAATGCAAAGACTCCAATAAATACTTATCCCTTCCATGCTGAGACACCAGAAAATATCCACAACCATTGAGACTATCCAGAAAAACATAACTTCAATGAACTCAATAAGGCAACAGGGAGCAACACTGGAGAGACAGAGATATGTAATTTTTCAGACAGATAATTCAAAGTAGTTGTTTTCAGGAAGCTCAAAGAAATAAAAAATCACACAAATAATTTAGGCTCTTATTAGGTAATTTAACAAAAAGATTGAAATTATTACAGATAATCTGTCAGAAATTCTGGAGTGTAAGAATGTAATTTACATACTGAGGAATGCATCAATTCTCTTACCAGCAGAATAAATAGTAAAAATGAAGACAGGCTATTTGAAAATACATTCAGAAGAAACAAAAGATCAAATAATTTAAAAAGAAGGAGGCAGGCCTATACAATCTAGAAAACAGTCTTGAAAGGGCAAATTTAAATTGTATTGGCCTTAAAGAGGAGATAGCTAGAGATTGAGACATAAAGCTTATTCAAAGGGATAATAACAGAGAGCTTTCCAAATCTAGAGAAGGACATCAATATCCAAGCACAGGAAAGTAATAGAAAAACAAGAAGATTTAACCCAAATAAGACTATACCAGCTATTTAATAAATTCCTAGTGGTCAAGAATACAAGAAGAATCCTAAAGGTAGCAAGCAAAAAAAACAAAAAACAAAAAACAAAAAAAAACACATAACATATAAAAGAGCCCCAATACACCTGGCAGCAGACGTCTTGGTAGAAACTTTATAGGCCATTGGAGAGTGAAATGACATATTTAAAGTCCTGAAGTCCTGAAACAAAGGATTTTATCCTAGAGTAGTAAGTCTGATGAAAATATGCTTCAAACGTGATGGAAAAAAAAAGCACATTCCTAGACAAACAAAAGCTGAGGGCTTTCATCAACACCAGACATATCCTACAAGAAATGCTGAAGGAGTTTCTTCACCTGAAAGAAAAATATATTAATGGACAATAAGAAATCATCTGAAGGTACACAGGTAAGTTACACAGAAAAACAGAATATTATAATACTGTAATTTTAGTGTGTAAACTCATGTCTTGAGTAGAAAGACTAAAAGACAACCTATCAAAAATATTAACAAAAACACCTTTCAGGACATATGTAGTGTAATAAATATAAATAGAAACAACAAAAAGTTAAAAAGAGGGAGCATGAAGTAAGTGTCAAGTTTGCATTAGCTTTCTCTTTTCTTGTTTATTCATTTTTGCAATCAGAGTTGAGTTGTCATCAGTTTAAATTAATGGGTTACAGGATGTTATCTGCAAGCTTTATGGTAAGTTCAAATTTTAAAAACCTACCACAGATAAACACAAAAATAAAAGCAAGAAATAAAAACATACCAACAGAGAATATCACCTTCCCAAAAGGCAAGGAAAGAAGGAAGGGAGGGAGAGAGGGTGGGAGGGAGGAGGAGAAGATCACAAAACAACTAGAAACAAAACAACAAAATGATATTTAATAAGTGCTTACTTATCAATAGTAATAATGAATGTAAATGAAATAAACTCTTCAGCACAAGACATAGCATGGTTGAATAAATGAAAAATAAGATCTGACAATATCTTGTTTACAAGAAACACACTTCACATACAAGGACACACATAGACTGACAATAACAGGTCAGAAAATGATATTCTTGCAAACAGAAATCAGAAGAGCAGGAGTAGGTACACTTATATTAGAGAAAATGTATTTTAAAACAACAACTATTAAAAGAGACAAAGAAGGTCCTTACAGAATGACAAAGGGGTCAAGTTAGCAAGACACTATAACAATTGTAAATATACGGGCACCCTACACTGGAGCACTTAGATACAGAAAAGAAAACATTATTAGAGCGAGAGAGAGAGATCCTAATACAATAACAGCCATATCAAAATATCTCATGTACCAGATAAATATATATACCTATTATGTACACCTAAAAATTTATTAATATAAAAATGGAAATAGAGTTAGTTAATGCCTCCTGGAGAAATATGACAGACATGAAGCCAAAAAAATAAAAAGAAAAATAAGGGAATGACAAGGTGTGAGCAGGGAGGGATGAACTGTTTGTAATAGCAAAGACCTGAACCATTGCTACCATTGATAATAAACTGGACAAGGAAAATGTGGCATATATACACAATGGAATACTATACAGCCATAAAAAGCAATGAGTATGTGTCCTTTATAGGGACATGGATGAATCTGGAAACCATCATTCTCAGTAAACTGACACAATAATAGAAAATCAAACACTGCATGTTCTCACTCATATGTGGGTGTTGAACAATGAGAACACATGGATACAAGGAGGGGAGCATCACACACTGGGGTCTGTTGGGTGGAACTAGGGGAGGGATAGTGGGGGATAGGGAGGTTGGGGAGGGATAACATGGGGAGAAATGCCAGATATATGTTATGAGATATATAAAGATGTTTAAATAAAAAGAGAGTCACCCTATGAGATAAATCACAGGTAATAAAGTAAAACAGTTTTAAAAAATTAAAGTTAATTTGCCTTTACGAAAACCAAGAGAATACAAAGATGATAAAACAGGGATGTATGAATGTAAAAGGAGTGGAGAGTAAAATAAATATTCATTAATTGAATTTGGTTTTAACATTCTTTCCGGCCTACCTCCAATCACTCATAGTTTCCTTTCAAAATAATAGAATAAAAATGGCTTGAAACATCTATTTTGTTCTTATTAAATTTATCTAAAGTTGTTACTAATATTTATTTGTCAACATGACTCCTTTATTTTAGAAATTTCCTATTATACTATTTGCGATCTTAGGAAAGATAGAATTATATCTAGAGAAAAACACAACTTCTTTACATTAAAATTTTTCATGTGGTTTTAATTACTCATGATGAAGTCATGTAATATGTATTCCGAATTACAATCTGCATTATATTATAAAGCTTGAATTTGATATCAAAAGTATTTTGGTATTTTGGAAACATAGGCAACTCATTAAAAAACAAAGTTATCTTGGTTTGGCTATTGTGAACAGTGGTACAGTAAGCAGGAATTTTTTAAAGATTTGCAAATAATCTATACAGCAAACCTAAGGACATGCTATTTACCTGTATAACAAACCTATACATATATCTGTGAACCTAAAATAAAAGTCAAAAAATAAAAATTAAAAAAAAATTTTCCTTTGGTGCAAAAAATAAAAAATAAAACCTTTGCAAGTGGTGCATGCTTACAGTAATGGATACCATATTTACTCAAATATAATTATTTTATGCCAGTATCAAAACATCTCATGTACCCCATACTTACATGTACCTACTATGTGCCTATTTAAATTAAAAATGTAAAAATTTAAAATTATCTTGATGTTAATTAAAATATGCTATTATTTTTTAATTTACATAACACATTTAATAAATTAATTCCTTTATACTCCAGGTCTCTCTGGAAAAAATTATGTATTAAGTTTATGATTTTTTTCAAGTAATAGTATAAGCAGATATAATAAAAATAAGAGGCTTAGTTTTTTAAAATTTTTTTATTTAGCCTTATGGTTGCAATCTATTTGCTCACTACAATTTTCCTATCACAAGAAATATTTAAAAGTTTTAGAAATGCTTTGGAATACAGAGAATATAGTATTAGTCTCAATTTCTATATAATAACAAAAAATAAAAATAGCTCCAATTCCTATGTAAGAAATTTCTACATAAATTTTGAAGTGTGAAATTGTACAGCAGATAATGGACATAGGCAGGTGAAGTTTGATTACACGTAAGAGTAAACCATATATTTATTTAAAGAGTGGTAGCAACTCAGTCTTTGCAGAAATTGGCAGTTTAGTCATCTGTAAGTGAACCATTTTCCCACCACATATAATGCCAAATAGTGGTTAATAGCTCTCTCAAAGTCAACAAAATTTAATGTGGGAAAAATTTCAGAAAAGAATGACATGCTGCCAAAATAATTTTCTTAAATTCCTCCATTTATCTTTCACATTTAGAAGTTGCTCTTTAAATTTATGTTTTTTATATCTTAAAATTAGTTAAAATTACTTGTCATGCAATGTTTATGACATAAAATATTGTAATATGAATATTAAGCTCTCTATATATCTTATGCTAGAAGATTATGGATCAAGTGCCCCAATTTTATTACTAATGTTCTGCAATTGGCCAATAACATGAATGAAATGCAGACAAAAATTTATCTATTTGTAGATTTGGTCAAAAAACAAAAGTGTGTTTGGTCAAAAAACAAAAGTAGTGTGTGTATATATATATATACATATATATATATATATAATAAGCAAAATATGTACAGCAGACCTAATTGTAACCACCATATTTTGAAAAGATAAGCCCACCTAATTGTGCATCATTAGTGGCATGGAATTTGCAATCAGGAAGGTTTGGGAAGAGAAGTGGAATGTGAATGGAGATTTGGGAAAGTGAATGTGATACTGTTTGAACTCTTAGCATCTCTTGGAATTCAGTCAGCTTTGATTTCTTTTTTTTTTTTTTTTTTTTTTTTTTTTTTAAGGAATGGAAGGGCAACCTATCATCATAATACAGCTATTAATTTATGACACTTCTTTCTTCCGCAGGTACATATATGATAAAGTGGTTTTTCTCTTTCTTTATTTTCTAATAATCAAAAAAAATAAACTTCCCTAGCTTTAGGGAAAATAATTCTTTGTTTCTCCAATCCTTTACCCACTCATTTCAAGGAGGGCAGATACACATAGGAGATGAAATATAGCAAATACTAGAAATAGGAGAACACAAGTAAAGCAAAAATTACTTCCTGATCTTGTCTTTTTCCTAATTTTTTCGGTGGTAACATATGCTTGTTTACAAAATACCTAAGTCGATTTCTATTTATTTTTCTTTTTTCTTTCTTTTTTTTTTTAAACGGAGATTTTCGCTCTTGTTGCCCAGGATGGGGTGCAACAGCTTCACCTCGACTAACTGCAGCCTCCGCCTGTGGAGTTCAAGCCATTCTTCTGCCCCAGCCTCCAGAGTAGCTGACACCCGCCACCACGCCCAGCTAATTTTTTGGTATTTTTAGTAGAGGTGGGGTTCCACCATGTTGGCCAGGCTGGTCTCAAAATCCTGACCTCAGGTGACCCCCTCGCTTTGGCCTCCCAAAGTGCTGGGATTACAGGCATGAGCTACCTGACTTGGTCCCTATGTCTTATTTTTAAAGGATTTCAACTTTAATTTTAGGTTCAGTGAGTACATGTGCAGATCTGTTACCCGAGTATATTGTGTTATTCTGAGGTTTGGAGTGTGATTGATCCCATTACCCAAGTACTGAGCATAGGGCCCAATAGTTAATTTTTCAAACCTTGTCCCCATGTTTCCCTCTTCGTTCTGCTAAAAGATATCGTGGATGGCACAAACAAATGGAAAAACATTCCACGCTCATGGATTGCAAGAATCAACACATGAAATGGCTGAACTGCCCAAAGTAGGCCCCAGTTTCTATGGGTGCTATCTTTATGTGCTGACTAACCAATGTTTACCTCTCTTATAAGTGAGAATAGGCGGGGGTAGTGAGAATAGGCGGGGGTACTTGGTGTTCTGTTTCTGTGTTAAGTCACTTAGGAAATTAACTTCACTTCTGTCCAGGTTGCTGCAAAGGACATGATTTTGATCTCCTTATGACTGCGTAGTATTCCATGGTGTACATGAGCCACATTTCCTTTACGCCATCCACTGTTGATGGGCACCTATGTAGATTCTATGTCTTTGCTATTCTGAATAGCGCTGTGATGAACATGAGAGTGGTGTCTTTCTGGTAGAATTACCATTTTTTCTTTAGGATATATAACCAGTAATGACCGATTGGCTTACAACAGTGGTATAATCCTGGAATTTTCTTCTGTTTTGTAATTTTGACTTGGAGTGCTGATATCCCACATGTCATTATTTCAACTGGTCCTAAATGAAAGAAACTGAACATAATTAATAAAGCCATTCTCAAATATGAGCAATTATATATTATCCAACACCTAAGCATCTATATTCAACTTGGCAATAGACAAACACATTTTCTTCCCCTTGCACATAGTTTATTTAGATTTTGATGAATCATTTTTAAAGAAGGTAATTAAACTCTGTTAATATATACTCTAAATGTCAATCTAAACATAATTTTTCTCTGTATGTAATACAGTATGTTGATTATGAAATCATACCTTCTTTCTGATTCGTCATCATTAAAATAAAATTATTTCGGTTGACAACAACTAAATGGGTAAACACAACATTCAATTATTTTAAAGCTGTCCCAAATTGAGTCAAATATTGTGAATATGAATTAGAAAATCCTGTTATGAACTTTATATGAGAAAGAGTATTTGAAGTTCAGCACTTATAAACTGTTTAAAGAGGCAGAATACATTTTTAATCTAACCCAAATTTGTATGTTGATTACAATTTACAGGAGGTAATTAAATTACCACTGGGTCTGATGTTAAACTTAGCTGAAGCTAACTGATTTTAAAGCAAAAGTATATATATGAATTCATATATATATGAACTCATAATCAATATACTGTATTATATATACTCATATATATACATATATGTATATATAGCATATATATACATTTATATATTATATATAATATTAAAGAAATTAGTTACCTAACCAAAAATCTAACAGACCTGAATTCAGAATTCTATAATAGGTAACTAGTTTTCAAAATTATAGCTTTCCTCAATCTTTTTTTGTAGTATGCTGTTATCAAGTTCAAAAAAGAGCTTTTATCTATCTTTTTCTATAAATTGATATAGAAGCAAGAATTTAATCTAATCACTAAATCATGTGACGGTTGCATCAGGGAACAGCCAGTTAAAAATAATCTTCAAAATTTTAGGAAATCAGTTATTCAAAGATGAAATAAAAATATTAAATACTTATAAATTTCACAGGTATTTAAAATTTTTATTTTATTGCATAGATAGATAATGTGGCTAATATCACAAGTCAGTTATAGATATAATTCTCTAGTATTTCTGGAGAGATATGGTTTATAGCTTGCTTACATAGTGAGCCAACTCTCCTCTGATAGATCTTATTGACTTAATGTCAGGACTTACATTTTTGTAGAGGGAAGATAACACAGGGCATCAAATGATTCCAGACTAGGATCTCCCTCAGTTAATTCCAGTATGTCTTCCTAAGGAATCAGCATGATAGTTCTATTGAGCAGAGAAGCAATCTCATATTATAATGGCGGCCACAACAAGAACAGAATCCTACACTCCATTAGTGTAGATCTGTGCAGTGCACTGTGCTTTATTGTCTGTATTTTATCTGCTGGTACCATTGGTTAAAAAGTACTCATTGTATGCAAAAAATCATCGCATACATTAATGAAAAAGTATAAGATAATCATTTTGAATTAATGTACATGCCTGAAAAACTATAAATTTTCTCAGTAATTTTACTGCAGCTCTTAGTGTGTTCCTAAATGGTTATGCATATGTGTTTGCATTTGCTTATGGATTATCATACTCCCCCAAAGCTCTGATGTCATTTTTGGGTGTGTCTGGTTTGTGAAAATAGTTGAAATGTAATAGAAATGAATTAACAATAATTTTATAGACCTACATTTCCCCTTAGAAACTATGTTAAAAATATTAAATTTCAAAGAAAGATAAAAGATATTTATTTTAGCCTTTGATAAATGTAATGGATATTTTAAGTATAGAATATTTAAATATTTTGAATATTTTAATTGTAATTTAAATATTTAGAATATTTAAATATTTTGAATATTTTAATTGTGATTAAAATTTTTAGAATATTTTAATTGTAATTTGAGCTTAGCAAAATAAATCTAGTATTAACAACTTATTTTTTTCATAATAATTTCGAATAATTTTACTTAAAATTTTCAGATAGATAAATTTAGAGACAAAATGGTTGATTTATGACTGAGGAAGGGGTGTGGAATAAAGGTTAATTTAAGAGAATAAGAATATTCAAAAATTATATTGTAAATATACCAAAAAATAAAATTGTATAGTTTTAAATGGATATATGTTACAGTATATAAATTCTAAGTCAAGAAAGATATGCATGTGTATATAATTTTATGTTGAATTTCAGACACTAGTAGTGTAATCTTGGGTTATTACTCCAATGCATAGGTTGCTTCTCTTTTTTTCTTGTAAGAGTTTTGTGTGTAGTTCTTCAGATGACTCTCACAGATACACATCAGTTTCCCCTTATTATACCTCAACTTTCCGCTCTGCTGACATTCCTTTTTGTCTCTTATTCCATTTTCTTTATTAATTAATTATATATGTTTATTTTTTATATTGATACATAAAATGCTTTAAACATATCCTCACAAACTGAAAATACTATTTTATTTTATAAATATTTCTGTATAGATTAGATAATTTACTTACTGATTTTCATTTGTTATTTCTCTAAAATTATATTCTGATTCTAATAGTGCCTAAAATCACAAATTAAAATATCTTTTTATGAAAAAAATGTAGACATTACTGCCATCACTTCATGTTATCCTGAAAAATTTTAGTGTAACTTAGTAGCATAAAGTATATTGTTTTATAATTTTACAGTTAACATTTGAAAATTAAAGCTTACAATTTTTCATATCTGCTTTTTCATTAGGTTGTCCAAATTTATATAAACTAAGTTTTCTCAACAGCAGCATGTGTACTAGGCAATTCTTTTTGTGGGGCTGTACAGTACACCCCAAGATGTTAGCTGCTTCCATGGTCCCTACTCACTGATGCCAGTAGCACTCCATATTTGTGGCAACCAAGTGTTTCCCGACATTGCCAAATGACTCCTAGGCAGGTGAGAAAAAAAGTGACCAAGAGTTGAAAATTGCTGAATAAATCAACATAGATTCAAGCAGCCTCTTTTTCCTTCTGATTGCTGCCTCCAAGAATTCTTTCAAGATGCTGTTTCTCCTGCTTATCGATTACATATTTATATAAGGCAGGAATTTTGTCTCTCATTTTTTTCTATTTAATGCCTATGTTGGATAGTCTATAAACATGGTTTCAACAATATTGGGGACATTTTAATTAAACTATATAGTCAGTCTAAAATCAGTAATTTGATATATCTATAATGTTTTCAATGTAAAGGAATTACTATTTTTTAATTCAGTGGACAATTGGATTGACATTGTAAGCCAATATTGTGCCTCCACCCTGTTTGTTCTCCATTAAGCCCTCTTTAGCTAATAATAGTCTTATTTTGCCAGTTATTCAAAGACAGTAATTAATTGTATACGTTTCAGCTTGGCTAATAGAGAGGACATAATAATCATTCAGGACTTACATAACCTGATTAACTCTGAAAAATCACCCACTATAGCTATGGAGCTAGCTAAAATGTAATAATAAATTTCACCTACTTATAAAAATTAAAACATTGAAAACCACTGCAGGATTAAATCAGCAAAATGTTCAATGCAAAATAATTTAATTCATGTATTATGTATCTCAAGTGTGATATTTTCACTAATACTGCTTTAAAAAAAAGAAATCAGTATTCCTGTGAGATCAATGTCAGTGACATATTTTGTTTGCTAGTTAACCTTCATTTTTCCTACAGTGTTGAAGTTTAATACCTATAATATTACCTCGATCTCTGTCCATCCACTGGTAAATCAAATGGCAATAAAATAAATTTAATGATGTTGTCAAGTATTCTCATCAGGAAGCTGTTTGTTTCCTTAAGGTATAATTTCCTGCAATCAAACAAAATGTAAGTAATATAATTTCTTTTGTGAAATTAAAATTAAAAATGATAAATATTATGAAATATTTGATGCACTCGCATATGTAGTATGACCAAAATTAAAAGAGAGTTTTATGATTTACTCTATGGCTTCCAAACATAGGATGCAAGTGGCCAATTCTCACAGTAGGTCATTTAATCAAACAATTTGAAATTATTAAACTAAAACTCCTGAAAAGACAATGAAGTGTATTCCAGATATTACCTGCACCCTCCCCACTACACAAAAATAAGAAACCATAGTTTGTGTTTAAACTTTGACATGACTGGATAAGAAATTTGTCTCTTCATTTAAATATTGAAGTTTAATGCTTAGTGTAGGACAGGATTTTATTACCTCATCCTCCTCTGTCAGGTCCTATGACTCCATCACCCTCACTCCTAAGAGTTACATCATCTCTTACCTTTGGAAAAACCAAGAAAATATGTGTTATGATTTGCACTTTATGCACAAGGTATCTCAGAGAGATTATCCTATTACATTTTTCTCAAATGGAACAAACAGCAGAACTCATGTAAGTTTTGCAAGAAAAGCAAGTTTTGACCAAGCAAGGTTTCCTTGCGGCAGCAGAAGGGAGAGAGAGGAACGCTTTTTTACAGCCACAATTGTTTAAGAAAAAGGAGAAAGGAAAATAGGCCAGGAAAATAGCTTATACGACAGTAAGAAGCATGGTTATTGAGCTCTGGGTAGCTTTAATTAGTTGCATTAGGGATGGATATACAGGAGGGAGAGAACGCACTCCAAAAGTTTTTACAGAATTGCCCAATACAATGGAGTCCAAAGGAATCAGATCTTCAGAAGAGCTAGGACTGGGTACTCAAGTCCACTACTTTGAGAATGTCCCAGACCATGAGTGAATCTGATTACTTTTCCTCAGGACATTTTTAACACAAGGGCAGCCACTGGCCACAAAGATGAATTACCAGAAATTACATGTGCTCTTATCTCACATCTAGACTTCTCAGAGAATATGTTATCAAGACCTTTTCAAAAGGTTCCATGGACACTAGGTAATAGAGGTAAAAAGGTAAATATTATTATCTAAGATACAAATAATATGATTGGGTCTGAATGAAATATCTACACAGAAGCTAACATTTATCTAAAAATATAAAGCTCATTCTTTTAGAAATCTTTTAAAAATGTTGTAATCTATATCCAATTCTGGCTTGGTTGAATTGGATTTTATAACAGTGACCCACATGGTGGCCTACGGTATAATCAGCATTGCCATGGTTCTCAGTATCTTGGAGACGCATGTTGCACAGCATACATGTGAACCAGAATAGAGGTATAAAAGCATTTGTTTCATGAGACACAATCTCTCTGCCATACTTAGACTTAGCTAACTGACAGCATCTGACTACAAAGAAGTAGTCTATAATTATCTCCTCTTTCCTGTCTGTCACACAGATGAAATGTGCTTTTTATTTGTTATACCCAAGTTTAGAATAAATCCAATAAGTGTATTGTATATGAACAATTAAACGAAGGCCAGTGGCTGGAGTGTAGCAAAGAACCACGAGGCAGGCCAAACCTGATTAGGACACATTGACGCTGGTAAGGAATTGGAATGGTTTTTTACTTCCAGCAAGGATTTTTAGTTAAGATATGATACTTTTACTGGGCTTTTGAATATTAACACCTAACGATTTTCTTCAGAAAAGTGCAAACTAGAGGAATATCACAAGAATTGTTTTTACAGATTCTTAAAGTACTATTTTTAAATAAAAATACTTTTATTATAGTCATCAACTTTGTACTGAAAGTATAACATAGTATTGGGAGAGAAAGGTTTTTCCTTGGCATTGTCAAATCAAAATAATGACTCTTGTTATAAAAAGGAGGTTGTTGTAAAACTTCAGAGAGAAAATCGCAATTTTATATGATTTGTACAACATTCTGAAAGTTGAAACATCTTAAAAACATCATGTAATGTATCATAAATCCACCAGCAAGCTGTAAAATTAGTCATAATGAACTCACAATAAGGAAATTTGTTCCCTCCTTAACATCCAAACTGGCAAAGCTTGCATACTTGGCTTAGGACACAAATTTTGTGCCAACAATGATTTTCTGTTACCTGTGAGTAAGAATGAATCTCCTCTGTAATTCAACCAAAGAAAGCATGCCATATTAAAATCCAGCAGAAAATACTGAATATGTTGTTTCATCTACATCTATTACTATATATATTTATAGATCCTCTATGATTTTAGAAAGAATCTATTGTGTATAACGTAGTGTATAAAATCACTAAAACAGGTAGATATAATATATATTTGGGATATAATCATCTATTTATCTAGCTAACTAGTTATCTAAACTGACCTGTGACTTTCCAAGACTAAAAACAAACTTCACTAACAATGTATAGGGTTAATCCATAATTTATTACTAGGACCTGTGATTGATACTCATCTTAAAAAATGTATTCTTTCCACAGATGCATGATTCATAAGGCATCTTAATGTAGCCAGTCATATGGTTGAAAATTTCTTTACATTATTAAATTAAAAAGTGGTACATATTGTACTTTCATTATGCTATAGATCAGTGCCAGAATTACAGAATATATGTCAATTAGCTGAGTTGATTAAATTCTGGTTTTAGTCCAGTTGAGGAGTAGATAAAAAATGTCCATAAACCTTTGAATAAACGAGCATGTAATAACAACATCACTCATAATACTTTTAAGGCTTATAAAAATAAAAAATAAACACTGACTATGTTGTATCAGGAGAAAGGAGGCTATATACTCATATATTTGTGTATATATAAGGACCTCTTAACTCTTCATTGTCTTGAGGGTGAATCTTTAGCACACATGTACATTTTATATCTATCTATTGACACACAAAATCAATATATATTTATGAAAATATATTTGTGTATATATCTCTACTATAAGTTTGCAAGCGTAAGTGTCATAATCTATAAACATTACCAAGCTACCACCACTCCTCATGCCACAAACTAAGAGCATAATTAATAGAGGAAATGGAAGAAAAATCTCATATATATGTGTGTGTTTATATATATATATATATATATATATATATATATATATATAATCATGGTCTCCAAATTCTGGGAAGATAATTTATACCGAGAAATTAGAAACTGAGCCTCTATTTGCAATGGTGGAAAGAAACTAATTACGATTAAATATGTGGTTTATAGCTGTATCAAGAATCTCCTGGTATAAAACAAATATATGGTATGCATTCAGCCACTATGTTTTTTACATTAGACTAGACACTGCAGGCATAGATACAATTAAGATACAGGCGTTGCCCTCAAGACACTTATCTTCAATAAAGAAGTTTTAAAATAGTGCAGTTTGCTAGAGTAGTTGTGTACCTTTCTATTTTCTTCTGAAAATAAAACCTGTTAGTGAGAGTACAAATTAGTGCAAACATTGTGGAAGACATTGTAGTGATTCCTCAAGGACCTAGAAATAGAAATGCCATTTGACCTAGCAATCCCATTACTGGGTATATACACAAAGAATTATAAAGACACATGCACATGTATGTTCATTGCAGCACTGTTTACAATAGCAAAGACCTGGAACCAACCCAAATGTCCATCAACGACAGACTGGATAAAGAAAATGTGGCACATATACACCATGGAATACTATGCAGCTATAAAAAACGATGACTGTGTCCTTCACAGTGACACGGATGAATCTGCAAACCATCATTCTCAGCAAACTGACACAAAAACAGAAAACCAAACACAGCATGTTCTCACTCATAGGCGGGTGTTGAACAACTAGAACACGTGGACACAGGGAGGGGAGCATCACACACTGCAGTCAGTTAGGGGGCACTAGTGGAGGGACAGCAGGGAGTGGGGAGGGATAAAGTGGGGAGATATACCAGATATAGGTGATGGGGGGATGAAGGCAGCAAACCACCTTGACATGTATGTACCTATGCAACAATTCTGCATGTTCTGCACATGACCCTAGGGCCTAAGGTGAAAAAAAAAAAAATCAAAAAAAGCAAGGCAGAAAATAAAATATCCTGGCGGTTTTCAAGGGAAAACACTCCTTTCACTATTTTCACATATTTCATTTGAGTAGGATGGACATGGTCTTTCATATTTCTAGACGCAACTTTCATTTACTTAATGCAATAAAATGTATTGAATACACTTAACCATGGAAAGTGACTGAAAGAAATGTGTGTGAACTAAGTTAATCTAATTTAGGTGAAGCTAAAAATATTTGATTATAATCGAAGGTACAGATTCTATCTCCCCTTCCAAGCATGATATTTTAGGCTGGGAAATTTAAGCCGCCATGGCTATGACAATAGGATTCTGTCTGTTGAGACATCAGAGAGATGCCAGCTCTAAGGATGCAAATGATGACTTTGGTGTTATAAAGTTAGTTCTACTTTTGTGTTCCTCATATTGACATTGAACTTCCCCAACAATATTCAGTTCTTGAACAGATGAATTTATTTTATAAACGAACAGATTGGATTCCAGCCCTCAAGTTCAAAAATTACTGAATGATAAAATAATAAATAAAATGTTATCAGCTGGTAGACAGCCGAGTTTTGACATGCATAAAACAGGTAATTGAGTGGCCACAAAAATAGTAAAGGGAGTGGGGACTAGGATCAGTGAGCAAATAGACAAATATATGCGAGTGTATAATAATATGAAAATTTAAATGGAGGAAAGCTCCATTTAAAAGGCAATGTAAAGCCAGGCACAGTGACTCAGTCCTGTAATCCCAGTACTTTGAAAAGCTGATGCGGGCAGATCACAAGGTCAAGAGTTCCAGACCAGCCTGACCAACATGGTGAAATTCCATCTCTATTAAAAATACAAAAATTAGCCGGGCATGGTGGCAGGTGCCTGTATTCTCAGCTTCTCAGCAGGCTGAGGCAGGACAGCCGAGATAGTGCCACTTCACTCCAGCCTGAGCAAAAGAGCGAGACACTGTCTCAAATAAAAAAAAAGGCAATGTAGGGTAATAATTTTTAGATTATAAAAAAAATTATAACAGGTAAATATAACCCAAATAGTGATGAGATTCATAAAAAATAGAAATCCTACCAATGATGCAATAACTATAACAGGTATAAGGAATAATAGAAGATAGAAAATAAGAAATAGCCCATGCACAAGAAGATGTACTAAAGAGTGAAAGCCAAGTGCACTATTGAAAGATACTGTACAGTATTATTAGTGTTACAAGAGAAGTACAAAAATATTGTAGAAATTCAAATTTGAAAACAAGAATGTGGACAACAAGAGATAAGTAACATTTCAAAACTCTAATCATAATATACAGACATTTAATGCTTGTGTTTACCCGAAGTCCATGGTACACAGAGGAGTAAGGTGGAAAATTTAAAAAAATTATTTGCAGCTATGTTTTGAGGTTACCAGCTGAGATGTTTATATAAAGGCAACATTAGTTTTTTGTTTTTGTTTTTGTTTTTGCAAAGGAGGAGTATGATGAGCATCAATTCTTAAGAAAGTTTAAATATGAGATTTTTTAGGTGCTTGCACAAATTCTGAGATATGTTCATATGGTTATCTGAAGCAACAACTCTGGGGACATATGGTGTGTGTGTTTGCATGCACATACCCATGCATATGTGTTCATTTGTGAGAGCCATTACCTTTCAGAAGGATGAGATTTTGCATATGGGTAAAGTACATAAAACAAAAGATAATAGCAAAGTGATGTTGCAGAGAAAACCAATCTTGAAGAGGTATATAGGAAACAAAAGACACTATAAAATGAGAAATTCCAAAATCTCAGGAGAAAATAGAAGACTGTGATGCTTCCAGCAAGAGATTTTGCCAACATTTTTTTTTTTATTTTAGAAGGGATAATTAATGAGTTTACAAAAATAGATATAAATATAATTGTCAATGTACTAGGTTATGAACTACCTAAATAAAAAGTAAAATCCTATTCCTACAATTCTATAAGAAAGTACATAAAAACTCTAGTGATTATATAGCATATATTACTATGTACTAAGATAATAGAGGTAATCTATTCACTTGCAGAATCTCCTCTGCTAGGATGCTAGGAAAATAAAACAAAAATGTCAATGATTCTAAGATTTATTCAATCAATGTTATATACTTGATGCAAAATATGACATAAATATTTTATAATATTTGAAGCAAGTAACCTGTACTCTGATTATGAGTTCAAGTGGAATGCTTGTCACTGTCTGAGCAGATTTGGTAAAGAAGTTAGTTGCGTCTCAAATAGGGAAAACATATATATAGATATATGTTGTTTGTATTTGGAAGCATATAACCTTCCCAGTTTCACAGGCTCAGAGTTGAATAATATATATATTCTTTTTACATAAATCTAAGGTCTTATGACTACTTGTTGTAAATGAATGAACAAATTCTATAAAATTAATTTTAAAAAGATAAAAAGCATTAGTAATTACTTTGAACTTGAATGATTAACTGCCATTCCAGAAAAATTTTGACCTGATAGTTTTAGGTAAAATTTTATTCTCATAAAATCAGGAAATTTTGTTATACCAACATATATTTCTGAATACTTCATTTAGTTTATATTATTAGAAAATGTTTCTGTAAAGTAGAGCTGTCCCCCCAAAAATTGTTGTTATTTTCTGACCAATGAAGACTGTTAATTAGAAGGAAATATTTAATCTTTGTATGCTTTTGGAAACCACTGAAACAATTATTAGAACATAATTAATCTTAAGTGTTATAGTTTTTGAATATATTTTCAAATATATAGAGTGTGATTAATTAATCTCATTTAAAACGGATTTTTAAAATTACTGTTGTTTGTCTCATTTAAACAAGAAAATTTCTCTTACTAATTTTTCCAATAGCTTCTCTGTTACTAATTTCTCAATGACATTAGTAGAACTGACCTTCAGAGAATGGCATTCAGAAAATATTAATGAGAAAGAACTTTCTTACAGTTCCATTAATATTTAGTGAATATTGATAAGATTACATAATGGGTAATCAGATAATTTTGAAGAGGAAATTAAGAAAGCAATTACAGTAAATAAATGAATTGTTAAAATAATACAGTAGATGGGAATGGGAATTATTATTTAATGGTTGCAGAGTTTCTGTTTTCGGTGATGAAAAAGTTTTAGAAATGAAGGTAATAGTTGTAGATCACTGTGAATGTAATTAATAACACTGAGTTGTATATTTACAGATGATTAAAATGGCAAAAGTTATGTTGTACATATTTTGCCACAATAGAAAATTATTTACAAATATAATGCAGTAAGAACAAAGCATTGGAAATGGGAAATGTTTTTATAATTTGAAAATTGGCTATTAAAGAACAAGAATACAATGTAGCCTTTAAGTGTAAATGACCCAAAATTCACTTTGCAGTAATAACAAACCCACCTATATTCAAATTGAGTGAACATAGGAAACACTTCTTGGTAAGAATAACATTCTCTTATGACCAGTGATAATGAGCATTTTTTCATATGTTTGTTGGCCTCACGTATGTCTTCTTTTGTAAAGTGTCTGTTCATATCCTTTGCCCACTTTTGAATGGGCTTGTTAGTTTTTTTCTTGTAAATCTGCTTT
>NW_016107332.1:10230657-10347392 GCF_001604975.1 Cebus imitator
GCTGTTGCAATCGGCTTGTCAGTATTTTATTGAAGATTTTTGCATCTATGTTCATCATGGATATTGGCCTGAAGTTTTCTTTTCTTGTTGAGTCTCTGCCGGGTTTTGGAATCAGGATTATGTTGGTCTCATAAAATGATTTGGGAAGAATTCCCTCTTTTTGTATGGTTTGGAATAGTTTCAGAAGGAATGGTACCAGCTCCTCTTTGTATGTGGTAGAATTCGGCTGTGAACCCATCTGGACCTGGGCTTTTTTTGGGTGGTAAGCTCTTAATTCCTGCCTCAACTTCAGACCTTGTTATTGGTCCACCTAGATTTTAAAGAGTGTTTTGGACAGGCTGTGGGCCCAGGCAAATATCTGCCACAAGGGCAGAACCACCGCAGAGAATGTGTGGCTGTTGCTGAGACCTCAGGACTCTATGGGACACCAGTGTGCAGCCCCAGCCTGAGAGCTGGAGGCACAGGACTCCAACCAATGAGAACTGCTGCATAGGGTAAGCCCTGCTAAGTCGACTTTTGCAGAAGGCCCAAACCCTTGAGGGCCTACCTCCTAGCTCACAATGTCCAGAAGGTGAGGTATGAAGTTGGAGACTTAAGATTCAATGTTGTTCTCCCTATTAGGTTTTGAAGATACTTCGGAGCAAATACCCCTCTTTTCTTGTCTATTTCTTCCTTTTGGAATGGAAATGTTCATCTTATGCCACCACTGTATTTAGAAGCATTTAACTTTCCTAGTTTCACAGGCTCAGAGCTGAAAACAAATTTGCCACAGGATTAATCATGCCTTGAATCTCACTCATCTCTGATTTAGATGAGACTTTAGAATTTGGACTTGATGCTAGAATGAATTAAAACTTTTGTGGATATTGGAATGGACTAAATGTATTTTGTATGTGAGAAGTTTTGGTGGTCAGGGACAGAATGCTATGGTTCTAATACTTGTTCCCTTCCAAACACATATTGAAATTTAATTGCCATTTTAGCAGCATTATGGAGTGGTACCTTTAAGAGATGATCACACCATAAAAGTTCTGCCATTATGAATAGATTAATGCTATTATCACAGAAGTGTTTTTTTTTTTAACAAAGGTTGAGTTCAGCCCCTTTTGCCTCTCTTTCACCCTTTCTGTGCTTTCCAACATAGATGTCTTCTGCCATTCAATGACACACAAGATGATCCTTGCCAAATGTTGGCATCATTATCTTTGACTTTCCAACCTCCAGAATTATGAGAAATATACTTCTGTTCTATCTAAACTACCTGGCACATGGCATTCCATAAAAGCAGTACACGACAGACTAAGATATCATACAATGTGGATAAGCAGTGGCACATACATATTGAACCAGATGTATAGTTTTTCCATGATAGGAAAGCAATGACTCTTGTCATTATGTAGATTTTTAAAGAGATATGGGAACACTGTTTGCAGAGAACAAAGCATGCACCAGTATGATGAAATAGTCCTTTCTTTAGGGAACAATTGTTAATCAAAGTTTAGCCTCCAGGCTTTGCATTAGTATTAAATTAAACGTGAATATAAAGATGCTGATGCCATTTTATTAAAAAAATTGATAACGCTCCAATTTTTGAGAGAAAAGATGAGAACTACCAGAAGTTAGAGAAATAATACACTACCTTGTGCACTACATGTTATAATGAAATTGTTAATCACTCTCTCTCTCTCTCTCTCTCTCTCTCTATATATATATATATATATATATACACACACACACACATATACATATGTATGTGTATATGTATATGTGTCTACATTTTTGAGATGGAGTCTTGCTCTGTCACCCAGGTTGGAGTGCAGTGGCATGATCTGGGCTCACCACAACCTCCCCTTCCCAGGTTCAAGTGATTCTCCTGCCTGAGCCTTCTGAGTAGCTGGGATAACAAGCATGTGCCACCACGCCCAGCTAATTTTTGTGTTTTTAGTAGAGATAGGGTTTGGTCTCGAACTCCTGATGTCATGATCCACCTGCCTTGGCCTCCCAAACTGCTGGGATTACAGGCATGAGCCACCACACCTGGCCAATGTCATATATTTTTGTGATTGCATGTGGCTTGCTCAACTATTGTATGTCAGGAATGTAGTCAGGATTTGAATACTCTCAGCCTAGCACTTTGTAGCCAAAATATAGTATTTTTGTGATTGAGGATAATTCCTTCAGTAGTGATCATAGTATTAAATAGCTCATGTACTAAGAATTGAGATATGGTTCGGAAATGTTTTAAACCATGAGGAAGGGATATTGATGATGTGTGGTGTTTATTTTAACAAACACTTTCAAATGCTTCAATTGATATAGAAATACACTGCAGAGCCTAATTTAAGAAATTAGTACAATAACAATTCACATACCACTGCCTCTCAAGATAAAAAATGCAATGTTTCAACATATGTGAGTAATAAGCTTGCTAATTTAGATTCTAAATGTGTTGTTAAAAGTAGTCTTCCATGAGAAATTTCTCTGTAATTTCTGAATCCATATTTATTTGCCGACATTTAAATAAGTCCAACATTGTCATTGTTTATAGTTATAAATTATGACATTCTAATGGAAAAATTATCAAGAAAATAAAGTTATTGGATGTGAAGCCTTATTTTTTAAATATCAAAATCATACTAAATTGTCTATTGAAGTATTACAAGCAGCACTATCCCTTTTACTGATATGACCTGGTAGGTTTCATTGCTTTGCGTCTGATGTCAATCTTTATAAAATTTTATAAAATTAGTAGCCTATGGGCATATGAATTTTAATTAAGTTCTCTGTGGATGCCAAAAGCTAGAGAAAAAAAATCCATGATCATTGAAATACATTACCTGAAAATAATACTGTTCATATTTTATCTTTGCAAATGTATAACTTTATATTTTGGCATACAAACCTTTTAAATAAATTTGCTTGTAGTGAATCTAATTAAATTGACTAGAAATCTAACAAGTTAATTAAAGAGTGGCACATTTTTCAAAAAGAGCAAATTAAAGACTATACTTCAGTGAAATAATATATGATTTGCTATAGATAAGATATTTGAGCCTCTAATAATGTGTGCAAAAGTAAAGAAAGTCTTCAATTTGCTTTAGGCAAAGTTACTAGATTTAAGTATCAAACTGAAGCAGAAGTGGAAAAACAAGGAATAGAATTACTTGTTGGAAACATATAAGCTCTAGAAGTTTAGATGATGTTTCCCAAAGAGTTATTTCTTTTTATATCTATATAAAATGTTAGTTTTATTTGAATACATATTCAAAACATTTTTTCTTTTTCTTTCTTTTTTTTTTTTTTTTTTTTTTTTTTTTTTTNCATGTGCTCATCCTGCAGTATTGTTTCATAGGTACAAATATGCCCTGGTGGTTTGCTATCTCCGTCTGCCCATCGCCTACATCATGCATTTATCCTGGTGTTATCCCTTCCCAATCCACCCACCCCTGCCACCTACTGTCCCTCCCCTCCCTGGCCCCCCATCTCTTAATCTACCCTAGTGTGAGATATTCCCCTCTCCATGCCCATGTGTTCTCGTTATTCATCACCGACCTATGAGTGAAAACATTTGATGTTTGGTTTTCTGTTCTTGTGTCAGTTTGCTGAGCATGATGGTTTTCAGATTCACCATGTCCCTGCAAAGGACACGAACTCGTCAACGAGTTGTCTCTGTATAGAGGAAATATCATAGGTTAGAAGCAAACACTTTTACTTTTTAAAATGTATACAGGCATTACAATACACAGTAAAGACCCTCACTGCTGGTGAGTATCATCAGCTCAATATAAATTGTTGGCAGATAATGACTTCCACATGTTCAAACCCACATTTGACCAAGACATTAACCCAGAATATCCTTTTATCTGGCTGAATCAGGAATCTAGACCTTATCTAATGATAACAAACCACAAGAAGACACTGATTATTTTCTTCATTCTCAAAAGGGATGCTGAATTAAAAATCCAAAACTTTTACCCAACTCTGAATTGGTCCTAAAGATAAATATTTTTAATTGCCTACTTCAATAAAGAAAAGGAATAATTTAGAAATATTTTAACACTTTTGAGTAATTAAATACAATATTAATTAAATTACATAAAAATAAAATCTAACAATATGAATCACAACTATAACATAACAAAACTAAAAGATTCCTAATTTCTTAAATGTAATATTAATTTCCAAAAGAGTTCACCACGAAACAAAACAAAGGTGGATGAATATAATTTGTAATAATATCCACTCATCCTATATTCAGTCTCATTCTTTCACCCATTCCCACAAGTCAAACAAATGAATAAAAAAAATGTTGACAAAACAAACTCTACTAAAACTGAGTCAAAACAATATTTTTGCCTAGATCTATGAAGTCAGCAAAGCTCTTTTGCAAATCCAACTTGTTTGATTGTAAAATCTTGTTCATCATATATAAACCTAACTCAACTTTTAGTGGAACAATATTTAAATGTTTGATATGTACTTTATATTTTAATATACTTAAGAAATGTATCACTGCACCAGGAGTATCTAACCTTCCTCATCCATATATATTTGGATATGGTCTATTCAAAATGCTAACCAGAAGACTGATTACTCGTCTGTGATTTCCAAATCTGAGCACTTACATTTATAGAATTTTAGACAACTCATAGAAAAACTGTCAGAAAAAAAGGTTAGGAATAGATAATTCATATTTAAAAATATATCTGAATGGCTAGAGCACATGTGGTTAGACACTCTGATGAAAATTAAAATAATGAGATATGACTTATTCCTTATGTATATCAGGATGTTTCAAAAAAGTGTTTGTGAGGTGGAGGTAGAGATGTTTTTGTAGAAATATGTATGGCAACTCATAATTCCTACTAATTTGTCTGTCAAATATTTAATTTAGCAGAAAAGTATATGAAATATATACATTATTTTATAGTTTTCACCTAGACATCATTCACTGCATGACTCTCTCTTTAAAAACATGTGACTGTAACCCCAGAGAGGTAGAGAGGTAAAGCGCTTCATCATAATATAAAAATAGCAGTTGAAACCTGACTAATATAAAGGACAGCCAAATTTTAATTTATTTAACATATAAATACAATGGCTTTTCTGTCATTTCCTGTGGAACTGCAAGCTATGTCAAATAATTTATCTTTACTATTGCTGACATGAGAAAACAATAAGCAAAATAAATGAGATATTTCTGAGGTTTCTCAAAAGGAATATTTCAGAAACTTTACTTTTCATTTGTAAGCTGAATTTGGATTTAAAATTAACTGAAAATCAAAACAGAGAGGAGACTAATTGTATGCTTCTTTGAAAAATGTCACCAATGATAGTTATAACTTTTTTAAAAACTTGTAGATGCTTGAAATTGAATGACTATTTATTATACTCTACCTTGAAGGAGTTCAGGATTTGGCAATAAATTTTATTGTTTCAGTTGGAAATGCCAGAAATCTGTTTTTAAATGATAGTATCTCAGTTTCACAAACTAAATATGGAGTTAGCCCATAACCTCAAATTGGTTGAAAATTATTGAATATCATTCACTACAGTAAAATTTTAGTCACTGTCCCACATTTGTGTTCAAGGTTACAAGGTATTCTTGTTTTTAATGAAACATAAGTTATAAAATTATCAAGTTAAATCCACTTACACTTTAAAAAAAGCATAACTCAAAAGGTAAAATTCTTAATACTGAATTACTAACAAAGTTCTAGATGTCTGAATTTTTATTTAATGTATTTTCATAATAGCATTTGGATGCTAATATGCTTCCTAAATAATGGTCCCCTGCAATTAAAAATATGCACTTTGTGTAAGGTTCAAATGTGCTAATGATCCAGAATCTACTCTTCACTTTGAGACACTTTGCATCATTCATTGATGCAGGTTCTTCCCTATCACATTCTAAATTTTTGAACCAATCACTTCTTGTGTCTTCAGAATTTTATTTCTCACTCTTTGGTTCTTTTTTTTAAGGTCCTTTGTCAGCTGCTCATCATCTTCTCATTTCGTAAATGTTTGTGGTCTGCTATGCTTAATTATGTGTCTTCTTTTCTTGAAATTATTGATGGATTTCTTCCAATATATGATCCTTTTTTACTGGATTAATCATTTTCTATATGCTGATTATTCCCTAACGTACATCTCCAGTGCTCTCTGTTTTCCAGAACCCCAGACCATAGAGCGTAAGCCTATCTACCCAGAGGAAAAATAAGCAAATCTCTAAACTGTATAACTTTATTTTTTGTGTTTTCTCAACCCTGGCCCCTTCTATCCTTAGTAATGTGAATTGATTCACATGCAGGCAAAGCTATTAGTATTGGTTATGCATTTGATTTCATTCTTTTCCTCAGGCCCAATATCTAAACAATAATTACCAAGTACTGTAAGTTATATATCTGTGGAATTATTTTGATAAATACTACCACTGTTAGAGTCCATATTCTATGTCTGTACCCTTTAATTAATAGCAAAATGCAATAGGTGTAAAACATGAAGCCACTGCCTTAAACCCCTGCCTACAAACATTAAATGGACCCCTTAAACTGTGCAGCATACATACAGGAATTTGCCAGTCCACAAACCATACCACCCTCTCATGTGGTTATTTTATAATTTCTTATCTCTCCTCAAACCACATCAACTGCTCTAGCACTGCCACTACCCTCTTCACTTCCCACTTGACTAAGAATGTTGAACCCATAACACTTGCAGACTCTCATAATCACCATATCATATTACTAAAATAGGCAAATACTACCTCTGCCTTTGACCTTAGATGAAATTTCCATGCTCTGGCGATAAAATATCTCTTCTTGTGAAGGAGAGCCAATCCTTTCTTGTCTACCTAAACACAATACTTTGAAAATCTTCTACTCTCTTGTCTATAATATCAAATTTTCTGCCTCTTCTCCATCACCCCACCATTTTCATGCAAGCATGTAAGTTTCTCCTGATAATATTCTGTTAATTATTGTCCATTTTTGGGCTACACTAGATAGCAAAACTTTGTGGGTGAGTCGTTTACACACTCCGCCTCACATTCCATTCTTCCCATGCCCCCAGCACACAATTTACTTCATCATTTATAAAAACTTCTTTTTTCAAGGGCAATGATAACTTCTACTTTGGGAAATCCAATAGTCAATTTTCAGCTCACACAGGTCACACATTGTTTGAACCAAAAGCAGCACTCCCTCCTTTTTGACCCATTTCTTCATGTGTCTTCACTTTGTCTAACTTTTCACTCTACCTCAGTCTCATTTACTGATTCCCTTTTTCTCCCAGCTTTTTAGTGTTCTTGTGCATATTTTTTGAAAATATGTGTATACCTTTTATCTAATCTGTTAATATGATAAGACATTTCCATAAAGTATGCTGTGAGAATTTATCTGTATAATTATCATGTCCAAAGTGACATAGCCATTTATTAGATGAAAATCCATCTAACTTAAGGAATAATTTAAGAACTAAATGTTGTATTAGAAAAGGAATTTATATGACTTTCTGTCATTGCCCTAAATAACAAGCTGAACATGTAGCATTGTAATCATGAAATATTTGGAATTCCTTCCATTTACACATCAAAGACTTTCAACAAAATAGACGGCATGGTGTAAATGAAAATAAATAGTTTCAATATAGACTGGAATTAATTAATAAATCAGTTTGAATACATTGCTTTTTCTCACCAAGCTTTTCAAAGCATCTTCAACAATAAAATAATATTCTCCGAATGTTTCCACTGTACACACTCCTAACATGCTATCTCTGTATGCCACTGAACATCATTTAAAGAGTATTCATATATTTTCAATTAAAAATATATTTCTTCTTGACATTTATATTTAAAGATAAAAAATAAAATGTATTCAATTATCTAAAATTCTTCAGAGGTAAGTTCTACCCATAAAGACTAGAGGTCAATATTTCTAAATATTTCAACAAGTCACTGCTAAAATATTGAGACATTTTGTTTGTTATGCAGTTCCTGATGCTTTTCAGACTTAATAAATCCTCATTATTTAGGAATACAGTACATGATGAAATTGTTTCCATTTGCAAAAGTATATCAGGAAATGTAAAATATTTCAGTCATTTTGGCATATTTTCTGTTCTTTCACCTAACATTCTCTGAGAAAAGGATTAAATTGAGACATTTGACTGGGCCCTCTCTCACCATTCCGATTAAACACAGTACTGAAGTTCTAGCCAGAGGAATCGGGCAAGAAAAAGAAATAAAGGGTATTCAGATAGGAAAAGAGGAAGTCAAATTGTCTCTATTTGCAAAAAACATGATTGTATATTTAGAAGACCCCATTGTCTCAGCCCTAAATCTCCTTAAGATGATAAGCAACTTCAAGAAAATCTCAGGATACAAAATCAATGTGCAGAAATCACAAGCATTCTTATACACCAATAACAGACAGAGAGCTAAATCATGAGCAAACTCCCATTCACAATTGCTGCAAAGAGAATAAAATACCTAGGAATACAACTAACAAAGGATGTGAAGGACTTCTTCAAGGAGAACTACAAACCACTGCTTAAGAAAATAAGAGAGGACGCAAAATGATGTAAAATCATTCCATGCTCATGATTAAGAAGAATAAATATCATGAAAATGGCCATACTGCCCAAAGTAGTTTATAGATTCAGTGCTATCCCCATCAAATTATGATTGACCTTCTCTGCAGAACTGGAAAAAAAACACCTTAAACTTCATATAAGGAGCCCACATAGCCAAGAAAAAAAAAAAAAAAAAAAAAAAAAAAAAAAAAAAAAAAAAAAAAAAAAAAAAAAAAAAAAAAAAAAAAGGAAGCTGGAGGTATCACGCTACCTGACTTCAAACTATACTATACAGCTACAGTAATCAAAACAGCATCGTACTGGTACCAAAACAGAGATATAGACAAATCTTACAGAACAGAGGCCTCAGAAGTAATGCCACACATCTACAACCATCTGATCTTTGACAAACCAGACAAAAACAGGCAATGGGGAAAGGGCTCCCTATTTAACAAATGATGTTGAGAAAACTGGCTAGCCATGTGCAGAAAGCAGAAACTGGACCCAATCCTTACACCATATACAAAAATTAATGAAAGATGGTTAAAAATTGAAACATAAGACCTAACACCATAAAAATTCTAGAAGAAACCTAGACAATACCATTCAGGACATAGGCATAGGCAAGGACTTCATGACTAAAATGCCAAAAGCAATTGCAGCAAAAGCCAAAATGGACAAATAGGATCTAATTAGACTTAGGAACTTCTGCACAGGAAAAGAAACGATCATTAGAGTGAACCAGCAACCAACAGAATGGGAAGAAATTTTTGCAACCTATTCATCTGACAAAGGGCTAATATCCAGAATCTACAAAGAACTTAAACAAATTTACAAGAAAAAAACAAACAATCCCTTCAAGAAGTGGGCAAAAGATATGAACAGACACTTTTCAAAAGAAGACATTTATGCAGCTAATAAACATATGAAAAAATGTCCATCACCACTAGTCATTAGAAAAATGCAAATCAAAACCACACTGAGATTTCATTTCAACATTAGAATGGTGATCATTAAAAATCTGGAGACAACAGATGCTGGAGAGGATGTGGAGAAATAGGAACACTTTAACAATGTTGGTGGAAGTGTAAATTAGTCCAACCATTGTGGAAGACAGTGTGGCAATTCCTCAAGTATCTAGAAATGGAAATACCATTTGACCCAGCAATTCCATTAGTGGGTGTATATCCAAAGGATTATAAATCGTTCTATTATAAAGACACATGCACACATATGTTCACTGCAGCACTGTTTACAATAGCAAAGACTTGGAACCAACCCAAAGGCTCATCAAAGATAGACTAGATAAAGAAAATGTGGCACATATACACCATGTAATACTATACAGTCATAAAAAAGATGAGTTTGTATCCTTAGCAGGGACATGGATGAAGCTGTAAACCATCATTCTCAGCAAACAGACACAAGAACAGGAAACCAAACTCTGCATGTTCTCACTCACAAGTGGGTGTTGAACAATGAGAACACATGGACATTGGGAGGGAAACATCACACACTGGGGTCTGTTGGGTGGTGGCAGGGTTAGGGGAGGGATAGCAGGGGGTGGGAAGGATGGGGAAGGATAATATTAGGAGAAATACCTAATGTAGGTGATGGAGGATGGATGCAGCAAAACACCATAGCTTGTGTATACCTATGCAGCAGTCCTGCAGGATCTGCACATGTACCCCAGAACTTAAAGTAAAATTAAAAAAAAAAAAAAGAGACATTTGACTGGATTTTCATATTCTTTATTTGCAAGATCTAACCTATAAATCTTATACCTTTATTTAATTTAAAAATCCAAATACTTTTCATATAATGCAGAAACCTGGTACTTCCCAAGATTTTGTATCTCATCCACAGGGCACTTTTACAGAAACCCTCCGGTGAGGAGCTTCCTGATGGTGAGTTACTGGTGATGCAACAGACTACACTTCACATACAGCAGAGGGCCATGCTCAGCAGGCAAAGCCTCTAGACAAAGCCTGCCCTTCCATTTCCTCCCTGCTTTTTAAAGATAACTACTGACAGGGAAAGCGTAGATATCTCTGATCTTTTAATGCTGAGGTGTCTTTTGTCTTAGTCTTTTTATTCCCTTCATTTCCTTAGTTGATTTCTGATCCAGTCCCATGGCTTCAATACATGTGCTGACAAAACTCCCAAATATATATATCTGCAAAGATGCCTCACTAGAACTAAATACTCATATAAAACTGACTACTTGACATCTCCTGTACAATGTGAAATGACATCCAAATTTATCATATACAAAAGAAACCTGTGTTTTTTCCCAAAAACTTCTGCAACGTCCCACCTTACTGATTGGGGGTTACAATTTATTTGGGATCTGCAATTTTTTAGTTGCCCAGGCATGGGGGCCATCCTTGTCTTCTCTGTCCTACCGATTGTCCAATACATCAGATAGTCCTGGTATCTCTAACTTGAAAATATATGCATTGTCTAATCACTGTTGATTACCTCTGTTGTTATCACTCTTCATCTACTCTGACGGGGTTCAATATAATAGCTTCTTAACAAGGCTTTCTGCTGCTACACCTGCCTTCTTACAGTGATTCTTACTCAGCGATTCTTTTAAAGTACATGTTTAAAAGAGTATGGAGTATGCTACTCCTGTGCTTAAAACTCTGCAAGGAGTTTTCTTTGTACTAAGTGTAAAAGGTGAAGTCTTTGCAAGGGGCTACAAGGTCCTGCTCTTGTCTTTCTCCTCCACTCACTCATTCAGCACCAGGCTCCTTCTTGTTATTCCTTGAACAATCTAGGCAAGCTCACTCCCTGTGACCTTGCTATGCATGCTACACATGCTTGTTAGTATTTTCGACAGTGCTTGTGGCTTTCCAACAGAATCATTAATATGATATTATAATGTATCATTTTGTTATAATTATTTTATGTCACTGGAATGTAAGCTCTATGAAAGCAAAGATTTTTATCGGTTTTTCTCACTTATGTGCCTGAGTACCTAGAGCTTCACAATAGGTGTGGCGTGATTAAATAGACTATATTATACAGTATCTGCCTATGTCTAATATTTGTTCACATGAAAAATTATGGAATTTGCAATTACAGTGATGTTTATAAAATACAAATCTGAAGATACTATACCCTTTCTAAAAACAGATTAATTATTTATTTAACCTGCCTGTAGGGTAAAAACCAAATATGAATTTGGCTTAAAAGTTCCTCAAGTTCTGCTCTAGCTTTGCTTCCCCAATATTATCTTCTATTCTTCTCCATCACAAACTAAATAAATATACAGAATATTATTCTCTTTCTTCCAGGCCACTAAGGTTTCTGCTAATTCTAGCCCTTTTTACTATCTGTTCACCTTTTCTACTCCCTCCCCTGCTTTCCCTAGCTAGATTTTCCTCATTCCTTATGTCAGAATGTGGAAGTTACCTCCTGGAAGTCCTTTCTACTCCTACAAATGAGGTGTCTTTCCTAAGTGCCCCAAGAGAGTCATCTCTGTTAATGCAATGAATAATTCCATGTGGCATTGTGTTGATATCATTTACTTCCCTCTCACCTCTCCTAGAGCCAAGCTCTGTGAGAACAGACCCTAGATATCGTTAATTATACTGTACCCCCACTGTTTAGCATAGTTACCTTAACATGAAGGCTCTAACTAACATTCCCTGAAAAAAATATAAATAATTGAAAATAAACCATGAATAAGCACACAAGTCTACTACCATGGGTTTCTGCATTTTAATTGTGCTCATGTAGCATAAAATCAGGTAGCTTGCAGGAAAATGCCAAGGCGATAGGATTATTACCACGTAGACTGTGAACACACTATGACCCAGTGGCTTGCTATATTTACATAAGCAGAATGCTTTGTATAATTTTTGTTACTCTAAATAGAATCTTGATTGTGACTTTGCAACAGAATATGTAATGTATCATTACATGTTTTAATTATATTGTTGTATAAAAGGCATGCTTTTAATTAGAGGTATGTAACACATTTGACAGAAAAGAAAGTTATTTCAATTGCTTTTATGAAATGTTATTATATTGTGTGTAAACATTAGCTGAAATTTAATTACAAATTCTATTTTAACTTCAATTTCATATTTTAATAAAAATTTTATGTATCCTTTGCAAATGTTTAATTTTTTTTCAAATATGACTCATTTATTGTATGGCCTTTGTGTTGTGTTGCTTCAGGCAATACTGGGTGGTGAGTGCAAACACACGGAGGCTGTAGTCACACTCTCTGGATTTGAAATTGCTTCTTACCTACCCCATGGCCTTGAACAATATGCATACAATCCCTGTGTGTTCTTCTTCTTCCAGGAAATGGAGGTGATGACAGTACCTAGTTCATGAAGTTGACATTAATATTGAATATATTCATAAAATGTATACATAGCAAGCACAGCATAAGTGTTGACTATTATTAATGTTATCTGTATTTCAATTCGGTTAATAACACATATTGGCTTTTGGTATGGACAGTGAAAGAGTAATGAATTATTAATGTGCATGTCTCAGGTTGTCTTCAATAATCAATGGTTTTAACAATGCCTGGTGAATACTTATTCTTGTAAGTATTCTTAAAAATACTTTAATAAAACAAGGAAAGGATGTTAGAGAAAGGAAACTTAGTCATTTCCAACTGGAAATTCATGATTGAGGTCTTTTCTCTACTAATTTTGAGGAAGAAATTAACCAAATTGAGATATTCCCTAGATTCTGAAAGTGAGAAGCCCCTCAGGGATAAAGCACAAATTCTTGCACTGAGAGACCAGATACTATGTCTTCATGCCTCGTCTGGATGAAGATCAACGACTGTGGCCTATCCAGGTGGCTAAGATTTCTTACAGAGCAGTTCATGGCACCATGACCACTCTCTCAAACTCCAGAAGCCAAGTATGCCTTCTAAGAGTTTTCCTATAAGTGATTAAAAAAATAATCATAATACACACCTACACTCCCGTCCTGCATCCACACACACACATAGGGCTTGCTGGGTTCATTATTTTGACTGATTTACTGTTTAGTGTTTAAGATGAATGGTCTCATAAAGATCAGGAAAAAAGTTAAAAATCTTAGAGACTATTGAAAGGAATTAATTTTTATTAATTGGTTAATAAAAACTAATTTGACCAGTGACTGAAAGCTATCTTTTGTATATTCATTATGTGTATCTTCCTAATTTTAAAAGAACATGAAGTTCTTGATGTAGCAAGAAGATCATTTTGGCTGCTTACAGTCGTTCATGCTTGTATTCCCAACACTTGGGGAGGCACAGGAGGGTAGATCGCTTGAACTCAGGAGTTGGAAAGCAGCCTGGGCAGCACAGCGAAACTGCATCTCTACCAGAAAAACACAAAAGTTTAATTAGATCCTTTTTGTCTATCTTGGGGGGAGCTAGGGGAGGAACAGTGTGGGTTGGGGAGGGTGGGGAGGGATAACGTTGGGGAAAAGGCCGGATATACATGAAGAGGGAATGGAGGCAGCAAACCACCTTGTTATGTTTGTACCTATGCAACAACCCTGTATGATCTGCACATGTACCCCAGAACCTAAAGCAAAAAAAAAAAAAAAAAAAAAGCCAGACACAATGGTGTGTGCCTGTAGTTTCAAGCTATCTGGGAGGCTGTAGGAGGATCGGATCTCCTGAGCCTGGCAGTTTGAGCCTGCAGTGAGCTGAGGTTACAACACTACTGCACTCTAGCCTGTGCAACTAGACCATGTCTCAAAACAACAAAAACAAACATACAAAAACATTATTTTTACAATGATTACCACTAAAACAAGTATATAAAGACTTACATAAAATGTGAATTTTGGATACTATTCAGTTTAATTTCAGCTATTTGACATACGTAAAACAGTTTTTTAAATATTTCGACATTGATGAGACTGAAATTGTCTTAGATGTGTGATAGAATAAACCCCTCATCACTGTTAATATTCACAGCAATCTTAATTCTCTCTTGTTTGCACCAACTTTTCTCTGCAGGTCCACTTGTCCTGTCACCCTAACATACCTCTGCCTGAGGACCATTTTCCAAATCTTCCAAAGAGTATACTTTATGTTAGATAAGAGTTTGAAGTAATATAACATTGTTTTAATAAGGTAAAAGGCAAAGGAAATAAAGTGATTGAATTTCAGAGTTGAAAGAAAAGAGGGGGAGGCTCTCCAATTGCAAAAGGAAGTATGTACTATCACATCAGTAGAAAGTCAAAGGAGAAATACAGTCCTAACATTATAAGATTGAAAGAAAGTATTTCTACATTTTGTTGTTTCAGACAGGTATGCAGATAAAGACAAAAGCACAAGCAGAATTATCAAATTTGTTGAAAATGGATGAAAGGAAAGATTAGGTTTTTATAAATGCTGCTGCTGACAAAGGGTTAGAATCACTTTCCAGATGTTCTCCAAATACAAGTAAAGGCTTATAGCATATTTTGGGTTGTTACAGTTGGTATATTTTATTTTTTATATTGTACATATTTTATTTTCTTGATATCTAGAACGCAGACGGATCAGCTTACCTCATTACTCAGCTAATGAAACTTTATTATTATCAGTTAGTTCGGACCCCATTCATGGATGTATTTATGTATTTATTTTAAGCACAAAATAAAATGTGTGTATTTATATATTTATTTTAACCACGACATTCACCTTTGTTCAAAATGCGGCCAATCTATTATTTGATGTGTAACTTTGATAGTCCTTATACAATATGTACTGATGTTTTATATATGCATCTTAAGTATAGGAATCATATTGTTTCTCATATAATCTCTAATAATTACTATTTCCCCCATATCCAATGCAACTGATACTTTATAAGATGAAAATAATAATAAATTAGTAGAAAATTTAAATAAGGAAGTTATAAAAATACATATTATGAGATATAAGGATGAAAATATGTTTTAGTAGACACTATAAAACAAAGCAAAAGAAAAAAGAAGTCTAGAATTGTATATGCTGTTTATTGAAAGTGAAATTATGAATGAAATATTAAGCCCCCATATTATATCCCTGTATATATACTTTAGATAGATAGCATATATTTCAATTTCTTATTTGTTTTTCTCACTTTTCTTATTTCTCCTATTTTAAATTAGAATCTATTTTCCTCATAACTAATTGTTTATTTATAAGATTGGTTTTTTATTTTTATTTATGTTTCTGTTTTCTTCATAAGTCATTATTTTTATTTAAGTTTCTTTGCTGAGTTTGAACCAAATTAAATGCATTTCTATTTTTTGTTCATTTCTGTTTTTATGTTTAAAATTTCTTATTCTGGATGTTTATATCAGCGGAAATGTTGAATTAGTCTCTTTTCACATTGTTTTATGTGAAACAATGTTTTCTGTGAAATGTCTGTTTTATTTTAATAACATCTTTAATAGAGAATAACAAAAAGGTATATTGATGTGATTTATGAAATAGATTTTAAAGAAGTGTAAGCAAGCTCAGGACATTTATCTTTAAGTACTATCCAAAATAAAGTACGTGATGCCATATTTTCAAAGTTAGTTGGCAATCATTAATTTGTTGCTACTTCAAAAATATATTGTCTAATGTAATAGCTAAAAGTGAAAGAATTTAACAAAATCAAGAGCTATTTGGCATCCAAGAGAGTTAAAATTTGTACTTATGTGTGCATATATCATGTTGAGGATAGGTACACAAGGTGGTATAAAAATGGCATCAAGATCTTGGGATCTGGAGGCTGACTGCCTGAGTTTGACTCATGATAGTGCCATTACTTAGTTGTGTGATTTTGGGCAAATTATTAATCTCAGTTTCCTTGATCATAAAATGTGCCTAATAATAGTACCTATATCATGGAGTTATTTAGGCAATAATAAATGGATTAATACCTTTGAATCCTTGAAAAATAACTAAGACAGGGTATTCAGTGGATATATATTAGCTGGTAACTTTATATATGCACTGGCATTGGTTACACTATGATGCATTACACATGGCATACATTAAAGGAATTATGTCATCATATCTATTTTAAGCATTTCATACACTATATGACACAGTATAAAAATGTAGTCTATTTATTTACGACTAAATGTTAGTACATTACTGTTCTCTACGTGAGCTCTTTTCTCTTGCAATTTTAAATCTTCTTGCTTACATTGTAACCCGTTTCTAGGTATCACTTTTTTTGCTACTATAAAACCTTAAAACTTTGAGAAAAAAAACAGTTACCTTCTCTATGCTTAGTCATGTTTTATATTGTACATCCTTCACAACTTTCTTATATGCTCAGTTCTTTGGTAATGGAGCCTAAGTGTGATTTAATGTATTAGAAAATATTTCTGATATATTGAATTTCTAGTAAATAATACAAGAAAAATAATTATGCCAAGTCAAGTTACTTCCAATGCTTTGAAACTTCCCTGAATACCACGTAGTCATCAACAAATAGAATTACTTCATCCCAGAATTGCTTTATGCAGTGGGAACACAGTAGTGAACAAGAAGAGTGTCTGCTTAACTGCCAGACATCTTCACTAACCAAAGTATCTGAAACAGAATACTTTCCCAACTATTCATGAACTTTTAATTATGTCTTATTTTCATTCATTTTTTTTCATTATTTTTCTTTGGTGCCATGACTTGGATATATATATATTATAGCTAACAGAAAGTATAACATATACTTAAATGTTACAAATAAAACAGAGCCGACAAAGGCTGTTTTATTCATTTATCAGAGTTTAAGTTCAGAAATGAAATTAGATCATTTAAAAACTGTTAAATTATAACTGTATATTTTTGATTGGGATGGAAAATTACTTTATTTAAGGTTAGTTATACAATATTACAGAATGAAGAACATCTTTTACAAAGAAAAATACAGATTTAATTAAAATGCTAAATTAGGATAGAAGCAAAGTTATAATCATGAAATTAAATTGAGACTAAATTTGAACATACTGTAATGTATTTTTATTTCAAATTATATAGTGCCTATTTTATATGTAAAGGAAAATCAGGTATCACTTCATTTATAAGCTGTATAATGTAAGAACTAATGTTTTCAAAAACAATATTTCTGTCTATACGTAATCTGCTATATTATAGTTAGTATGCATTTTTTAGTAGAGTTTATGTTCTACTTAAGTGTTCATGCCCAGTATACTAAAATCTTCCACTTACCAATTGTTCTTTTGTATCACTAGTCTGTAATAGTTTTACAATGCTGCATTACATTGTGTAGTATATATGCAATTTATTTTCACAGATACTATTGTTATATCTTAGAATATGCAAAACATTAGTTATTTTTTTTATTTTTGGGAATGTAGTTTTGTGCCAAACATGAATTTAAGATCCATGTCCTAGAGTGTGATGCTGTTCTCATTATACCTTTTGGTTTAGGATGGAGAAAATAATACAGGAGAAAGACTGTTTAATTGAGAATGAAAATTTCCATCAGTTTTGTGTGTTCAGCTTCCAACATGATGCCTTCTTGCTACATTTTCTGGAAGACAAGGACGCTGTCCACATCTGGCTTTATGCAGCTTCAGAGACAAGAAAACCTAATGTTGCATGAGCCCTCCCATCATGAGTGAAGGAGCTCTTATGATTTAATCACCTGTTAATACTGTCACAATGGTCACTGAGTTTCAACACTAGATTTTGGAGCAGGACATAGTCAAACCATACCATGGCCACTATTGATCCTCAAGTTTTACTTTTTCTTTAGCAGTGCAAGAAGTTAGATGCATTGTGAAATTACCTTTACTTGCTTCCCATATGAAATTGGAGAGAATGAGTAATTTTTCATAATTATTTATCATTAATACAATTAACTTATCCAAGACAATATTCTGTACCTGAGACCAGATGAAGACTCAATTAATTATTTCTTAGGAAAAGAATTCAGGGTAGATTTAAAAATGCAATGCACTTTAAAACATTAAGATCCAGAATGGAAATTCTGAATCGAATTTTCACAAATTTACAAGAATAATTAACTTACCATAATAAAATTCATGATAATAATGATAAAATTACTATGACAAGTTTAACAATTATTGATACATAGGGCAGGAGGAGGGAAAGGATCAGGAAAAATAACTGATGAGTACTAGGCTTAATATCTGAACAATGAAATAATCGATATAACAAACACATATGACACAAGTTTACCTATGTCACTAACCTGCACATATACCCCTGAACTTAAAATACAAGCTAATAAATACATAAATAAAACAATGTTTACACCTTACAATTGCTCTAAGAATTGAGATGACTGTTAATCCAAAAATACTTTCTTCATATTATGCTGTACAATTGTAGTTGAATTGCTAGTCCCTGTCTTAAAGCAATTCTATTTCTACATCTAAATATTTCAGAAGTTCGAGCATTTTCTGAGGACATTTTGTGCTGCTATTTTAGATGATAATGACTAATCCCAGTTATCAGTCATGCAGATCACAAAGACTGTTAATTTTAATGCTAAATATAACAAAAACATATGTAGTATATTTATGTATGTTATGCAGTATTGTATACCACAGTTTATCTTCTATATAAGCAACATAAATATATTTAAAGCTTTTAGTAATGAAAATTACTTGCAGATAACATACCTTTCTTGTGCTGCAATATATGGCATTTCAAATGCTTAATATATATTTTTTCAAGTAGCACATTTGTGTTGGTCAAAATAATTCAGTTTCTAGGCTAATTTTCCAGTTATAGAAGGGAGATCTTTAAATTATAATGTGTCAGTCAGTCTCACACCTTTTAGAAATGGCATGTTAAATAACATGTCTTAGTGTATTATGAGATAGCAGCTTCTAAAAGGGACTGCACAAATCCCAGAAATGTAGAAATCAGATTAACATTATATGTGGTGCTGGAAAATATTCCTATTAAAGTTTGACATCTTTTATTCCTATTTATATCATTTGCCTTTTTTAGCTCATGGTTAGTCAGATATCCCATCCCTTTTTAGATAATACCTTAAATATTTTTTATGGAGAAAATGCAATGTGAGCCCAACTGCTGTTTGAAACTCATGATTGTTCTTATTGGATAGTACTTACATTCACAGTGCGGTGTTCCAAGAGTAGCCGGTTATTACAGTTCCTCATTTCTTCACTGTAATAATGACTATTTAAATCAGTTTATTTATTTTGTATTTATAAATGCTCAAACTGGAAGTAGTAAAATAAAAGGCACTGAAAAAGCAAAATTGATAAAAATCAAACATTTTGCAATCTTTGTCAAGTTATTTATCCATCATCTTAACGCTGTGGCTATTATAACTAGATTATACCAGTAAAACTATCCCTATTTCTGAAAGTTGGTGCTAATTCAAAAGCCACTTTCTAAAATTAGATTATATACACACATATTTGAAGCATAATAAAAATGTTTAGTTAGAAGATAAAAACAAATATTTGAGCAATACAGAAAGTAAGTGAAACATAAGTAGCGAATGTATATTTAATATGATGAAGGTTATGAAAACACAAAAGGACCTAAGTCCCTTTGATAATTACATAATTACTGAAAGCTGGGGTAGGTTATGTTGGAAGAAAATAATTATTAAAATCTAAATAATAATTTAATATTATAAAACCTATATTAGTATGACTGATAGACATTTATGTCTATGCAGAGAAGCAACTACTACTTTACAAAGGGTTGTGTTCCAAACTCCCATTTATAAGTCACATGTTAGCATCTCCATAATTTTCCATTAAAATTCTTGGTTGTCTTGCTGTTTGCCAGCTCTTCTCTCCACCAAAAAAGCTTATTTAATAATTGAACAGAAATACTGTTTACTTTTAAAATAACATTAGGATAATCTAATGTTTCAAATGCACATTACTTTAGCACCATTAATTAAATACTATTTGTAATTTACCTTATCCAAAACAAGAAATCTTAATGCTATTCTCCCTCTCTCATTTTCTAAACCTAAGCAGATCTCAGAAAACTCAGAACACTCAGAAGACTTCAGAAATAAAGAAAAATAATTTACAGATAATCAAGTTTGTTATCCTGCTGATGCTCTTATTAGATACTTAAATAAATCTTCGATACATGAATATAATAATATTATATGGCATTCATTTTTTAAATTTTAGAAAAATGTGCCATATCTAAGTGGGCCATCTTCCAGAGTCAATTAAATCACATTGCCTGAGAAACACATCTCATGCAATGCTTACATCTAGGTGCTTTTTTATTCTGTATACACCATATATATATATATATATATATATATATATATATATATATTATGTAACAATGGTTAAAAACTAAAAACAATATAAGCCAATTGATTTTCAAATTAAGGGATATTCATAACATTTTTAGACTGCAAAACTGTTGTATGACAATGTTGAATAGCATTTGGTACATTTATGTTGTATTGCTACATTAAGAATTGCGTCAAGATTGATATCTTAAACACTATAAATTTGATATCTTACAAATCTGTAAGTAAAGAGGTACAACATGGATCTCACTGGGTTAAAATTAAGTATCTCCAAGCCTGTGTTTCTTCCTGGAGACTCTAGGGGAGAATATATTTGATTGTCGGTCTCAGTTTTCTGAAGCTGCCTCTATTCCTAAACTTATATTCTCTTGCTCTATTGTCAAAGTCAGAAATATAGCATCTTTATGACCATTCTTTTATACTCAAATTTTCCTTAGATTGCAGCCAGGAAAAGTTTTATCCTTTTATGATTCATGCAATTAGATTGGGTCCAACAGGATAATTCATAATCAATACGCCATTTCACAGTCCTTAATCCTAATCACATCTGCCATGTAAATCAACAGACTCACAGGTTCCCGGATTGGAGAGTAGACATCTTTGAAAGGCCATTTTGCCTACCACAATTAGTTTTACTCACAGTCTACTAACTGATGAAAAATATCAGCTAACAAAAAATGACCAGTAAGATAAAAATGACCAATATAATATTAGCTAAAACAAATTTATTCATGAAATAATGAAAGAGGATATATTTTAGGTTGTTATGAAAATAATAACGGTGAATAAATAGATTCTCCCTTCATGAAGCATAATTTAGTTGAGCATAGTGAATGTGAGCCATAAATCATGTAAATGCAAACTGTAATTACAAGCAGTGAAGTGCTGTCAATAAATATACAGCTGCATAAGGGCATGGAGGGTGCTATATCTGAGGCAGCTGTAATTAAAACCAAATACTTACAAAAGGGCTCTGCAAAAATGGAAATCGAAAGAGAAAACCTAAAAGGTCATCAGATCAACCTTGAGAAGTTCTTAATAAAAATATTCTGCAAAAGATATTAAGATGTTGCTAAGGTTTTAAAAGAAAGAAAAAAATAGTGTGTGTAAGAAAGTACAAAAATTGCAGTTTGTCTGAAGCAGAGTGAGCAAAGGGAAGAAGTCAATTTTGGACATGTTAAATTTGAGATGCGTATTACAAATGCATATAAGAGTCAGAATTTGATATAACTAGTCTAGACTTCAGGAGAGAGTTAGGGCTAGAGCTGGAGACAGTCCGCAGCAAATGGTTGATAGTTTACGCCCTGGAAGTATCATGGAGGAGCCAAAAACTGATGCTGAGATGGAGGCACCAATAAGATAAAAGAAGAAACATGAGAGTGTCACTTCCAGGAAATCACTTAAAGTCGTGGTTCAAGAAAGAGGGAGTGATCAGTTATATTTACATAGATAATTAACCAGGAACTGTTATTAAACCAAGAGACCCTAAAAATAGATATGAATACAATTTAAACATTTTAATTTAAGTTAAATATTCATTTATGAGTCCATTGTTTGATGTGGTAGGTGTTTTTTATTCAAGGGTGGGTTTATTAATCAATGTGTTAATGGAGAAAAATTCATGATTTTTAAAAAGATCTATCCTGTCATTTATGATTGTCTTTTCACACTATAATATAATATAATATAATATAATATAATATAATATATATGTTCGAATAATTTTTACAAAACATTTCATTTATTACAGAAACACTCATTTCCTCTTTAGAGTTATATTTCAGAAGTTTATGTGATTTTTATTTAATTATAAACTACAATAATAAATATAGATAGCCCAAAATATGTGGAAATAAATATAACATAATTGGTAAACACAAAATTGTCAGAAAATTAGAATATTAAACTGTAGAACGATAAAAACACATATTCAGGGATTTGTGATAGTTTGTTTTACATAATTAAACTTATGTTTGATAAGGAATCAGTAAGGTTGTAGATAAGAAAAGTGCTGAACAGAAGAATTAAGTACATGGCCAAAGTCAAACAGTTATTGATATAGCCCAGGGGTCCAAAACCTCTGGGCCATGGGCTGGTTTTGGTCCCTGGCCTGTTAAGAAATGGGCTGCACAGCAGGAAGTGAGTGACCTGTAGGGGAGAAGGAGAAGCTTCATCTGTATTCACGGCAATTCCCCACTTGAGCTCCACTGCCTGTCAGATCAACAGCAGCATTAGGTTCTTATAGGACCCTATTGTGAACTGCACATGCAAGGGATTGGGGCGGAGCCTTCTTATAAGAATCTAACACCTGATGATCTGTCACAGTCTCCCATCATCTCCAAATGAGATCGTCTAATTGCAGGAAAACAAGCTCAGGGCTCCAAGTGATTCTACATTATGGTGAGTTGTATTAGTATTTCATTCTGTATTACAATGTAATGATAATAGAAATAAAGTGCACAATAAATGTAATACACTTGAATCATCCTCCTACCCCAGTCCTGGGAAAAACTGTCCAATACAAAACCAGTCCCTGGGGCCAAACAGGTTGGGGAATGCTGACATAGCTGATATTCGAAAAACTTGTAGAGCACAAAATTCCATGTTTGTTTGTTTGTTTGTTTGTTTGTTTGCTATTAAATAACTCTTTCATAAAATATAAGCTAAAAACTTTGCTTTTATTTGCAATATTCTTAAAGTTATTTATAATTTTAACATCATATTTTGAATAAAGTATAAATACATGTTTTAAATATTCAAATATAAAACTAAATAGTGCAATGTTAATGAGATTTTACCTAATCTATTTCCACTAAATTATTTTCAGAGAGATGAAAATTTATAATTTACAAGAATGTAATCCAATGATTTTTCCTCCTTTTAAGCAGACTATTATTTTATTATACTTTAAGTTTTTGGATACATGTGCAGATCGCGCAGAATTGTTACATAGGTAAACACACGCCATGGTTGTTTGCTGCATCCATCCCCCCATCATCTACATTAGATATTTCTCCTAATGTTATCCCTCCCCAATCCCCACCCCACTATCCCTCCTCTAGTCTCCCATCCCACAACAGGCCTCAGTGTGTGATGTTCCCCTCCCTGTGTTCATGTGTTCTCATTGTTCAACATCCACTTATGAGTGAGAACTTTCGGTATTTGGTTTTCTGTTCTTGTGTCAGTTTGCCAAGAATGATGGTTTCCAGCTTCATCCATGTCCCTGCAAAAGACATTAACTTATCCTTTTGTGTGGCTGCATAGTATTCTATGATGTATATAAGCAGACTATTTTTAAGAGTGGTTTTAAGTTGACAGGAAAATTGAGCAGAAAGTACAGAGAGCTCCCAAGTACTCTCAACATGAACACAGCTTCTCTCACGATCAGCATCTCACTCTGGAGTGCAATACCTGTTACAATTAATAAACCTAAATCGATACATCCTTACCACCAAGGTCCAGATTGAACATTAGGATTCATCCTTAAAGTTATACATTTTATGGATTTCAACAAATGTGTAATGACATGTGTTCCACCATTACAGTATCGTACATTAGTTTCAATATCTTAAAAATTATTTGTGCTCCACGTATTCATCTCTGTCTCCCCATTAACCATGGTACAAACTGATCCTTTCACTAACTCCATAGTTTTGCTTATTCTGTATTGTCTTATTATTGGAATCATATAATGTGTAGACTTTTCAGATTGGCTTATTTCACTCAGTGATGTGTATGTAAGTTTCCTTTACATCTGTTCATGGGCATGATAGATCATTTATTTTCAGCATTGAGTAATGTTCTCTTTGTCTGCATTTACCACAGTCTGTCCATTCATTCACATACTAAGGAAGTTGGCTGATTTCATGTTTTGGAAATTATGAATGAAACTGGCATAAACATTCTTGTGCAGGTTTTTGTATAGACATGGGTTTCAACTCCTTTAGGCAAACATTAAGAAGGGTATTTGCTGGATCATATGGTAAGAGTATGTTTAGTTTGAATGAAACTGCCAAACTGTCTTACAAAGTGACTGTTAACAATTTTGCATTCCACCTGCAATGAATAAGAATTCTTCTTGTTTCATATTCTTTCGAGAACTTGGTGTTGTCAGTGTTTTAGATCTGGGTCATTCCAACATGTGTATAATTTATTTTTTTTGTTTTAATTTTAATTACTAAAATGGAATACAATATGAAGCATACTAAAGTTACAGGGAAACAGGAAAAAAGAAAAAAAAACAGCTTTTAAAAAAGGTATATGTGAAGTGGTAAGAATAATACATTTGCAAATTAGAATTAAAATAAATCTCAGTAATAATTAAGATAAAATTAAAATTCTTGAACAGATGTAGGGTTAAGGGCCCCACAGGGTCGTGGGGTGTCCCTTATGCTGTGCTGAGGCACAGGATTCGAGAAATAAAAAGACAGGACACAGAAGTACAAGAGAAATGCAGCTGGGTTCAGGGGGGCCATGCCACCTATAAGCAGAGACAGGCAAGCTTCCTAATGTCCAGAAGCATCTGTATTTATTGGGTATAAGTTAGAGGCCAAGGTAGTGAGTGAAGTCATCTTTAATGATAGTGATAGGGTTGTGACCAATAAAACAAAGTGTCCACCTCCATTAGGTCACCTAGACAAGGAAGTTGACAGTACACAGCAAGGGGTCCAATCCCATTAGGTCATTGAGGCAAGGAGGTGGACCATGTGCAGTAAGGGGTCCACCCCCATTAGATCACCGAGGCATGGAGGTGGGCCATGCGCAGTGAAGAGAGTGCAGTGTGCAATACCTCTATCTATGGGCATGCTACTCCTAAGATCTACAGGAGGATGCTTAAGTCACACAGCGGTGACAGAGCTGTCAGGGTCTACCGCCACCTGCTGGCAGCTTCCAATCAGTTCTACAGGAGGATGCTTTTGAGCTAGCACAGTAACAAGAGCTAATAAAGTTCACAGTCACCAAGGCGTGATTTTCCGGAGGGGTTTTGAGACCTTGGATGCTCAAGGGATTGCCGGTCTTTGGGCAGCCTTCCACAAGAACTGGAGCAAGGTCCTACACCTCCTTTGTCAGGAGGAGTGGCTCTTGCCCCAAGCCTGCCATACAGCAGGTATCTTTATCATACTGAAAGCTGCCCCCTGGGCCATGGATTATTGTCCTGGTATAACTGTTTTTCCCTTCAGTCATGCTCTGCACCATGTCTGCTTTAGGTATTCCTCTGAATATAAGTTGCTTATTCCTTAATTCACGCTCTGTACCATGTCTGCTCTAGGCATTCCTCCAATTATGAACTAAAATATAGTTTATATATGTATATATATATATATATATATATATATATGGAAATAACTGAGTGGTAAGATATTCTTTAGGTACTCATTCTGTGACCTAACCTATGATTATATATAGAAGATTATATAAAGGGAAATATCTGAGTAGTAACACTATAAACTGAGATATTCTTCAAACCCTAATTCTGTAAACTAATACATGATTATATATAAAGGATATATAAAAGGAAATAACTTAGTAGTAACACTCTAAACAGAGATATTCTTCAGGCACTAATTGTGCCAGGATTCGGCTTAGCTCTCCTTCCTCTGTGCCTATATGAGGGGTTACCCACATAGATACATTTTTTGCTTATTTTTCATCAAAAGAAGAAACTCAATCCATGTCGCTTTATGCAGCCATGTAAGGTATCTTTATGTATTTTTATTTTGCCCCTATTTTTTTCTATAGCACTGTATTAGTTACCTAAGACTAACACAACAAACTACACCAAACCAGGTTGTTTAAAGTTGCTTAAAACAACATAGCTTTATTCTTTCATTTATTCAGAAGCCTAGACATCTAAAATCAAGATGTCACCTGGACCATGCTCTCTCTGGCAACTCTAAGGACAAATCCTTCCTTGCATATTTCTAGCTTCTGGTGGTGCTCAGCAATGTTTGGAGTTCCTTGATCTGCAGCCATGTTAGTCTAATTTCTGCCTCTGTCTTTACAGAACTGTTTTCCCTGTTTCTGTGTCCCTGTGACTTAACATGGCTTTTTTATAAGGTCTCCAGTAATTGGATTTAGAGGTCAACCTAATCCTATATGACCCCATCTCAACTTGATTACATTTGTAAAAATCCTATTTTCAAATAAGGTCATACTCCTAGATAAGAGCGGATTATGTCTCCTACATATCCCTGTGGAGGACACAATTTAACCCCAAAAAACAGTGCCTATTCCCCATTAATAAAAGCAAGAAAAATTAAAAATCCTGGAACATGTTTTTTGTCTCTAAAATGCAAGGATTCTCTTAAAGAAATATTGAAATAATGTCTCAAAGGACAGAAATGCCAGCAATTGCAAAATAAATATACCAATGACTAAGTAGCAATTATTTGAGTGAAAAAAGCATTGCTGTCAATTAAAATGAAAAACACTACTATCAAATAAAAGCATTACTAACGATTAAAATTTTTAAAACTTGTCTTAAAAGTTATGAGTCCTTAAAAATGTGAAAAAAATTATAAGAATAATATATGACGTTCTGATATGTAAGGTAAACTTCCAATAATGTGTATTATTACATGCCCATATTAGATGAGCCTTAAACTTATTTTTTAATCTCTCACCAGGATTTAAAATATTGAGATTGCCATATTTCCTTAGAAAAATATTGTAAAACAAGAAAACCTATCAAGCTAATAAAAAGAAAAAAATATTTAATGAGAAAAATCCAGTGGAACTGAATGAGCCAGAATACCACATACAGGTAGGGGTGACATCACTGGCATAAGACTGGTTGAGAAAAGGCATTACCAGAAAATCACAAATAACTTGATTCCCAGCTCACAAATTTCAAAACAAAAAACAACAGCAGCAACAACAAAAAACCCTCAAGAATATATTATGTAGGGTTACAAATATGCATAATAAATTTTAAATAATAAATGGATTATTAACGTAAACTTAAGGATAATCTTTAATCTGACCCTGAGATAAGGATGTTGGATTGAAAAGGGAAATATTAAAAAATTTATGTAATTGGAAGTATACTGGATTTTGTAGTAAATTTGTGGTTATTATGTTATAAAATAAATATTAGGTTGGTGCAAAAGAAATTATTTTGCACCAATTTAATAATTAGATGTAATAATTACAGTGTTAGATAAAAGAATAACACTAAAGATTATTAATCAGTTATGTTGGTATGACAAAAATGAGTATTTTAGTTTATTCTTATCCTAAAGTCTACAAACATATTAAAAATAAATGTCAGTTCTGTTTGATGCTGGTGATAAAACAAATAGACTGCCATAATTCATGCATACATGGAGCCAGAGTCATGCTTATGGAAACAATATGCTTGATATTTAAAAAAAAAAAAAATATATATATATATATATATATATTTATAAATGTATGGTTTTTTATAATTTCATGTGAAAAGAATAGATAATTTAACAGAAGAGAAGATTAGAAAAAACTTGCTGGCTTTATTTGAAGGAAAAAATCATGTGAGGATTGTAGGTCAAGCAAGGACATAGGCCAACCAATTAACGTCATTCAGTAAGACTATATATGTATATAAGAAAATGACATTCTAGAGGAAAGTATTTGTAGGCAAAACTAGCCTGACTTGGGCAATACATGGCTGGCTTATACAATTCCACCAACAAACGTTTTTACAGATGACAGATATAGATAGATAATATAAAAAAGGAGCTGTCAGATAAACAGTTTTCAGCAAAGAAAACTCAAAAGAGGGCCGGGCACGGTGGCTCACGCCTGTAATCCCAGCACTTTGGGAGGCCGAGGCGGGTGGATCACGAGGTCAAGAGATCGAGACCATCCTGGTCAACATGGTGAAACCCCGTCTCTACTAAAAATACAAAAAATCAGCTGGGCATGGTGGCGCGTGCCTGTAATCCCAGCTACTCAGGAGGCTGAGGCAGGAGAATTGCCTGAACCCAGGAGGCGGAGGTTGCGGTGAGCCGAGATTGCGCCATTGCACTCCAGCCTGGGTAACAAGAGCGAAACTCCATCTCAAAAAAAGAAAAAAAAAGAAAACTCAAAAGACTAATGAATAGGTGTTTAGAGAGTCAATCCAGTTATAATTAGAAAAAATTAAAAAATAAACTAAGGAGCTATAATTCTATGCATGTGAGATTTACAAACTTTGGAAAAATGATAAATGCAAGTATTGGAAAGGGTGTGGAGTGCATGAAAACTCATGCTGGTGGTAATGCAGGGCAATACAACTGACCTGAAAGATAGAGCTAATGGAATATACTGTTACTATTATGATTTTCACCAAACTGCTATCTGATAGACCAATTAAAACTAAAAACATATATTTGCATTTGTCTGGTAGAGGACTTTTGGCCCCGTTCCCCAGCCATGTGGAAAGGGCCTAATTCCCGATAAAGAAGGCCCTTCCTCCCCTACAGGGAGGGTCCCTTATCTCACTCTATCCTGGCCGGACCCAAGACCAGCAACCTTCCCGCCCAGCGGCCCACTGAACCAATCACCATCCGCCCCACCAGCTCTCCCGTAACCTCCCGTCCCACAAGCTCCCGCCCGGCAGGCTTCCTGCCCAGCAATCAACCTAGCCAATTACTACCTGCCAGGTCAGCTCTCCTACCGCCCCAGGCCCTCTGTCCCTATAAAGTCAACCGAACAAAGAAAGCGCGCGCGATTCTTCCCTTCCCGCTTAAGTCGCCGGGAGATCCCAATAAAGTCGGTACCGGTCACCATGCGTCCTGCCTCGAGTCTATTGAGTGCCTGCCTCCGTGGGTCGGGGTCCCACAGCCGGGGTCGCACAGCATTTACTTTCCTTTGTTTTTTCTCTAATATTATTTATGTCTTTATGTAGATCTTATTTTCTTTCCTCTATCAATATTTTTTTCTTTCTGAAGAACTTCTTTAATATTACTTTCAAGGCATGTCTACTGAAAGCAAATATTTAAACATAAAATTATAGATCTCCACATTCCTCCTTTTTTTTCTATGAAACAGATACGTTTTGCTTTAACTTAAAGTCTTAAATAACATTTTGTTATAATATTAAGATATTATTATGCCAAATGTAAATACAGTTTAACAAATATTAAAGCATGTATCAATATGTATTAACTGAGATGTAGTAATCTTTAATGGATCATATCTAAATAGTGGAAAGTTCCCTGTATAATAAAGTTAGGCATTTGGATTCTATATTGACTTCTTTTCTAATCTCTCTGTATTTCCATTAAATTATTTTTAGGTGGAAGTAATTTTACATTTATAAAATTGTATTCTAATGTCTTTTTTAGTTGGTACTATTTTATTAAACTGCTGTGCCATCATCATTTGAAAGTTTTTTACTGCAGACTAAAAATGAATTGATAGCAGTTAGCAAGGAGAAAAATCAATGAAGTAGAAAAAGAAATGATTGTAATCATGGGCAAACACATTTTCATTAAGCAAAATCATTACAATGTGATGAATCATCTTAATTTTTCTGCATAATCTTTTCAAATAATATTGAAGATTATATATAAATCTAGGCTATATTCTTATATTTTAAAAATATGCAATCATTTCAAACTCACATCAAAAACATTTATTTCTTTCTAATATTGGTTACATTTATCCTATTGTCAACTTTCCTCTCTTTTCCTTTGGTTGACTGACACACTTCTTTTCATGGACTGAAGCTGTAGTACTGTGAGGATTGTAGCTCACAAATTTCAAAACAAATTCGGACAATCTATGCTGATAGTTTCTCAGAATTTGTTTTGAATCTGCTATGATTAGAATTTTATTTCTTCTTATTTTCATGAAGATAATTGACATAAAATTAACTGCATATGTTTAAAATGTATATCTCAGTAAGTTTTGATATAATTATACACTCTGGAACCATCACCAGAATCCAGATTATTAACATATTTTCACTTTTAAAGGTTTCCTTGTTCCACTTTTAGTACCTTCCTTCTACCCACTTTAATTTCTACTTCCACAGGCAACTACTGATCTGCTTTCACATTACATTTGTTTTCATTTCCAAAATGTATATTCAAATGTAATCATATATGGCGTGTACTCTATCTTTTCCTGCTTATTTCCATCAGCAGAATAATTTTAGAATCGTCAATGTCATAGCATGTATCAGGAGTTTATTCCTTTTGATTGCTGAGTAGCGCATAATTAAATGCATGTATCACAATTTGTTTACTCTTTTACTTGTTGATAAAAATATAAGTTATTTCCCTCTTTTGGTAATAAATATAAAGCTATTTTGAAAATTTTTACATAAGTCATAGGTGTAGTTTGGAATTTCAACAAACCCTGTGTCAATAACTGAGAGAAATACTAAGCAGAAAATCAATCAGAATATTCACGTGGACAATTTCAGATATGAGTAAGACAAGATCTGAACCAGACAATCAACTGAGAAAATAATATTCCACACAACTACAAGAAAATATTTTTTATCATAATTTTTTGTTTAATTAACAGGAACATATAGACAATTCACCAAGAAAAAACACATTTTGGATAATAAAACATACTTCAACAGATAACAAATAAATAAAATACTACAGTGTAGTCTCATTGTGACAATAACAGTGACAACAACAAAATCAAACTAAAAATTAATAACAGAATACAACACAAAAGTCATCTAAACATAAACTTACAGAATAAACATGTAAGTAGATTATGTGTCAAAGAAGCCTTAAAATTATTAAAAATTTACCAATGAATAAAAAAAATACAACATATGAAATATAGGTGATTTGGATAAAGAAGTTCTTTGAGGGAAACTTCTGCAATATTGTGATTGCATTAGAATTAAAGGAAAGGTCTCAAATTGAAGTGTAGGTGTTTGATCAAGAATTCACAAAAAACAGATGCAAAATTACCTAAAAGAATGCAGAAGGATAGGAGTAATAAACTTAAGAGTAGAATTCGATGAAATTGTAAACAGAAAATCAACAGAGAATAGTCAATTAAACACAAAGCTATTAAAAAATATATATCAAAATCTATAAGCCACTAGCAAAACTAGCAAAAAGAAAAAAAGATATGGCATCTCTAACATTAGGATTTAAAAAGTGGACATGGCTACAGATCCTGCAGCCATTAAAATATATGTAAAGAAATACTATGAAGAACTTCATACTCAGAATTAGATAGTTTAGAAGAAATGAACGTTTTTCGTAAAACAACACTAAGTACCCAACTCATTCAAAGTGAAATAGATATAATGAATAGTCCTATAACCATCAAATAATTGAATTGGTAATTTATTAAATTATCAATGCTGATCAACTTTGTGTTTTTTTGAATAGTATTGTGCTTCATTTATTGTGCTTTTTTTTACTTCACTTTGCATCTGTTTCTGGGTTCTTGGTCAGAATCTAAATATTTCTGCAAGAAAATCTCTTAGCCCAAATATTTAAAAAAAAAAAATTAATAGCAATTTTACACAATCTCTTCCAAAATATGGGTGAAGATATAATACATATAAATTCATTTTATAAGCACAATATTACCGTTATATGAACACCACACGAAGACAATGCTAAAATATAAAACTACATAATAATATCTCACATAAACATAGACACAAATATCTTAACAAAATATTATCAAATACAGTTCAGTATTGTATAAAACAAATTGTACACCATGAGCAAATGTATACAGGACTGTTTGAATGTTTAAAAATCAAATAACCTACCACATCAACAAGCTACAGAAGAAAATGCTTATGACTATGTGGTGTGATGAAGAAACATCTTTTGATATAATCCAACACTGTTCATGATTGTTAAAAATCTAAAAAATAGGGAAATTTATCTCCTTGTTACAAGATGTTTACACAAAATCTACAGTCGCCATTATAGTGATTGGTACTGGAATGTATGACTTTCCCCCCAAATCAGGAAAATATCAAGCACATGTGATCTCATTGCTCTTATTCAAAATAGTGCTGAAAGACCACAAAAATCAATCACACTTCTATGTACTAACAGGGAATATACAGAAACCAAAATTAAAGACATAGTCTCATCTACAATCATTCCAATAGAAAAAGAAATACTTATAATATAGGTCCATTTTCACACTGCTATAAAGACATATGCAAGACTTGGTAACTTATAAAGAAAAGAAGTTTAATTTCCCTTTTGCACTGCCATAGCAGAGGTTCTCCATGAGGACTTCTCCCCTGCAACAGATTTCTGCCCGGACATCCAGGTGTTTCCATATATCCTCTAAAATCTAGGCTGAAGTTCTCAAACCTCAATTTTTTATTTCTGTACTCCTGCAGGTCCAACACAATGTGGAAACAACCAAGATTTGGGGATTGCGCCCTCTGAAGAAATAGCCCAAGCTGTCCTTTGTCACCTTTTAGCCATGACTGTAGCTGAAGTGGCTGAGACACAGGGAACCAAGTCCTGATGTTGCATAGAACAGCAAGGGCCCTGGGCCAGGCACACAAAACCATTTTTCCTCCTATGCCTTCTGACCTGTATTGGGAAAGAGACCGTCACCAAGGTCCCTGTCATGGCCTGGAGACATTTTCTCCATTGACTTGACAATTCACATTCAGTTACTCATTACACATACAAATTTCTGTAGCAGCCTTGACTTTCTCACCAAAAAATTGATTTTTGTTTTCAATCCCATTGTGATGCTGCAAATTTTCTAAACACTTATGCTCTGATTTACTCTTAAATGTAAGCTTTAATTTCATACCATCTCTTTGTGAATGCATAAAACTAAATGCTTTCAGACTAATGCTGGTCATGTTTTAAATGCTTTGTTGCTTAGAAATTTCTTCTGCCAGTTATCCTAAATAATCTCTCACAAGTTCAATGTTCCACAGATCTCTAGGACAGGAGCAAAATGCTGCAAGTCTCTGTGCTAAAGCACAGCATGAATGACCTTTAGCTCAGTCCCCAGTAAATTTCTCATCACCATCTAAGACTACCTCAGCCTGGGCTTTATAGTTCACATCACTATCAGCATTTTGGTCAAAACCATTGGACAAGTCTCTAAGAAGTTCCAAACATTCCCACATCATCCTATCTTATTCTGAGCCCTGCAAACTGCTCCAACCTCTGCCCATTACCCAGTTTCACACTCACTTCCACATTTTCTAGTATCTTTATAACAGTAAGACAGTCTATGTGGTACCAATTTACTGTATCTGTCCATTCTCTCACTGCTATAAAGGTACTACCAAAGACTGGGTAATTTATAAAGGAAAGAGGTTTAACTGAAGAATAGTTCCACATGACTGGGGAGGCCTCATGAAACTTAAAATTATAGTGGAAGGGGAAGCAAACACATTTTACATGGCAACAAGCAAGAGAGAGCATACAAAGGGAGAAGAGTCACTTATAAAACTATAGAATCTTTGAGACTTACTCACTATCAGAAGAACAGCATGGGGGAAACTGCCCCTATAATCCAATTATTCCTCACTAGGTTCTTCCCCTGACAAGTGAGGATTACAAAATGAGATGAGATTTGGTTAGTGAGACAGAACAAAATCATATAAATTATATACTTAACAAAACATACACAGGCCTAGTATGCTAATAACAAATGAGAAAAGGAATCAAATAAAATACGAACAAATAGCCACTACATAGATGAATAGGGAAGCTCAGCATAGAAAATATAAAAATTTTCCTAAGTTGATCTGCACATTTAATAAAATTTCTCCAAAATATTATCAAGAATTTGTGTAGGCTGAAATCTACTTTAAATTTATATAGAAAGGTATGGGGCTTAGAAAGTTAAACCAGTCATTAAAATAAAAGAAAAAATAGAGTGGAAAAAATCAATCTAGCAAAGAGTAAGGCTTACTATATAGTTTTAATAATCACAACTATGTGGTCCTGGAAGAGAAATAGACAAATAGAACAATAAAACAAAAATTAAAAAGCCAGAAATTGAGCTATCCAACTATATTTCACTTCTTTTTGAAAAATATTAATAAGGAATTTAATAAAAGGGTAGTCTTTTCAGCTATAGCAATTAGGCATTCATAAGCAAAAATGTTTACCTAAATGTAGTAACATATAATAAAAAATTAGCTCCGAGTGAATAATAGAACTGTATATAAATATAAAAATATAATATATATGACAATAGAAAATCTTTGAGATTCAGTGTAATGAAAAATGTTCTTAGACTTGTCATCAAAACAACAATAAAAATAATAAATTTTACTTTGTTAAAAATGAAAATACTTTTATCTGTGAAAGTTTATGTTAAAAACTAAAAGTCAAGCTTTACACTGGAAATATTTCCAACACATTTTTCAGACAAAAGACAAATATTGAAAATATATGAAAAACTCTCAAAACTGAATTTGGGAGACAACAAACAAACATTCCAATAATAAAATAGATGAAAGGCGTCAACAAGCTTTTCAGAGAAGAAGATATACAGATAGTGAATTTTACATGGAAAATCTTCTCTGTCAGTAGTCATTAGGAAATGCCAGTTACAGACCACAATGAGAAACCATGTGTATGACTATGTATTATTGTATTTATTTTTCTGCTTATGTATGCTTATATAGAATGAAAATCAATTATAACAGTGATAAAAGATATGGATAAGAAAAATCAGGATTATTTTGTTACTAAAGGGAGCTAGAAGAACTAGCACTACCAAGGAAGTGTTACAGTGTTATTTTAAAATAATTAGATTTGCCATAAATGTATATTACAAACTTTGTCATCCACTAAAAATCTTTAATAAAATTCTGATAAAGGAGAAAATATAGAATCATAATAATGCTCAATTAAAACTACAAAAGGAAGAACAAGAGTTTTATACATATAGAATATGCATAAAAGAAAACTCCACTGAGCTAAAGCAGATACCACAAAAAGAAAAAATAAGAGCAACAATTAGAAAATGGTACCTAATATAATACATCTTAACCACAATATATTGATAATTCTTTTGAATGTTAACGGTATGGATGCACCAATTAAAAGACAGAGATTGTCAAAGTGGATCAAGATAAAATACCCAATCATACGCTGGCTGCAAGAAACTAATAGATTAAAAATATCTATTTTAATTGCATACCTATTAAAGTAATACATAGAAGCCAACCAGGAGGCAGAAGGGATCCCACAGTCGATGACAGCTGCTCTATCAAAATGTTGCCAGACTGCTTCTGTAAGTGGGTCCCTGATTGATCACTCCTCACTGGGTGGAACCTCCCAACCAGGGCACCCCAATCTCTGCCAGTATTTTCTGGTTGACATATATTTGAAAACTTCCTGGGAAAGAACTCCTAGAGGGAGGCATGAGGTTTTATCTTTGTTGCTTGGGTGACTTAGCCCTTCCAGCCCCTATGCATTGGAGTGCCCAAGCAAACTGAAGGCAGAAGCAGTACCCCAGCACAGCATAGCTGCTCAATAAAAGTGTGGCCAGAATGCTTCTTTAAGTGGGTCCCCAATCTTCTTCCTTCTGAATGGGCGAGACCTACCAACTGGAGTCTGCAGCCACCTCCTACAGGTGCATTCAGGTCAACAACATGTCGGCAACTGCCTGGAACAAACTTTTCAGAGGAAGGAGGCAGGCTGCCACCTTTGCTGTTTTGTTGCCTTTGCTGTTGATAGTTCCATTTACTGGAAAATCCAAGGTGACTAGGAACTGAACCTAAACCCAAGAAAATCACAGCAGCCCTATAGAACAGTGGCCTGTTAAAGACAAAAAAGAAAAAAAAAGAAAACCAGCAACCTCAAGATTTAAGGTAGATAAGCCCACAAAAATTAGAAAGGATCAGAGGAAAAATGCCGAAAACCCAAAAATCCAGTGCCCTCTTTCCTCCAAATGACTGAATCACTTCTCCAGCAAGAATTCAGAACTGAGCTGAAGCTGAGATGGCTGAGAAGATATAAGTAGAAATCAGGACATATGTAAAAAAAAAACTTCACTGAGGTAAAGAAGCATGTTGTAACTCAATGCAAGGAAGCTAAACACCATGATAAAACATTGCAGGAACTGAGAGACAAAATAGCCAGTGTAGAGAAGAATGTAAGCAACCTGACAGAGCTGAAAAACACACTGAAAGTGTGATTAATAATTGCAGTTACAAGTATTAATAGCAGAACAGACCAAATGGAGAAAACAATCTCAGAGCCTGAAGACTGTCTTTATGAAATAAGACAGGCAGACAAGAAGAGAAAAGAAAAAAGAATAAACTCAAATGAGCAAAACTTAGGAGAAATATGGGATTATGTAAAGAGACTGAATCTATGACTTATTGGAGTAACTGAAAGAGATGGGAGACTGGAACTAATTTGGAAAACATATTTCACAATATCATCCATTATAGCTTCCCTAACCTAGCTAGACAGGCCAATATTCAAATTGAGGAAATGCAGAGAACCCTGGTAAGATACTCCACAAGAGTATCATCACCAAGACACATAATCATCAGATTCTACAATGTAGAAATTAAAGAAAAAATATTAAGAATAGCTAGAGAGAAAGGCCAGGTCATCTACAAAGGGAAGCCCATCAAACTAACAGCAGACCTCTCAGTGAATATCCTACAATCAAGAGATAGAAACTAAATATTCAACATTCTTAAAGAAAATAAATTTCAGCCCTGAATTTCATATCTGGTCAAATTAAGCTTGGATATGCAAAGGAAAAATAAGATTTTTTTCAGACAAGCAAATGCTGAGGGAATTAATTACCACCAGACCAACCATAGCAGAGCTCTGGAAGGAAGAACGGAATATGAAAAGAAAAGATTGTTATCAGCTACTACAAAAACACACTGAAGTACACAGACCAATGACACCCTAAAGCAACCACATAAACAAGTCTGCACAGTAAACAGCTAACAATGATGACAGGACCAAATTCACACATACTAATACTAATATTAAATGTAAATGGGCTACATGGCCCAATTAAAAGACACAGAGTGGCAAAATGGATAAACAACCAGGATGAGTCAATATGTGGTCCTCAAGAGATCCATCTCACATGCAATGGTGCATAAAAGGCTCAAGATAAAAGGATGAAGAAAAAGCTATCAAGCAAATTTAAACCAGAAAAAAAGGAGTTGCAATCCTAGTTTCTGACAACACAGATATTAACACAACAAAGATTTTTAAAAAAGGACATTAAACAATGACAAAACATTCAATTAAACAAGAAGTGTTAACTATCCTAAGTAGATGTGCATGCAGTAAAGGATCAACCAGATTCATGAAGCAGGTACTCATTGACTTTTAACAATAATAGTGGAGATTTTAACATCTGACTGACAGTATTAAACAGACCATTGAGACAGAAAATTAACACAGATATTCAGGACATGAACTCAACACTAGATCAAATGGACCTGATAGATATCTGCAGAACTCTCCATTCCAAAACAATACAATATACATTCTTTTCATTGTCATATGACACCTACTCTAAAATAAGTCACATAATTGAAAATAAAATACTATTCAACAAATGCAAAAGAACTGAAATAATAACAGTTTCTTGAACCACAGAAAAATCAAATTAGAACTAAAGACTAAGACATATACTTAAAACCATACAGTTACATGGAAATTGAATAATAAGCTTTTGAATGATTTTGGGGAAAATAATGAAATTAAGGCAGAAATCAAGTTCCTCAAAACTAATGAGAACAAAAATACATTTGTACCAGAATCTCTAGGACACAGTTAAGGCAACATTAAGAGGGAAATTTATAGCATTAATTGTCCACATCAAAAAGTTAGAAATATTTCAAGTCTACAATCTAAGATTACAACTAAAAGAACTGAAGAACTAAGAGCAAACAAACCCCAATGTTAGCAGAAGACAAGAAATAACCAAAATCAGAGCTGAACTGAAGGTGATAGAGACACAAAAAATCATTCACAAGATCCACGAATCCAGGAGCTGGTTTTTTTGGGGAAAATAAAGGATAGACTGCTAGCTAGACTAACAAACAAGAAAAAAAAAGAGATTTAAATAAACACAATGAGAAATATTAAGGAGCATATTACCACTGACCCCACAGAAATATAAACTTCAGAGAATATTATAAACACCTCTATGCATAAAAACTAGAAAATCTAGAATAAATAAATATCTGAACACATACACCCTCTCAGTGTTGACTGAACCAGGAAGAAACTGAATCCTTGAACAAATTGACAATGAATTCTAAAATTGAGGCAGTAATAAATAGCCTAACAACCAAAATAAGCTTAGGACCAGATGAATTCTGTTAGATGTAAAACTCAGAATTCACAGCTGAATTCTATTAGTTGTAATAATAAAAAAAAGCTTTTGTACTATTTTCACTGAAACTATTCCAAAAAATTAAAAAGGAGGGACTCCTCCCTAACCCATTTTATGAGGCCAACATCATCCTGATACCAAAACCTGGCAGAGATACAACAGGTAAAAACAAAACAAACAAACAAAAATTCCAGACCAATATCTTTGATGAACATCAATGCAAAAATCCTCAAAGAAATACGAACAAACCATATCCAGCAGCTCATCAAAAACCTAATTCACCATTATGAAGTAGGATTCATCCCTAGGATGCAAGATTGGTTGAACATACAGAAATCAATAAATGTGATTCATCACATAAACAGAATGAAAAGAAAAACCACATGATTATCTCAATAGATGCAGAAAAGTCTTTTGTAAAATTCAAATCCTTCATGTTAGAAACTCACAATCAACTAGGTATTGAAGGAACATACATACCTCAAAATAATAAGAGCCATATATGAAAAATCCACATCCAACATCATACTAAATGAATAAAAACTGGAAGCATTCCCCTTAAAAACAAGCACAAGACAAGGATGCCTTCTCTCACCACTCCTACTCAAAATAGTATTGGAAGTTCTGACCAGGGCAATCAAGCAAGAGACAGAAACAAACGACATTCAGATAGGAAGAGACAAAGTCAAACATTCCTGTTAGCAGATAACATGGTCCTATATCAAGAAAAACCCATTGTCTGAGCCCAAAAGTTTCTTAAGCTTACAAGCAACCAACCAGTCTCACAATGGAAAAATCAATGTGAAAAAAAAAAAAAATGCTAGCATTCCTATAAAGCAACAGTAGTCAGGTTGGCAGCCAAATCACAAATGAACTCCCATTCACAACTGCAACAAAAATAAAATAAAATACCTAGAAATACAGCTAACCAGGGAGGTAAATGATCTCTACAAGAACTACAAACTATTGCTTATAGAAATCAGAGATGACACAAACAAATGGAAGAACATTCCATGTACCTACTTAGGAATAATCCATATTGTGAAAATGAGTATAAGTCCCAAAGGACTGTATAGATTCAATGCCATTGACATTTTTCATGGAACTAGAAAATACTATTTTAAAATTCCTATGGAACAACAAGAAGAAAGAGCCCAAATAGCCAAAGCAAACGTAAGCAACAAGAAGTAAGCTGGAGGTTTCATGCTGCCTGACTTCAAATTATACTACCAAACGAGCATGACACTGGTACAAGAACAGACATACAGACCACTGGGGCAGGATAGAGAACACAGAAATAATGCTAGACACCTATAACTATCTGATCTTCAGTTAAAATGACAAAAGCAAGTGATGGGAAAGGATTCACTTTTCAATAAATGGTGGTGGGATAACTGGCCAGCCATATGCACAAAACTGAAACCGAAAATGCAGAAGGTCAGAACTGGACCCCTTTCTTACACTATATACAAAAGTTAACTCAAGATAGATTTAAGAATTAAATGTAAAACCCAAAACTGCAAAACCCTGGAAGGCAACCTAGGCAATTCCATTTAGGACACAGGCATAGGCAAAGATTTCATGACAAAGATGCCAAAAGCAATTGCAATAAAAGCAAAAACTGACAAATGAGATCTAATTGAACTGAAGAGTTTCTGCAAAGGAAAAGAAAATATCAGCAGAATAAACAGACATCCTACAGAATGGGAGAAAATTTTGCAAACTATGTATTCGGCAAAGGTCTAATATCTGGCATCGATAAGGATCTTAAACAAATTTACAAGAAAAAGAAACCAACAAGCTCATTAAAACTTGGGCAGACAACATAAATAGATACTTCAAAAGGAAAGACATACATACAGCCAATAGTCATATGAAAAAAATGCTCAATGTCACTGATCACTGATTAGAGAAATGAAAATTAAAACCATGTGAAATATCATCTAACAGCAGTCAGAATGGCTACTAATAAAAACTCAAAAAATAATGGATGCTGGCAAGGTTGTGGAGAAAAAGGAACATTTAAAAACTAGTTCAGCATTGTGGAAAACAGTCTTGCAATTCCTCAAAGACCTAAAGATCGAAATTGCTTTTGACCCAGCAATTCCATTACTGGGTATATACCCAAAGGAATATAAATCATTCGATTATAAAGACATAGGTACATGTATGTTCACTGCAGCACTGTTCACAGTAGCAATGAAATGAAATAAACCTAAATGTCAATCAATCATACACTGGATAAAGAAAATATGTTACCTATACACCATGGAATACTATGCAGTCATATAAAGAACAAGATCCGTCCTTTGCAGGGACATGGATAGAGCTAATGGCCAGTATCCTTAGCAAACTAACACAGAAACAGAAAACCAAATACCACATGTTCTCACTTACAATTGGGAGCTGAATGGTGAGAATACATGCACATAAAGGGGCAACAACACACACTGGGACATTTCAGAGGGTGGAGGTTGGAAGCAACTGAAGTGTCCATCAACAGATGAATGAGTAAAGAAATGTGGTGCATATACACAATGGAATAGTATTTAGTCATAAACATAGAACCTTTCATTTGCAACAACATGGATGGAACTGGTGGTAATTATGTTAATTGCAATAAACCAGATACAGAAAGATAAACATCATATATTCTCACTTATCTGTGGAAGCTAAAAATTAAAAAAAAAAATTAATCTTCTGAAACAGAGTATAAGGATACTTTTCAGCAGCTGTGAAAGGTAGGTGGGGAACAGGGGGAAGCAGGGATGATTGATGGGTCCAAAAAGTAATTGTAAATAATCAATAAGACCTATTATTTGCTAGCACACCATGATAACTATAGTAAAGAACAGTTTAACTATTTACACAAAAATAACCAGAAGAGTATAATTGGATTGCTTGAAACATAAAAGATAAATGCTTGAAATAACACATTCCCTTACCCTGATGTGATGATTTCACATTACATGTCTGTATCAATGTAACCCATAAATATATATACTTACTTTGTACCCACATAAGTTAAAATAAAAAGTCAAAAATAAATAAATATTATATAGAGAGGCGAAAGACCCTGAATATCCAACACAATATTTAAGGGGATGTGCAAAGTTGGTGAATTAATACTACCAGCCTTCAAGACACTAGAAAGTTACAGTGATCAAGACAGTGTGGGATTGGCAAAAGAATAAACAAATTGATTAGTACAATAAAATAGACAGCCCAGAAAAAATTCACATAAATAAGTTGATTCTTGACAAAGAAGCAAAAGCAACACAATTGCAATAGGATAGTATTTTTCAAAACTTGTGCTACAACAACTAGATGTCCACATATTAAAAACATGAATCCACATGCAGAACTTACACTGTTTACAAAATTAACTCAAAATGGAGCACAGGCTTAATGTATACACGACATGTTAAAACTTCTTGAATATAATATAGGGAAAAATCTCCATGACTCTGGGCTTTGTGATTTTTTTTAGATGTAACACCAAAGGCACAATTGATGAACAATTATTTCATAAGCTTAATTTTGTTAAAATTGAAAAGTTTTCCTCCCTGAAAGGCAATGTCAAAAGAATAAAAAGATAAGCCACCGACTGGTAGAAAATATTTTCAGAAGACTTATTCAATAAATAACCACAGTTTTCAGAATACCTTTATCTCCCCAAAATTCATATGTTAAAATCTTAAATCTCAAAGTGATGGTAGTAGGAATTGGGACCTTTTAGGAGGTGATTAGGTCATGAAGATGAAGCTCTCCTAAATCAGGGTAATTCCCTTACAAAAGAGACTCCAGAGAGCTCATTCATTCCTGCCACCACATGAGAACACATGCTTATACATGGTTAAAATAAGGACTAGGGACAACATTGAATGCTGACAAGAAGGTAGAGAAACTGGACCAATTATATAAGGCAGTTAGGAGTTTAAAATTTTTTTAGGAAAATAGCCTCACAGGTGTAAATCCTTTATGACTTAGGAAAAATTATTTTGAGTTTTAAATGTTATCTCAGTATTAATGGCTACTAGATAATTATTATGATTATGCCTCCACAGGCCTTCAAGATCAAACTTTTATCATTATTATTACTATTATTATTATTTTGAGATGGAGTTTTGCTCTTGTTGCCCAGGCTGGAAAGCAATGGCATGATCTCAGCTCACTGCAACCATCACCTCCCAGGTTCAAGAGATTCTCCTGCCTCAGCCTCCTGTGTAGCTGGGATTACAGGCATGCACCACCACACCCAGCTAATTTTGTATTTTTAGTAGAGATGGGGTTTCTCCATGTTGGTCAGGCTGGTCTCAAGCTCCTGATCTCAGGTGATCTTCCCGACTCTACCTCCCAAAGTGCTGAGATTACAAAAGGCATGAGCCACCGTACCTGGCTAAACTTTCTTTTACTTTTTCTCTGAATTAGTTGCATAAGATACAAATGCAATTAGCAAATACCCTGGCTTGACTACCTGGTTATTTTGACAGTGCTCTTCAGTTTTTAAGCTTTTAGTTTACTTCCTTGACAACGTGGCATCATAACACATTTTCACCTCATCTGCTTTGCCTTTGGAAGGACATGTTGATCTGAATATTTGTCTACTTCGTTTCATCAAATCCTAATAGTCCTTAGTTTCAGATATCACTACACGACAGAGGAACCTGTGATATTTATTAAGTGTATACATTCTATGAATATGTGTGACATGTTAGCACTCCTTAAATAAATAAGCTATATCTAAATTAATATAAACATCTATTCAGAATTCAGTGACTCTCCTTCACTGAATTCTGAATAGATGTTTTCAAGCAATGTACCATTCAACACAGGTGAGTTATATTAGCTAACTCCCAAATTACATCATATACAAACATACATTTATATGTGACACATACTCAAGAGATCTTTTAGAAATAAGTAAAACAGAATATTAGAAATGATGGGAATAATTATCATTTCTTCAGAATAGAAAATATATTGTTATTCATATTTTCACAGACTGGTTTGCAAATTCTTTATGATGTAGCCATAAAGATAAATATTGTGGAAGAAGGCCAAGTTTATTGAACTTCAACTGTTATTTACCCATGTATCAGATATTTGCCCATAATTGTATCCTATAGCAAACATTTCTTTACTGTTTGTTAATTTTACTTACTTTCATTTTCAGATTAGAACTCTATTTGTTGGCTGGAGAAAATTACTTCAAAGACAATGTTGTTTATAAACTTTCAGTCCTATATATAAGTAATTATACAAAAAAACATTTCAATAATGTTATAACTATGTTCTATTTATTCAGACTCTTTAAAGCATAATTGTTTTCATTATACTTAGCCTTAATAATTGAAGTATTACTTTATTTCAAAAGAATCATAATAAACTATTCATGTAAAATACCACTTAAGTTTTGTTATCTTAGTCAAAATAACATAAATAATTATTATATTATGTGTTTATGTAATTACAATTCATTTTGTGGTAGCCCCTGAAACCTCTTTCTTCCTAAGAATACAGACAGTCAAGAATTTTTGGCCTTTGTGCCTCTGAAAGTAACAAAACTATTATAAGCCATCTTGAAACATTTTCTTTGTCTAACTCGAAAACCTTAGTTTAGGTAATAAAAATGTTCTCATTAGCCGTGAGGAGAAATTATGTAAACATATAATGAACAGGATAACAGCACTGGGTCAGTGTTATATTAATAATATGTAATATGGTGTGTAAAAGTAATGTAAATTATGTAGTATGTAATAATTTTATACATTACAAAATGGTGTTAAGCAGAGTGTACTAACATTTCATCCCAAGGATTAATTTGAGGAGCTTGTCACAATTGCCCTGTCATCTGCTTACCCACTGTTCCTGACAGGTCTCTGACACCAACTCATAATTGCTTAGGAAAAATTAGCATTTGGCCTTTCCCAGCCAAACTCACCTAGACTTATAAATTAAAGTTACTGCTCCAGAGTCAATGTTTTTTTCAAGGTTAGATAAGCAAAATCTGATAAAATTAAATTATAAGTAGAGTGCATAAGTGCATACCTGCATTAGAACCAGAACTCATAAAGCAGATATATATCAAGCATACCTCCAGAGCTATAAAAAATATGCAGAGTTTTATTTATAACATATCCATTATTTAAATAATTGCTTATGGTTATCTTTTTAATTTTCCATTTACAAATTACAAATCCAATTACCACTTTAAAACTTCACTTCCCATTGGGAACATTTTATTCTTTTCTTTAATGACATAGTCCTATAGTGCTAATTTTCACTTGAAATCTAAGTTGTGAATTTTTTTTATAAAAACGGATTTGTACTTACTCTGGCAGCACATATACTAACTTTAAAATGATACAGAGAAGATTAGCATGGCCTCTGTGCAAGGCTGACTCACAAATTCATGAAGTGCTCAATAGTTTCATGAAAACGAACACACTGCCCAAAGAAAGTTATAGGTTCAATGCTATTCCTCTTCATTATTATCATATTTTTTTATCTTTATCCAACTTTCTGTGAACTTAACTTTTTTAAACTTGATGCTTTAAATTATGATCTATTGGTCATTCTTCAACTACCTGTAAATTATCCTCTAGTTTCCACTTCATACAATTTATGATTTTTATATAAATACTTAATAATTGTAAGGTTCTAAATATTTTCAAACTTTTATCATGCTTTCTTTATTCTTTTTTAATTATATAATTTCTTTTCTGTAGTTTTATACAATAGATATTTAATATGTTTTTTTATATCATTTTTGCTCAGAGAAGTTTTGAAGTACACTTTTTATTTCACTTCGATTGGAGCTTGCTGCTTGGCCTGACACATGGATAAATTTCATAAATGTCACATCTGCTTGGAAAAAACTGACTGTTTTGCATTTTTGAGCAGGATATTCTACACACACTAAGCTGCAACATAAATGAAAAGTTTGCCTTTTCTTTGGTGGCTATGAACCTCGTCTTTCTAACTCTGACAGTGGGGAGGGCAGTTGATTGATGGCCTCTGCCACTGTCTTCATCCACCACTGCATATTGTCCCAAAGTCGAAATTCCCCTAGGAGGCTTCTAGGTAATGCCTGACCTATTTTTTTATTACGTTGACTTCCTCTACTGGACAGTTTGGCTCGACAACTGCATTGGTTTCCTAGAGCTGCTGTAACAATTATCAAAGCGTCAGTGACTTAAAACAATTGAAATTCTTTCTAATTGATGCTAGAAGTCTGAAATAAGTAATATTGGACTGTTATTAAGAAGTCATTAGAGCCATTCTTTCTCCAGAGGCTCTAATGAAGAATGCATCCCTTGCTTATTCCAGCTTTTGGTGACTGCAGTGTTTCCCGACACCTGTGGCTGCATCACGCCCATCTCAGTTTCATTGGTCATTTTCTTTCTTTTCTTGTATGTGTCTTCTCCTTTTTCTGTCAGTGTGAAATCTCCCTCTGCCTCTCTCTCAGGAGGACACTTCTAATTTCATTATCCAAGATAATACCTTTATCCTAAAATCCCTAGTTTAATCTTATATTTTACCAAACAAAATTATATTCTTAGGTTTTGGTAGCTAGGGCCTGATATTCTTGGGGGACTTTTTCAGCTGACCATGCACACGTATGTTCATTGCTGAACTGTTTACAATAGCAAAGACCTGGAGCTCACCCAAATGTCCATCCACGATAGACTGGATAAAGAAAATGTGGCACATATACACCATGGAATACTACGCAGCCATAAAAAAACGATGAGTTCCTGTCTTCATGTGGACATGGATGAATCTGATGGTTTCATCATTCTCAGCAAACTGACACAAGAACAGAAACCCAAACACCCATGTTATCACTCACAGGCAGGTGTTGAATGATTAGAACACATGGACACAGGAAGGGGATCATAACACATTGCTGTCAGTTGCTGGGGGAGGGGCTATAGGAGGGATGGTTGGGGGTGGTTATGCCAGGGAGGGATAATGTGGGGAGATATACCAGATATAAGTGATGGGGGGATGAATGCAGCAAACCACCTTGCCAAGTATGTACCTATGCAACAATCCTACATAATCTGCACATGTGCCCCAGAACCTAAAGTACAATTAAAAAAAAAAAAAGGAATGAAGGAGTGAAGGAATTAAAGGTTGAAAAATTTTAGTTTGTTTTTTCCTCACTTGAAATTTGTTATTTTTTTATATATAAGAATACCCAACACTTAGAACAGAATACCTATAAACTAAAATATACATAGGCATGAATTATTTTTTTCAAATGAATTTGGGATATGGAAAATCATATATGGATTAGTTCTAAGATAAAACATTTGAGATATAAGTAACTTTATTAAATTTATTTTGTTACTTTCAAAATAATGGAAAAGGAAATCTCTTAGGAGTTGCTCTTGGAGATATTCTACGATTTTTGACAATCTGTAGAACACATCAGAATGAACTAATTATATCTGGGATTAAAGAGTCCCACATTCATTATAAAAAGTCAATCCTTATTAAAATATCAAGACTAATTAGTTGGTTAAAATTGGCATTTAATAACAAAATGCCATCAGGCCCTACTATAGTCAATTGTGATTCTAGAGTTGCAACATGTCTGTATAACTTTCTTATAAATCATTTTAATCATTAGATAATTTTTAAATAAACTTCTAGGTGCAAGGTTGGTTATATCATCATTTATTTGAACATACTCCTGAACAGTCTTTGTGTTTCCAAAATGTATATGTTGCATTACAAACATTTTGTTACATTATGAACATTTTTATTTATTGTGTACTCTGTCTCTCCAAAAGGGAAATTGAATGTATTTCTAAGATTAATAATAACCCAAGTAACAGCTTGGAAATATATTTATTATAATATTATAATATTAACTCAGTGTCCTGAACAAGACAGAAAAGTGGTGCTTGTATTCTTCCAAATGTATACCTAAAATTAAGCATAAATTCCAGCCACATTAGAAAAAAATGAAAAACTAAGCCAGAAAATCCTAAGAAGTTACAATTAACCATATATCACAACTGAATGAGAAACTGAGAACCCTTTGAGAAGCCTATATCTTAAACCTAATTTTCATTTTTATTTATATTTTTTATTTTATGTGCTTTGTTCTAATTCATATAATCATTTGAACTAAAAAGGCTACATAACAAATGAGCTATTCAACTAGGAGTCATCATGATATTCACATCAAAAAACTGGTATTATTGAATAAATAGCTGATGGATATATTCATTGATTAACAATATTAAGCTTCCCAAAAAATCTCCTGTTTCTCAGTTAAAGCTTTTATTTGGTAAATATGTATACAAAGATATGACCGTTTATAAAATGTATGATGTAATAACAGTGTACAATGTATTTTAAAAATTGTAATCAACAAATGTTGTATGTATTTGTTGTGTGCATGCTGTTTTGAAATATGTACATTGTGAAATAGCAAAATTGAACTAATTGAGATGCATTTTTCTCATATACTTACTTTGATGAGAACACTTAAAATCTATTTTCTTAGCAATTTTCAAAAATACATTTTTATTAACTATAGTCACATATTGTACAAATGTCTTCTGAGTTTATTTCTCCTATTGTATTGAAATTTTATGTATTTTGTCCCACATCTCATCAGTCTCCTTCCTCTCCCACAGCTCCTAGTAACCACCATTCTACTCCCTCTTACATAATTTCAACTTTTTTACACTATACATATAAGTGACACCATGTGGTATTTGCCTTTCTGTGCCTGTCTAATTTCACTCAATATAATGTCTTCCAGGTTCACCCACATTGTCATAAATGACAGACTTTTTTTTTTCTTTAAGGCTGAATAGTATTAAGTTGTGTGTTTATAATACATTTCCTTTATCTATTCATTTGTTGATAGATACTTAGTTTGATTCCATATTTTGGCTACTATGAGTAACACTGTAATGAACATGGAAATCTAGTTAACTCCTTGACATACTGATGTCAATTTCTTTAAATATATACTCAGCTGTGAGATTTATGGTAGTTTGATTTTTAGTATTTTGAGGAACTACCATACCATTTTCCATAATGGCTGCATTAATTTGCTTTCCCACTAACACCATGCAAGTTTTCTCTCTTCTTTGCATCCTTGTTATTAGCTATCTTTTGTCTTTTTGATAAAAATCATTCTAACAAGTAACAGGTCTAACTCATTTTGGTTTTCATTTGCATTTCTCTGATAATTAGTGATATGGAGTATCTTTACATATACGTGTTGGTCATTTACCTGTCTCATTTTGGGAAACATCTGTTGAGGCCCTTTGCTCATTTTAAAAATCCCATTATTTGTGTTCTTATTATTGGGTTAGTTGAGCTCCTCATATATTTTAGATATTAATGCCTTATAAGATGTATACTAAGCAATTTTTTTTCCATTCAGCAAGTGTGTCTTTACTCTGTTAAGTTTTGCTTTTGTTATGCAGAGCTTCTCAATTGGATGTAATTTTATTTTTCCACTTTTGCTTTTGGTGCCTGTGCTTTTGAGGTCTTATCCAAAATATGCTTGCACATCCCAATTTTATCAAGTGTTTCCCTTAGGTTTTCTTCTAGTGTTTTCATAGTTTCAGGCTTTAACTGTTTAATTCATTTTTATTTGATTTTCATATACGGTAAGAAATAGCAGTCTAGTTTAATTTTTATCCATGTGGATATTCAATTTTTCCAACACCATTTGTTGAAGAAACAGTTCTTTTGCCAATTTGTGTTTTTGGCACCTTTGTCAAAAGTTAGTCAGCTGTGAATGCCTGGATGTATTTCTGTGTTCTCTACTCTGTCCCATTGGTCTATGTTTCTGTTATGATTCATATTCAGCCATAAAAAAGAATGAGATAATTTCCATATATGTGTGTGTGTGTGTGTGTGTGTGTATACACACACACCAGGATTCTTTACTCTTTCTTTCTTTACTTTCTCCCTTGAAGATTTCATCTGTCTCTTGGATTAAAATATCATTTATGTGTTGACTTCCTCAAATTTATATCTCCAAGCTATGGCTTATCTCCTCACCTCTGGATTTTTTTTAAATGATAGCAAAGGCCCAGCATAGGTTCATAGAGGTACAACTAAAATATCAAAATTAACATATCTACAACTGAAACTTATGTTACACCATCCTAACCTCAAGCTCCATCTGCAGTTTTTCCCTGCATAACTAAGGATAACTCCACCCTTCCAGTTGCTCAGTTGTAAAACTTGAAATCATTATTCTCTCTTTCTCTTGACATGTGTATCTGAATACTCCTTATGGTTTACAATTAAATCATTTCTACTTCAACACCTCAGTTTAAGTCATAAGAATTTACTGTAGTAACCTTTTAACTGGTGTCCTGATTCCACTCTATTCTTTATAGTACATTGAGAATTATTATTCTAAAATGCAAATCATTCAATTTTTTAGTTCTGAATTCCCCAGTAGTTTTCTTTTCTTTTTTTTTTTTTTTCTTTACTTGTGGATTTATCAATCCTGAGGTTTCCATTAAATTAGGCCCAAATTGAAAAAGTATTTATGAGATGAGAAGCTGGCTTTAAAAATCAACACTTTTTTTCTTTACTTGTGTTTTAAGTTCAAGGGTACAAGTGCAGGTTTGTTACATAGGTAAACTTGTGTCATGGGGTTTGTTGTACAGATTATTTCATCACCCAGGTATTAAGCCTAGTACCCATAAGTTATTTTTCCTGATCCTATTTTTCGTTTTACCCTCTACCCTCTCAAAGTCCTCAGTATGTGCTGTCCACCTCTATGAGTCCACATGTTCTTATCATTTAGATCCCACTTACAAGTGAGAACATCTAGTATTTGATTTTCTGTCCCTGAGTTAGTTTGTTAAGGATAGTGACTTCTAGCATCATCTGTGTCCCTACAAAGGACATAATCTCACTCTTTTTCATAGCTGCATACTATTCCATGGTGCATATGTACCACATTTGCTTTATCCATTCTATCATTGATGGGCGTTTAGGTTGATTTCATGTCTTTTTCTGTTGTGAATAGTGCTGCTAGAAAAGCCCAGTGGTTTTCTGAGCAAAGGACAAGTATATATGGCTGATTCTACCTACCTCTGATCTCTCTCTGACCTCATTATTACTCTCTCTCTATCCTATAGCAATACTAGGCTCCCTGCTGATTATGAAAAACGCAAGGCATATCCTGTCTTATAATCTTTGTTGTTTCTCTTGCCTCTGCCTCAAATTTCTTCCCCCTTATATCTATTTCTCCAGCTTCTTCACCTCCTTGACCTTTTTACTCAAATACCACTGCCTCAATTATGCCTATACCTTCCAACAATGAGGAAAATTGCATTTTACCTTCTCCCCCTGGCTCACTTGATACTATTTATGCTCATCTATTGTTTTCTCTACATTATTTATAAATTTCTACTACATTACATTAACATGATTTTAAATTTATAATGTACTACACTATTTATATTTTCATTATCTTCTTTCCAACTAGAATTTTTGATACAGAAATCATTTTAAGTTTCTTTTACTGATAAACTCTAAGTGCATAGAAGAGTCCCTGCACATGCACAAATATTTATTGAATAAATTAATAGTTGAATGTATTAGTATGCAAATGTATTCATCTGCAACATTATAAAGCATATACAATCATGTAAATAAACAAGAACAAGATGATAAATAAATGCCTGCAGTAATTTCATATTTTAATTTCTTTCTACAGAATAATTAGCCATATTGAATACATGTGGATTACTTTTGGTGAGGAAACATTTGTAACAGAAAAAAAGAAAATAAAATTTATATTTTTGAATTTTAAATAATTTAATATCTGCATGTCAAATTAAGTTGAGTTTGTTGCTCTTGAAATTTAGTCATTTATTGGTATATGAATCATAAGATTATTGTATCATTAAGAAATAGTAGTTTGTGAATATTTGATATAAAAAACTGAGCTATTAAATGTTATATTTTGGGGTATTAGCTATTTTACATAGTAGAAGAAAGTACACAGTTAATTGTATTTTAATTTCATTATGAGTGTGCATTACTTTCTTTAATTTTATTATTAAAGTCTGAAAAGCCTTTTGTTATTGAAAAATAAAATTCTTTGTAAACAATCTAGATTTTGAGCTAGATGGTATAGATTTTAGGTCTAATTTCACCCCTCAGTGTACCAGAAAGCAGAGCAAGATGAAATATTTACGTTAATTACTTGAAATTCTTCACATGTAAAATTTGAGAGTTCAGTTATGTAATATCTTAGTTTCCTTCCAGCTTGAGAATCAATGATCTTTTTATTTTACTTTATTTAGACATAAAAAATTATAAACTTTAATAATTTTTAGGTGAGTTGAAAACTGCAAGCTTTACTCTATAGGTCTATGTATGTCTATATAATGATTGCCCATATGTTTCTCCTTAAACTTTTAGATACATATCAGTGTGTTGAGAACAAAAGGCTTCATAATTGACGTTGCAACAGATTTGTGACAAATTTTCAGAAGATTCTTCTCTTTTATGAATTATTATATCCAATTATTGACAAAAATTTTTGTATCAAATGATGTTTTGATAAAAAAGAAATAAAAATATTAATTTAACTGATAATTGCAAAATTTTATAATTTTCTTTCTTAAATTTTAGCAGTAGTCTCCAGATATTATTTTAACAAAAATCATGTTTTCTGGCTTCATATTCTTTTCCATAATGATTGTATTAACTTACATTTTCACCAACAATGTAAAAACATTTCATTATCTCTACATCCTCGTCAAGATTTCTCATTGTAACTTCAATTTTAATTTCTCTTATGATTAGTGATGTTAAGCTTTTCTTTTCATATGTTTTTTGGCCATTTATATGTCTCCTTTTGAAAAATGTCTATGAATGCTGTTTGGATGAATAGACACTTTAACATTTTTGAGGTGTTTGGGTTCCCTGTATATTATGGACATAAGTCCTGTACCAGATGCATAGTTTACAAATATATTTCCTCCCATTCTGCAGGTAATCTGTTCATTTTGTTGGTTATTTCCTTTGCCCATGCAGAACTTTTTTAGTTCAATTAAGTTCCATTTGTCTGTTGTGTTGTTGTTGCTGTTGCCTATTCTTTTGAGTTCTTATTTCCCTAGACCAATGTCCAGAAGTGTTTTCCTGAGGTTTTTCTTTTAGTATTTTTATAGCTCCAGGTCTTATATTTAAGTCTTTAACCCATCTTAAGTTGACTTTTCTATATATGGTGAGATAAAGGTGTCCAGTTTCATTCTTCTGCATATGACAATCCAATTTTTCCAGCACCATTGATTGAAAAGTGTGTTCTTTTCCCAGTGTAAGTTTTACTCAACTTGGCAAATATCATTTGGCTATGGTTTAATGACTATTTTGGAGTTTTCTATCATGTTCATTTGGTATATACGTCTGTCTAATTTCATGCCAGTATTGTGCTGTTTTGGTAAATATAGCCTTGTAGAATAATTTGAGGTCAGGTGGTCATGTGATACTTCCAGTTTCATTCTTTTTGCTTAGGATTGTTTTGGCCATTTGAGCTCTTTTTTGGTTCCACATGAATTTCAGGATTGTTTTTCCTAATTCTGTGAAAAAGGACATTAGTTTTTGATGGGGAGTGCATTGAATCTGTGGATTGCTTTGGGGAGTATGGTCGTTTTAACAGTATTAATAATTCTGATCCATGAGCCATAGGATGTTTTTCTATTGTTTCGGTCATCTATAATTTCTTTCATCAGTGTTTTGTAGGTAGAGATCTTTCATATTATTAGTTAAATATATTCCTAGGTATTTATTCATTTGCAGCTATTGTAAATGGGATTTCTTTTTAATTTTGCTCTCAGCTTGGTCATTACTGATGTGTAGAAATGTTACTGATTTTGTACATTGATTTTGTATCATGAATCTCTTCTGAAGTCATTTATCAAATCAAAGAGTTTTTGTGGAGTCTTTTAGATATGAAATAATATGATTAACTCTTCTTAAAAATACTCACTTACTTTGATTTGTCTGCATAAGTACATAAAGAAGGGACCTAGTGCGTACATAGAGACTGAATATACATGGATGTATTTCTTTCAACTTTGTCAGGAAACACATAAACTCCAAGTTAAGAAAAGTATTATGTGGAGTATCTATGAGCTATAAATAGTCCAATTGTATAATATTATTACATAGATAAATTATTACAGACTACTGATATTGTTTAGTAAATACGTTCTGAATTTAAACAAATTACTCTCTTAGGCATAATAATGGAAAAGAGCAGGAATTGCATTCTCCATACCTAATGCTTACCTGATCCTTTAGGTGTTTTCTTTTTTTTTTTTTTTATCTCAATCTCTTTTATGAAAAATAGTGCCTAAGATCTCTCCTTTATAAGTAATTATTAACTATTGCTTTTAAAGTGACATTGAGGTAAGAACAGGAAAAAGAGAATTTTAATTGGGAATTTTGCTGTTTTAATTTTCATAAGCCTGTATATTTTTAGATGTTTCTAGTGTTACTTCTTTGAAGATCTACCCACAGGTCTCTGCCTCCAGTAACAGTGTCAAAAGAATTGATAAAATATATCCACTAACATTTAGAAAATGTTACCTATGAGAAATTAAACTACACAATTTAGTCGTTATCTAATTAAATCCTCATTACACGGTAAGGTAGCCGTCTTTTATCCCAATTTCACAATGAAGAGTCAATGTTTTGGTTTAAATTAATTACCTAAACCTAAGAAGGCATTGAAATTTTGTTACCATATACATAGGTTTTGATAAGCATCATACACAAGTATATGTATGTATTTATAATAATTGTAGGACTGCTGTACTGTAGGTTTTACATATGAATCATTAAATGTTCTTAGGAATTTGATTCTAATAGATGTTTAGCAAATGCCAATTTATCTTTAATTTGTTTTTCTTGAATAGTTTATCTCACTTGCAGTATCCTGTCCACGAGAATCACGTCAGTATTTTAGAGAAATTAATTATATTAAGTATTTTTAGTGCAAACAAAGGACATACAACATATTTAATATTGACTTTATATTACCTTTAAATTAGAAGTAAAAACTTGTTCTTCAAACAGAATGTCTTGTTTCTTATATGAAATTTTATATTTGTGTAATTTACTCAAATGTTAACATGAAAATGGTGATGTTAAACAACACTTTTGATAGCTCTATAAGTGTAGTGGGAATCATGATTTTTGAAAAAGAAAATTAGTTATGGTGGTAAGATTATTGCATAATTTCCCACAGGATCTCTATATCAGAGTTCATTTTATTACCACTTAGAACAAGTTGTCTGTTATTCATTTTAAATTTAAAGTAATGCCAAATAAAACAACATCCTAAGGCAGCTCACAGTATGAGCAAAGACATCTGTTAATGGTACCATGAATAGTTATGAACTGTGTTACTGAAAAGCCTTTGCTAGAAAAATATTGTCTCCTTATTTATTTTACAGCAATGAAAGCCTCATTTTTCATGGTTTTGTAGTTGCATTCAAATATACCAATCATTTCAATGCAATCACTTCTGTATAGCAAATTTTATTGCAGAATATAAGATGGAATTGCTAATGTTCTCTTGAAGGATAGACAATTTCTCCATCAGCAGTGTTGTCTTACCATTTTCTTGCTATTTTAATATTTAAGTAATGTTTATACATTTTAAATAAAATTTAGAAAGTCTGATTTTATATGCAAATTTAATATGACTATCAAATAAATAGAGCTAAAAAATTATAAATGTTGTCTTATTGAGCTCTGGGACTGTCATTTATTTTTTCATATTTTTAGTAGCTGAAATAACTTTATACAAGAAAACTGAAACTTTATGAAAATATTTTTATAATTAGCATTAATTTTAAAAATATGTAAATAAGAAATGAATAAAAATGGAAATTTTCCCTTATATAACAAAATAATAAAAATATGTTACATTACGTGCAACTTTATCTTTTTCAAATAGGTTATTTACCACTTCCAATTATATATTAGAGGTAGAGATGATAAGTTGACATGTATGAATTTATATTTATCCCAAATCAGAGAATGTAAAATAGATTTAACCCAAATATGTAACTCATGACTTTCTAGTCAAATATTAGTGTGTACTTAATTATTGTATTTTGAGGTTCAGTAAAGTTTTGTAGAAAAAATTATTGTTACTTTATAAAATTGTAGCAATAAAAATATTATTTGACAACACATTTAGGTATGTGTGTAAATGAGTTTATTTCATTTAAAAATGTTCCTAGATATAAACAGTTAAGATTTCATTAAAATTAAAAAAAAAAAAGGAGCAACATTGTAAGAGTGTTTAACGATAAGATAATGATAGAAATTACGAGAAATGATAAAATTTGTCATGTAAGAAATAACATGTCATGTTAGGAAAAAGAGGATGTAGCTTAAATGTGCAAGTCAGACATTGACATCATCATCATCATCATATTGATGTTGTTGTTGCAAATCTAATATGATAATTTATACTTCAGTGATATAATATGCCAAAAATATATTTCAGGGCTTTGGATACATTTATGTATCTGATTAAAGAATAACTCTGTCAGGAGAATACCATTGTTGTCTGTTGTTTACACAAGAAGAAAAATAACATAAAATCATGTAACTGATATGTGATGACACCAGGATTTGAACCCAACTTGACAGTTACCCTAGGCTATCATTTTAATTGTTAAATATGAAGAATTAGGTATAATTGTTTTTAAAAGTTGGTTCTTTGACAAACAGACCACAAGTCGAAAGGAAAGGCTATACATGTGAAGCTGGAAAACTGATTTCTAACTAACCAACTGATATCATGAAACATCTTCAGATGGTCACCTCAAGCCACATACTGCGCCTGGCAGATGCTGTTGTTTCTTATCTACAAGAAAGTGGAGTGATGAGTGAGTCTGCCATGCCATGCTGTCCCTACTCAGTGTCTAATGAAACACTTATAACCACATATTGGGGGCAAGTGACATGTTTTGTATTTCAGTGGCAAGATTTAATTATATGGACAAATGAATAATATGTCAGCTTTCACAAACATGGGTTCTTTATGGTGAGGGGATTCTTTTTGAAAGGAAATTTATTTTCAACTATGAAGAAAGCAGCCAAAACCAACAGTGCCTGTATTTTTGCCTAATTGAGCACAAGCAGTGATTTGATTGTATAAAAGGCACCCTATAATTGGATATTAAACCAGTGTTCTAACATCACCTGGGATCTGTACCTTTGGTTCAAGGTGCCTAAGAGTAACAAGCCAGTATTTACTTCTTTAATACAACCAGCAAAATCCAGCCAAAACACTGTAGGAAAGAAAAGGACACAACCCACCATTCCCCTACTGCACTCTTAACCCAACAGATGAAAATGGAACTATGATAGTCTTCAAATGGCCCTTGGAATAGTAATCAAACTCGTTTCCTGGACTCAAAACATGCATAGATTATCACCACTGAGAATCTCTATATTGAAATCAGTAAATCTGCTGTGGTGCTGCTCATTTATTTTTTTTTGGTTGTTATGACTACTGAAAAGTATGTATATACCAGACAAACTCTAGCAACTAAATATAGTTTCACTGATTGGTCCTTAAATTGGAGCTCTACAAAGTGCAGCTGAAGGGCACATCTCAGCAGAAGACAATATCTACATTTGAGGAGGAGCTGTGGCGCTCTAGAGCATTACACCCACTACTTTAGGGAGCACATATTAATAGCTCAGACCCCTTTTGAGCTCCAGGACAATTTTCTGTGTCACTTTCATCTGAACCTGTCAGTGACATTTGGGTAGAGTGGCTCTCTAGCTCAAATCTTGTACAGCCAACTTTGTTGGTAATATAATCCTAGTATTTTATTCCAAAACTGTCCCAATCTTTCTGAATATTGCAGAGTTCTCCCCCAAACCTGAACATTTCACAATTGTACATCATCTTAAGATCCCATAAATCTTGTACCCAAAAAAAGAATACTCATTAAGGAGCCAAGAAATGAACTCTTATTCTCATGATCAAAAAACTGTGAAAGAGTGAGGAATAGCTTCTGAAATTAGCAAATCAGATTTCATGATTACCTTTTTACTTGTTTTATATATTGTGTATTGGAGAGAGAGAGAGATTATGTTTCATAGGTTTATGAAGTTATGGAAGCTGAGAAGTCTTACAATCTGCCATCTGCAAACTGGAAACCCAAAAAAACCAGTGACATAATTCAGTCCAAGTCTGAAAAAAACTAAAAACCACGGATGCTGATGTAAATTGCAGTCCGAGAGCAGAAGATGAGATGAGATGACCCAGTACAAGCAATGAGCTAGAAAAAAAAGGGACAAATTCTTCTTTTCTCTGCCCTTTATTTTATTCAGGTCCTCAATGTATTTGATAATGGACACCCACAGTTAGGAAAGCCATCTGCTTTATTCAGTTCACCAATGCCAATAATAATCTCATCTGAAAACATTTTTCCATACTCCTCCAGAAGTAATATCTAATCTGGGAAACTCTTGTCCCAGACAAGTTGACAAATAAAATTAACCATCATATCCTGTAATTTCAAGTTATAATTTTTAAGAATTCCATAATCATAAGAGTACACAGGGTTTTATATCCCTTTTGGGAAAATGGAAGTGAATCTAATTTATCTTTATAGATGGATCTGGTTTCTCGTGGCTCCAGAAATATAAACATAAAGTATTTTCCCTGGAATGAGGAGAGATATTTTAGAAGTTAAAGAAAAAAAAACTAGAAAACAACATTTGCCATGTGTAATCTCTGGTGCCATATCTCATCTGCAGGGCTATGAATATGGGACAAGCTGACACCACAGGAAGAGAATAATTGCCATATGATTCAACACATCTATGCTATGCCTGCTATGTCTGTGCTAGGTATGTATGTAGACAACTGTCAGCCTCTCTGAACTAATTTTTAGAATGAGGTATGCAGAAATTAGATAAAAAAGGAAGGAGAGTAGGGAAAAAGGCACTTTGTCTTAGAAAGGTTATTTTACAAGTATAGTCCTGTTGTTTGAGTGTCACTAATTTTGACCAAAATTATAAATTTTAAAGTGCTCCCAAGCCACTTCGAATTTAAAATTGTTAAAATAATGAATAGTCTTTTTCAAATCCAATCAATTTTAATGCTACTCCTTTCTTACAAACCAATATTATTTTTTGTCTTACCATGAGAATTAAACAAAAGTTTAGAGTAAGCCTGTCTTCAGTTACCAGTATAATTGCTTAGAAGCATGGTCAGCTTATTTTCACAGAAATTTCCAAGTGATAGAGAAATATTTCTACACAAACATTTAACAAGCCTTTGGAATTAATTTTGATTTCAATTTGAATACATTCAATTCATGCTTTTTGTTCAGGATTATGCACATCATAGTGGTCTAGGAAGGGAGGATGCTTGCTGTCTCAGCAACGTTTTTGAAGCCATTCTGGAGAGTTCTAGGAAATGAGTAGGTCCTCTGAATAAAGGCCTGTGGGCAAGGAAGTCTGAGAAACATGTATACCAAGTTAGTCAAATGGTACCAATCTGATCTGGTCTAAGTATACATTTTATTTATATTTCAGTGATAATTTTTCTTCTTTTAAATTCAAGCCAACATGAATAAATCTGGAAATTTGAAATGATAGCCCAAATGTGCCAAATGTGTAGCTTCTCTGGAAAGATCTGGCTACTTTGGTTGGCATTTGTGCGTGATCATGGCTTCACTGCAGGAGGTCACACCCTCCAGTGCCTGAGTCATGGACTTCTCTGCGTACTTTTGCTATCTGCCTGGTTTCTGTAGGGCTTTGAGTTAATGTTGCCTACTTCATATCCATCCTAAAGAGTTGTAATACACGTGAAAGGTCCTGGCTATCTGGTTAACTTTGTTTGATCCAGCATTTACGAAACATTTTTTAGCACATGTCACAATGACTGCTGGCATATCCACTAGAATTCTGTGCAACAGAACATAAGGGAGCATAGGAACGAGGGGGTGGCACACAGATTTAGCAGTAGGAACTTGAGTTCTATATATAGACTGACAGTAGACTTTTTAATTAGTAGACTAATTAATGAATGCAGCACCACTGGAATTATTTACTGAGTGCTAATGCTAGCACTCCAATGGTGTTGCATCCATTAATCTTCTGCTATGTCATATCTCTTATTTTTTAACAACATTTATTTTTTCCAAAATGTTGATATTGAATACTTTGCCTATCAGTGTATTTATTTATTTTTTAAGAGTCAAGGTCTCACTCTGTTACCCAGACTGGTGTGCAGTAGTGTTATTATAATTCACTGCAGCCTCCGACTCCTGGGTTCAAGTGATTTTCCTGCCTCAGCTTCCTCAGCAACTAGGACCACAGGTGGGAACCACCATGCCCAGAGTATCATCTTACAATGTAGGGAAAAATTGTTAATACTTGAGAGGTAGAATGCCCTAGAGGAAAGCAGGAGATATACTTAGTTAACATAAAATCTTCTTCTGCAAATATATTATATATTATACTCTTGGAATCTATCGAATTTTGTTTTTATATGATGCTTTGTTACAGAATTGATAATCTGTTTCCTACAGTCTATCTTCAGACATTAATATGAGAGTGGTAAAATTAATATAGTATGTTTAAACATTAAAAAAAAACTTTAATAAGTAGCAGAACCAGTCTTTCACCAATGACTGTAAATAATGTTGGAATAATTTTGTAAATATGAGAAATTGTGAAAGACTATTAGTGTCTATGCAGCTTCATCTGTATGTACAGTCATTAAAATTTTTTCATTGAACAAAATTGATCCTTTTATGCTTTTTGCATTTTCATATTCACAGTTATTAGCTTTTGTTTTTTGTCTGTTTTCTTCAACATTTCTAACTTTTCAGAGAAGTATTTTGTCTAAATAATGTATAAAAAGTAACTGGCATTAAGAAAACAACAGACATTAAGCATTATAAAAAATTATGTTAATTCAATGAGTTGAGCGGATTGCATGTTGGCCATGATTGAGAATGCTAGAAATAACTTTCCCTTTACCTATATGATATTTCAATATTTCCATACAGAAACAGCTTGAAATTATATTATAATTATGATTTTTTACAATAGAAGTTTACCTGACAAATATGATTAAATTTAAATAACCTATTGTTCAGATGAGAGTATTAATCACTTCGAATATCTGATTCTACTTGACAGTACGTATTGGAAGCTGTAATACATGTATACACACATACACACACACACAAACACACACATGCCAGTGTAATATGCATAAAGATAGTAGCCTGAGAGCAAAGCTATCAGATACCTTTACACTAACAAGGATTATTTTATTAATACTTTCCCTAAAAGTAGGTAATATTTTCAAACTAAAAAAATGCATTTTTTCTACTATACATAAAAGATAATGTTTGCAGTTCTCCCTGATACCTAGGGAAAGCTTTTAAACTTAAGCATTAAAGTTTCAAAAGTCCAAAAGCAAATGCTGACAACAGCTCTGGAAACAGAGCATAGGACAAAGTCTGGGTCTGTTGCACTGAAACAGCTCTTAAAAGCATCTTCAGTGATACACATTTGTAAACCCAATATACACTTTGTGGTTTTTTCATTCATCATGGTAGACTAAGCTCTGCTTTTGAATAATCCTTTTAATTAGAAAATACAAAATAATTATTGGCTGCTGTGAAAATATGATTTTCCTTCAAAAATATTAACATATTCTTCTGAAAACATAAAAATCCTCAGAAATCATGCAGTCTCAGTTTAGTTTAAACATGCTAATAATGTCAAAATCTTTAGCTTGCTGTTGAGTTTTTTGTGTGTGTGTGCAATTCTGCTGATCATTTCTGAAAGCAAATCTTCTAAAATAGGGCATACTTAAAATGAATTAGATAGAATATAAAAATTTTCCTGTAATCATTATGAAACTTATTTTGGTGTTTCATTTATGGAGTAGCTTGAAGTGCTCATTTAGTCAGTTATGTATATTTTTAAATATGTTTTTAAAAGCCTTTCCAACCTTCTTGATATGTTTTACATGTACGCACTCTCATACTACATCAAGTAAAACACAATTTAAAGATTTTCCTTATAATGTACTTTTCATTTTATCTAGCCTAAGAGAGATCTTAAGCATACATCTTAGTATCTTAAAGAAACATCAATGAATAGTCATAACCTGGGGAAAGGATAGTGTTACTACATCTGTCTTACTGAAAATGGTGAACCTGGATACATGACTTCTTTTTCAAAGATTAGGACACTGCAATACCCAACTCTGATAAATCTGTTTCTCTGCTTGCTATTAGAATGTGGTTCATTAAACAGTATTTGGCAACAAGATATAAAGCATACTGATCTTTCAATGTTTTTGCCTTTCTGAACATTGTATTATATAAAAAAGTTGATTTATCTGCTATGACTGAAGACACAATTAGGTTAGTATATTGATTGGTTCAGCAATATTATTGGCAATACTTTATCTTTCTGTCCTTTTGTATTTCTGAAATGTAGTGTAGAATTTCTAAAATACAAAAAATCAAAATAGCACTATGAATAAAAAATTTACCTCTTTTGTACATATAAATTTAAAGTAACAAGTCTAATAAGTTCTAGTCTAAATGTGAGTTAGAACTCACATATTTGATATAAGTTCAAGTAATTTGTAATGACAATGCAATTTAAATTGAATAATTTCAAAATACCCACTAACAAAATATTTTATCCAATAATTAGCAACTTCAAAACTGTTTAAAATTAAATATTAAAATTATAGTTTTTAAGTTTTAAAATTTAACGGAATATGGAGTAAGAAGTAAGTGTCTGGAAGGGTTGACTATTCAAATTGAAAGTGGCTGCTGACACTTCTTCAGGGGAACAAATGAGGCTAAAATGACACTTTCTTCAGGAAGGTTTTACTTTGATAAAAATTGAATCATAATCACACCTTCTGAAAACAGTAAGTTCAGTGTTTACTATGCTTATGCATAGTAAAATTCAGGTGTTTTAAAGAAGCTATGATTTCAGATTTTGGTTTGTCCATAGTGTTTGTTGCAGATATTTCTAAGAAACAGTCATCGTTCTGCCATCAAATGTAAAAGCCTGTTGTACACACGGACTTGTTAGTAATATTAATAAAGCTGCTTATTCTACTGGTGTCCAACTTAATATATCCTCCTATTTCTGGACAAAAATTAAGCTTCTCTAGCCTCTTTGTAAAATCTCTAGTCTGTTTCTCAGTAAGTCCTGAGTTACTAGAATGTTTTTTTCCTCTTTAGAGCAAATACTGCTTCAGCAGGGGAAAAGGGAAAAGGGAGGAATTAGTTTGTTCTTGTTATTTAAGGGCCTGGGGAAAAATTAAATGAGGAAAAGCAAATGTTAGATTAACTAAACGCCTAATATATTATCGTATCTTTTGTTCTTCTGAAGTCAAACGTATGGTAAATATTGATTAAAGCTAACGAAATTTAGATCTCAGCAATTGATTAGTCAGAAGAGCATTAACTAAACTTAATGAAAGAGAAAACTTCTCCTAAATTAGTTGTACATTCATATATTACAGTCCATGAACAACTGGAACAAATTTACTGGTATCCTAACAACCCAAAAGAAAAAAGAAAAGCTTTCATTATGTATTTTATTTTGTTAGAATTATTTTTATTGGATACCATTAAGGTTTTATTTTATCTGGATGACAATTGCAATACTGATCAAGATTAGTATAGATTTTAAATTCTGACACTACTGATTTTTTTTTCTGTTTATCAGGTATAATTTACATACTGTAAATGACACTCTTTTAAAGGTGTTAGTAGACTCGCAAAGTTGTACAATCATTACGACTACTTAATATATAAATTCTTGATCACCCCGAACAGAAACTCTGTTCCCACAAGTGTCACTGTACCATCTTCCCATCCACCAGATTCTAGAAACTATTACTTTCTCTACTGACATTTCTTGGAAATGTTTTGGATATTTGTTATTAGGTATTGGTCTGTAGGTTACAGGCTGAAGAAGTCATCCTATTTCCTTTTGTTTCTTAATTTAAAATTTATTCAACAGTATTCTTATAGCTATGTGAGTCAAGGTAACATTGAAAAATTGGGATCATATAGACATTTAAGATTGGATTCATCCAGATTTGCAGGATTTAAAACACTTTAGTGATGGAGCTACTCACTACTTCATTTTAAAAAAGTAAATATGGTTAGAATCTCTCCTTTTCATTTCAGTTTAATGGATAAGAGCATATGTACTCTGCTTTGACCAGAGAGCTCAGGAATATACAACAGGGAATCTATGGGTCCTGCTGAATGAACATAATTATATTTTAACAGCACAGGACAATTGTAAGACATTTATAATGGAGGATTTGATCTGACTAAAAAGAGCTAAGACCTGTAATGAGAGAGGAGAAAGTAAGAAACCGGTCAGTCAGGCAGGCAATTAGGGTGGGTCCTTGGTAAAACTTCAAAAAAAGAACAGCCTGCAAATCAAACTGCAGGCCACAGATAAGAAAGAGCTTGCATCCTTAAATGGAAATGCTTACTCTGTCAACCCAGATGAACAAATTCAGCTCTGTTTTTTTGGACATGTTTCTTTCTCCTTAGCACACCCTAGTCTCTTATTTTTTATGTATTTTACATATTCCTACCTTTCTATAATTGGTTGCAGTCTGTCTTCATTTACATAGGGTGAATCATCACATCTGCCCCGCATTGGTGATGAGCCAAGGTCCCAGGCCAAGCCTTCACCTCTACCTCCAACTGATGCTTTACACCTTTATACCTCTTTCTATGCGGTGCCTTCTCCAAGATGGCCTACAGACCAGTCAGCACAGTCCTCCTCTTCCAGTTTGTAAAAATCCCAGACTCAGCCTCAGAGCTGGCAACCCTCTTTTGGGCCCCCATTCTGCTTCAGAGAGCTTTCCTTTTTCATTTATTAGACTTTCACTCCAACCTCACCCTTGGGGTCCATGCTCCCTAAATTTCTTGCTTGTGAGGCAAAGAACTCCAGGTAATACCTCGGACAACATGAGTGGATCAATAACACTTATTTGCATGGATGTGTTTTACATATAATTTTTTGCAGCAATAAAATGATTGTTTTAAAAAGTTTACAGATGTGCAAATGTTTAATATTTGAACACCTTGAAGGTGTGTAGACACAAAGGCAGTTGCAGTTTTAAACCACGGATCTGGATAGGATGAGGGAAAGTCAGGGGCATATTGATAACTAGTTGTAAATATTGTATTTTTAATCAAATGTCTCTCTGTAAAGTGTGTGAGTTTTAATGCAATATAAAAAAGGGAAGATAAATTTTACAGTTAATATAGTTGACACTGAATGATATGCTGGATTTAAGATTTTAGAGTTGCAGTAAGTTGGGTTTAAGGCATGAACATGTTTTGGTTGAAGTGGAGTTGAGATGACATCCTTGCAAATTCCTGGTCAAAAAATTATCTAAATCTTTGAAATAAACATAAGAGATTACCAAAAATTTATTCAAGAAATACTGAGTTTAACATTTTTGGGGGGAATTATAGAGAAAGAAGTTAGCTTTGAGATTTTAGGTATCTGGAGGTATATCTAAATTTTGTTCATTGGAATGGATTATCTCAAATAATAGAGATTATTGGCCTCTTGGACATGAATAAATTGTGTACGTAATAACTTGATATTTAAAAATGCCTATATAGGCCTGACTTCCATAGCACTATTTGGAACACGTTTAACATCTTACTGTTTCACCCATTAATTCATCTATAACATAAAATATTTTGTATGTGATCACATTATAAGTGGCTAAGAATCATTGTTTTACATTCTGAAAAGTATTCTTTAGCAATTTTGCAGGTTCCATCAGGATGTCCTTTAGAAAGCACCATATAGAGTAAAGTAAACTCTGCTGCTGGTTTGTATCTAATAGGCTATTAAGACCTGGCATATCTTTTTTTTTTTTTTTTTTTGGATACTAGAGTGAAACAAGCAGCAATAGAATGTTAACATTGCTGCTTCTGTGGTTAATTATTTATACTTATTTTGTGATATTTTTATTTCTGATTTGCATACAGCTGAAATCATTGGTGAAAGCAATAATTGGGAGATTATTTTGTGTTATGAATTTTGCAATTTCTGTTAGAGTTCTATCCTTGCTTGGATGAGAAATGACAGATAACCTGACTTTGTAGAGATTTGTTTTAGCTTGTCCTTGTGAGCTCCAATCAATTCAGAATTCCATGCACATTAGGGAGAGCAGCTTTTTAATAACTGAAGCTATATTGTGTGTGTGTGTGTGTGTGTGTGTGTGTGTGTGTGTGTGTGTGTGTGTGTGTATTATGGCTAAAGTTTATACCTGAAGCTAGAGGTTCTCCAAGTGTCTGTATAAACACAATTCAGAGAAGCCTCACCTCTTATATTTCCAGAGTAAAATACTTATGGATACTTTTACTAATAAATTAGAATATAAAGTATCTAACATATAAAAAGCTCTGTTCTAAGTGGAATATATTGATAAATATGTGCTTATATAAAAAAAACATAAAATTTAAGAACATAAGAACCCCAAATTCTAATTATTCCAAAAGTGCCACAAAATCCTTTTTTCAGAGACTTCTAACTTAGGAATATTTTGAAACTCCTAAGTGCATGTATTTAAGGTAAACTTTTAAGCAAATCAGATTGGGTTTAATCGTTTTAATTCAAGAATGAGACAAAGGCTATACAAGGCTGAATAATGAAATACTGATTACTATGAATGATTTTGAGATTATATGGTTTGTTTCTTATTTTTCAATACTATGAGGTGGCCAAATCTTTTTGTCATGTTATGAATGTGTTCATTGTTGTCATTTTATGTGATAAAGAGTTGTATACTTTTTGTATGCTTTTATAGAAAATTGTACTATGTTATTTCATGAGCTTTGATCCTCTATTAAATACACGTGTATGAAAGACAATTCTCAATTATCTACCTCCTGTTATATCTACCTATCTACCTATCTATCTATCTGTCTGTCTGTCTGTCTGTCTATCTATCTAGATAGATAGAGAGAGAGGGTTGCCCACCCCCACCTGGGCAAGAGTGCAACCCTTTCTCTCTAACAATCCATTAATATGGACATCCTTCCATAAGTTAAACAATTTTTAAAGATATCACCTTCTTAATGAGCCATTGGCATTCAGGAACAAATATTTTAACTCAGTTACTTGTTATGCTATCATCATTATTTGTAGGTTCAAAAAATTGGTTCTTGTTCAAAAATAGACAAATCAATTATGCAACTATTGTTATGTCTGTAGGATAATACTTGAGAATGATTCTTACTTAGTTAGATTGATAAGTAAGAAAAGGAATGGCACTTTTATAAAGAGATATTACCTAAATATTTTTCCAAAGAAACTACCTTATAGGATCAATTTCAGAAATTATAATTAATGCCACTCCCTGGGAGACTTAAAATCATAGGAAAATTTGGAAAAACTCAAGAATAAAGAAATTAACCCAATGTTATATTTGTGAGTGATGCAATCTCATAGACTGTACCTTGGGCTTGGTTTCTAAGACTTGAGAAAGAAGAGCAAATAATAAAGGCTTTTAGAATGCCCATTGCGATTTTTTTAATGAAAATTTTCAGACAGAATTATATGGCATAAAAGATGCTTGTTACTCTAAGCCTTAAATTTGCAAAGTAAATTTTAAAAAACCCATATGTATTAGCAACTGTAATGTACCAATACAAATCATCAAGCCAAACACATAATACTAGCCTTTCCAGGCTCAAGAGTAATTGATGGAAATTGCTTATATGATAAAGGCGAAACTGTTAGAAACACTAAACAAAACATGAAAATAAGTAAAAGAGATCATTGAATTATTTTCAGTGCAATAGTATGTTTGATTTATTATCTGAGAAACTTAAAACATTGTAGAAGCAAAGGTTAATGTATAGATGTTTATTTGGTGAAGGTTCAAATAATTTTTGTTCAATGAAATAGATAGCAGTAAGTTCAGATTTTAAAACCACATCTATGATTGTAGAACCTACTCTTATTACCGGACATATTATGTACAGAAACAGTACTGGAAATAATGTTATTTCCAAAGTTTTCTCTTTTAAAGTGTAAGTTTAGTAGAATTTTAAGAGTATTATATGAAAATTTATTTCATTTAAATATTATACTCACCTTATGAATGCTATTTTTAAAAAGTCATTAACATGTAGGTTAGATTTACAAAATACTATTATACATGATTATATGTTACATTTTATATATGTAGATGTTATATGTAATATTAAATATTATATTTAAAAATTCAATTATCTTCTTACATTGTGGATCAGCTAAAACATCTAAAATATCTTAAAGTGAGGAAACTTCAGAGCTATACATAAATACAAACACTTAATTTCTTTATTACAGCCCACTGTTTCCTAAATTGGTTAATTAAAACTTAAAATGTAACATTAATTATATTTTTAAAAACATGTTTTTATAAAGTCACAACTATTCGAATTCAGAAAGGCAAGTTGTAATTTAGGTTTATAATAGCATGAAAATTATCTTCTGCTTGACTTCTTTTAGCAACCCCAACAGCTAAAGCATGGATAAAGTCTGTATGCTTTTAGAAGGGTCATTTTTCTTTCTCTGGCATTACAAATAATGTATTAGCAATGCATAATGTGTCCTAAGAGCTAGTACTGCTATGTTTAATACTTTCTGTCAGTTGTAATAATGCTGAAAGAGGACCCAGTGTGAAAGGAACATTGGAGAATAGGCTGTTGTGCAAAGTGAATTTGAATAATCCTGTAAAAATTGTATAAATACATAATTTTTAATATAAACACATTTCATAAAAAGTAAAAAATAAGACATTTTGTTTGATACTTTTTTGACACCACTATGTATGTAGATGGGACATTACAAGGTCAGTTTAGATAACATCAAGGAACATTTGCTATCTTTTTAAAATCAAGATTCTAAAAGATTTTTAGGCTACAGCGTCATGATCAATCATTGCCTCAGGCTGGTGTCATGGACAATAAAGTAATTTACCTAGAGAGTTGTGGAGAAAGAAAGTCAGATTTGTTAGTAAAAAGGAGAGAGATGTTGCAAAGTAGCAATGAGCAATACATCAAAGGGGGAAGGCTGTTTGCAAAGAGGCAGGGGCTGGAGGGGTTTTATAAGGTCCTGCAACTTGAACTGAATGCTTGCAGACGGGATGCTTGAGTGCAGGTGGGCTGTAAGATATTTGCCTCTCACAGGATGCCTGGGTGCTAGTGAGCTGTTTGCAGTTAACCCTATTACCTTGAAACATTTACTTCTCTCCACCCTTGTCTTTTGTTCCTGCCACCTAAGCCCATTTTTTAATTTTCTTTTAACTTCTTGGGGTCCATACATGATACTTGTGCTAGAATCATTGTGTTCGATTTCCAGTTGTAAAAATGAGAGCATTTGTAAAAAATGGAAAACAGAGATATACCGAAACAATGTAATTTGACAGTGTTGCCAGGAAAGGGTTAAATCAGCAGGTCTTAGTTGTTCAATTTTCCTGCACATTCCAAGGGAATTTCAGTCTTTTCCTTCTCCTATTAGATAACAACAGAGCTTCTGATATATTCCACATTATCAAATGCTTTTGTACACCTCAGACTTCAAAACTTGTATCAATTTGACCAAATAAGTTTATTCTAACTGGGAGAACTTCAACTTTCTTTAAAATTGATATATAAGGTGAAAAGTACCTAACTTAACCATTGTTTATTTACTTAATTTCTTCTTAACTAATAGTTTTGATTATGCAGTTTTGTTATTGATTTGTTTATATAAATATATCTATTTTGACTTTTTACTAGCCATGGTTCCCCAGAGAAACAGAAACAATGAGATCTGTCTATCTATCTATCTATCTATCTGTCTGTCTGTCTGTCTGTCTGTCTATCTATCTATCTATCATCTATCTATCTATCTATCTATCTACTATCTACCTATCTGTCTATCTATCTATCTGGACAGTGATATGAGAGAAGACTTATGGGAATTGGCTCATGCTATTATGGAAGCCAAGGAATCCCAGGATAGGCCATCTGCTAACTATGGTTTTCCTATTTTCCTTATGAAAATTATCTGCACTGATGCTTTTGGTATAACCATGATTTGTGAGAAGTCGTCAAAAACAGCTTAGGATGCAAGCTTACTTTTGAAATTGCTTCAGTTTTCCAGGTTTCTAAGGAAAATTAAAAGTCATAGAAAGAAACATTTATTTATCTACTTCGAACTTCTACTCATGGGTTTATGAAGCTTGGACACATCAATATATAGAGTACCTAATCTCTCAATAGGCGAGAATAACTTGGTAAATACTTGCTTCAAATCCACATTTTTTTTTCTGAGAGTTTGCAATGCCTTTTAATCAACAGATAACTTGGTATCTCATCTGGGCTACTCACTGTTCTCTTATTTCTGATTTTCAGATATTCTCTGAAACATCCTGTGCAGATGTTCACCTTTTTCTTTTGAGTATATGGCAGCCTAAGAATATAACAGTTATTTTTTTTCAAAACATATAGAAAAGATTTTGTTTTGTTTGTATTTCATTTAAGTTAGTAAATATCTATAAATTATAGATATGGAATTTCTTATATGATAGCCTATAGGGAAGGATACATATCTTGAGCAACCCAGTCAAATCTAGAAAAGATGATACCAATATCAAAGGCAGAAACAGTGCTCGTGGTCACATATAAATTTCAGGAAAAAATATTGTCTAGCAGCATATGGCAAGATTATTTATTTCCCAGGAATCCTGAAAGGATAACTTATTTACTTTGAACTCACATCGACTCTGGGAGATGAAACTGAGATACTGTACTGTAAGTAACGAGGCATAGTGAAATAAACAAGAAACAACTGTACTATGTCCAATGATGAAATATGGAAACAGAGAGGAGGAAAAGAGTGCAGAAATTAAGTCAGAAAAAGGGACAGGAGAGAATTCTATTTTCTGTATTCTTAATAAGCAAATATTTCTCCATTGATTCTTGAAGGTCAATCTAAGCTCTTGTGACCACTATTTGAAAGCCTCAGAAAGAAAAAGAGAGTAGATGTGAAATTTAAGAGGATGGAACAACAATTTCCTGCAAATCTGAAAGAGAAAGAATTGAATATACTGTCACTGTCCCATTTGAGAGGTCCACAAATAATTACATCCTATTGACTTTAATCGTCTTACCTCAGGAAGTAGCTCATTATTCTGGAACACAGTAACAGCTGTTTCTTTTTAAAAACATTTAGTATTTTTCACACACAATGCTAAGGGCTTCACGTAAATTATTTCTCTTGTTTCTTAAAATGAATCTATAAGACAGGGGTTAATATTGTTTTCATTTCAGAAATGAGCAAAGTAAATCTTACACAACACACACATATTATTCCAGGTTATATAGCTCGTCAGAAATTGTAGACATTTTTCTCAAGATTGCTTGTTTATGAAAACATTTCCCTCTATTCCTCATCCATACATGTATTTTTTGCCTACATGACTTTATTTTGGATGTTATTTAAGAAATACTTTGTTTTATAAAGAACCTTACTACATAAATGAATGAATAGTATATTACCTAAAGTATGCTAAAAATGTTTAATTCTGTTGAAGACAGGCATAATTAAAAGCAAACAAAACAAAACAAAGCAAAACCTGAACCTTTATGCATTTTGATGACAGTGACCCTATTTTGGAGTTTTTATCTCTGGGCTTTCTTCTGTGTTTTAAATGTAATTATTCTGTCTTGATGGGACTGGACTTTTTTAACTGAACAACATGTGATAAAAACAATATTATGGTAAGTCAACTGATTTTTCTGTCATGTTTTTATGTTTTTGAATGTTATTTGTTAAACTTTGCAAATGTCCAAACAGCATATACATGTTTCATGTAACTGTAATAAGAAAATAAGAAAATTATTTGATATTATGGCAGGAACAATGAGTATACCTACATTTATTTATTTTTTAGACGACAAGGTAGTCTCACATACTAACTGGTGACTAATATTTACTGTCATAGTAAGCACAATCTGGGGTCTTCTATACCACTACAGGAGTCAGTCTCTCTTTCTCTCTATCTCCCTCTCTTTATCTCTGTATCTCTCTCATCTTGAACATCACATATCTGTTGATCTATTTTTAGGTATATTTTCTGAATATAAAATGTTTTTTGTGCTTTTCTCAAATCACAGTATATATTTCATTATGTTATACCCTTGCGTTTGATTACTTTATATGTTAGTTTGGATAATATGTTCTTCACAGGTAATGGGATTGGCCAGGACAAGCTACATTTCTGCTCTGCTTTAAGTACACTTGTCTTTTCTAGTTTGCCTAACTGCCCAACAGCTTGCAACTACTAAACAAGCTCTAATTAACGTAAATGTTATTGTCAGAAACAGACCTTTTGGAATCTAGACTTAAATTGCTACAAGAAGATATAATTTAGTCTTCTTGATCAGCAACAAGCTCTGTTAGGGAACGGAAAGCCTTAGTGAAACTGGCTAAAATCTTAAAATACATTAATAGGGTTCCTTGTGAATTGGAATGCTATAAATCAAATACAGAAATACATTAATGGCTGGATAATCAGGAGAACACGTAATAAAGATAATCTTAGTTTGTGATAAAAATTTAATCTTCAGCATGAATTTTCTCCCTACATTTGACCAAAGTGTACTTCAATATAATTGGCAAAATAGTTAATGAAAATTTTTCCTTATATATATATATTTTTTAACTGCCACTTTCTCTTCCTCTATCCTTTATTATTGTTACTGCTTGGTTTATAATTTTAAGACCTTACTTTTACTCTAAAAATTAATCAGTTGATTTTTCTTCACACCAATCCCTGGGAAATAAATCAGTTTACTTAAATAAGAATGTTGTTACCTGTATTACAGCATTAGAAGTGAAAAGTAGGACTGGACTTTTTTTGTTGTTGTTGAGATAAAAAAGAGCTATTTCAACTTACATACCCAAATTAAGACAAAAGAATAGTTTTCTGTTCATACTGGAAAATCATATTTAATTTGGACATGCATAGAAATTCAATGTAATCTAATCAATCAGCCATACCTGGAGCTATAGACAAAGAGAGGAGTCCTTAAGCAATATGAATATACTATATTAACAGGCAAGAGAAGATATAAAAACGACATCATCATAACTGGAAGACAATGAACAGTTCCACAATAATTAATAAAAATAATGAAAAAGTACAATTTCAGAATCATCAGTATATATTTTAGCTCCCCAGACTCTCTAATATTCCATTTTCCCAAAACACCACACAAAAACCAAAATCAGATGAAATATAATCGGCTTGCTTTGATGTGTAGCTGACTCGTGCTCATGAGCACTTTATCTACCTCATGCTTTTTCTTTTAAAGCCCAATTAAAATAATTATGCTAATTCTCTCCTTTTCACATTATGTGTGATTTTGTGAATCATGTGATCACATAATATTGCATGATTTTTGTATAAATTATTATGTTAGACTTATCGCTTTAATGCTCACAACAAATGTATGTACTAGAGTTGGTTAGTTATTAGTTCAAGACACTATTGCAAAAGTTTATCAGTATTATATTACACAATAGCTAATTAGAGTAATGAATAATATTTCTCAGTACTTCTGTATCTTTTTTACTGGGTTGATACATTACAATGTGTTAGAAAGGGAACACTATATAGAAAAAAAAGATTGGCTTTCCACTTATAAAATTGGAAGAAAATGTAAAAACAACAATAACATGTTATTCTATGTAAGGAAGAGTGAAATAGAGTACAATGAACATGACATGAATAGAAGCAGAACCTCTGTGAGGCAACTCTTGTAAGTTTTACTATAAAACTTACTAATAGGTTAATATAATTCCAAAAGTTAAGTTAGATTAAACAAGTAATCTTTATTTCAAAAAACACCTACAAAACTAACTCTTTTTGAATTAGCAGCAATACATGGAAAGGGATTATTTCAAGTGGTTTAAAGTGGCATTAATTTGACTACTATCCTAATGAAACTTATATAAAGACAAAAAAGACTTTATTTCCCTCCTCCTTTCTCTCTCTTTCTCTTTCCATATATGTATGTAAATAATGTCCTTATATTTTAAATATATAAATTACATACTTATATATTACATTATATAGATTTTAAATAGTATATACTTTAATATATTTACTGTGTTTGAATTCTAATATATAATATACATGTTAAAAGACTTATTACATAATTCTACTTTTAATCATATTATTGATATTGGTATTCAAAAAATAGATCTAAAAATAATGTTGGAATTCAACATTAGAACAAAGAAGTAAAAATTTAAAAATAAAAAGGCAGATGTATGAATTCTATATTTTAATTTGGAAATATTAGTTGTTATTCATGCTGTTTTTTTTCTAAAACTCTGTCTGCTTAAAAAACACAGGAACAATGACCCAGTAACAAAGAACATCATGAATAACTAGCTTGTGATCTCGAAATTTATTAAATGTAGGGTAGGAGCTGGAAACTACAAGAAAGACCTGGAGCATTTGGTCATTAAGAAAGCAAATACAATTTCTAAGACTTCTGGGAGCAGATAATTTGGGTGGAGGTGAAAGAAAAAGAAATGAGTATGGGTTTAACTATTCTGTTCTCTCCATGTTTTATATAAGTTAAAAAAAATTCATAGATAATTCATCCCAATTAGTGAAGCTTGTAGCCAATAAACATAAAAAGAATAATTATGCATACAAGCTATTTAATAGAAAGATCTCTCTCTTTAGGAAGTAAATTGGCTTTTGTAGTTTAGCTCGTTATATTTTCTGCTACCTGTGGGTGTATATATTATAAATGTTTTCATCATTTATGTTCAAAGAATCCAATATTTTTCTGAACTCATGATAAAAGCAAATATTTTCATATTGTGCAAGAGTATTGCCATTGACAGCATAAGAGCCTATAACATGATGATAAAAATCCCATCAATTACATACATTTTAAAATCAAATTTACCTTCTAATTTTTCAAAAATGAAATGATAATTAAATATTGTTCTTCTGAAACATAGTACAGTTCACAAATATGATCATCCATGACTTTGGACATACCCAAAGTATTAATTTTACTATAATTTATAAAATAATAAGAATTATTAGAAATAAATATATATTAACCTATTTTTGTATCATGGTATCTCCAATCTGACTACAATATTCCTCTGATTCAGAAATTATTCTGATATTTTAGATTTTATTAAAAATATCAAAACAGTTATATCCAATTTTTAGTTTTAAAATATAGATATAAAAATATAAACTATTACATTTATTTACTCCTATTAGGATAACAAATATTTGTGTTTGTTTTTGAATAGGAGAGATCATATTTCTTCTACTTTTTGAGGAATAAAATGTTTGAATCGTACCCTCACATATTTTAAGCAATAAATTGTTACTTGATGAGTGTTGTTTGTTTCCATTATTAGCTAAGTTATGTTAAAAAGCAAAATTCGTTCTTTTAATACAAATATTTAAGAATTTGTGATCTCATAAGCACACTTGAAATAGTAGCAATTTTTTTCTGATTAAATCAATAAAACACCCTCAGAACAGAATATTAAATACACATATGTTTATTGTGGCACTGTTCACAATAGCAGAGACTTGGAACCAACCCAAATGCCCATTAGTGGTAGACTGGAGAAAGAAAATGTGACATATATACACCATGGAATAGTATGCAGCCATAAAAACATGAGTTCATGTCCTTTGGAGGAACATGGATGAAGCTGGAAACCATCATTCTCAGCAAACTAACACAAGAACAGAAAACCAAACATCACATGTTCTCACTCATAGGTGGAAGTTTAACAATGAGAACACATGAACACAGGTAGGGAAACATCACACACCAGAGCCTGTGGAGGGGTGGGGGCTGTGGGGAGGGATAGTATTAGGAGAAATACCTAATGTAGATCATGGGTTGATGGGTGCAGCAAAACACCATGGCACACACATGTATACCTGTGTAACAAACCTGCACATTCTGCACTGTACCCCAAAACTTAAAGTATAATAAAAGAATGCATTTTGATAAAATGTCCTTTTAGGCCAGGAAAACCAGGTTAATAAGCATGTGTTTCATAGGGCAATAATATAACATTTTAATATGAAATATAGAAATTGAACAATCGAAAAAAAATGTGATTTCAATTTCCAGAGGTCCACAATGCTTATTTTCCTTATTACAAACATTCTATGAGATAATTTTTCTTTTAAATATTTCAGAACATAATCTCACCACAGAAATTTAAATTATACATTTAATTTCAAATTTCTAAAGTTTTTTTAAACTTTACAGAATTTATTTATGATGATGATCACACATAATTCTTGCCACAGAATGTCTCAGATATGACATAGACTAACTCACTGTTTTGGACACACATGAAACTCTCAGTTCTTGCAATTAGGGTTGGAACTATGTGACTGAGTCTATGAACACCTCAAGATACCGTGTAGGATCCTACGAAGACTCTGTTTGGTCATCTCAGACCTTAGGGCATCTTGTGGAGGATGCTGTCACAGTTGGAAAAATCCCAGATGCCAACATCTGCACGTAGAGGAAATCTGATAGACACCAGATTGTGATATGAGCAAAAAATAAGCTTTTATTTTTTGAAGCAGCTGAGATGTCAGACTATTGATTATAACAACTGACACTAAGTATTCTAGTATGTTAAACAATTTTGTTAAAATCAGTGATTCGATTTCCTGATGTCCTCCATTTTGCTGTCTTTTAAAAGAATATATTTGGAAAATAACTTGAATGGTCACAGCAAAAGCAAAGAATGTGAAGAAAATATTGTGCAACTAAAAATTACAGACGTTTATAATAACGTTTATAACAGTGTTATATTTGATAACATTGCACCACACAATGGCATCAAAAAGATGAAAGATTATGCATATATAGAGAGAAAGGAGAGAAAAAGAGGCAGGGGTGCATGTGTGTGTGTGTGTGTGTGTGTGTGTGTGTGTGTGTGTGTGTGTGTGTGTCTGTGTCTGTGTACACATCTATAAAATGAGCTGCTTTCCTGGATGGGTATATGGGAAATCTAAATGTGACATGCAGTTTGCTGTCTGAGAGGAGGAAACTAGATTATGTTACTAACTATAATATTTTATATAGTGACCCCCATAATAGGTGCTTTAAAACATCTGAATAACTAATCAAATAAAATGAATTATGAGAATCTGTCACATTATTGATATTTACCCGATATATTGAACAACCGACATTTAACAAAGTTTACTCCAGAGAAGATAAATCTTTGCAGTGTTACTGTAATTCTGCAAACCCATTTGCCCCCTGGAGCATAATGTGTTCTTCAAATTGACAGGAAACCAGTCACTGGAGCAGTCAAAGCTATGCAGATAAGTGTCCAAAGTATACTATTTTAAAAACCTAGAGCCTGACAGCAGTTGAAGTGCTGAGAACCAAATTTATTCAGGAAATATTGCAATGAAGGAAAAACAACCTCAGTATACAACTGGACTCAATTTTGAATACAATGGACAAAGTGGGGATTTATAGCCTAGGAGATGATTTGGGCATGGGGTCAGTAGATGAAAAATAACTAAAAGGAGGCATCAAGTAGCGGGGGATTCTTGTTAAACTAACAACAGAATTCTAGCGAAGTTAAGACAGAGTGATCAGAGTATTAAGGATGGGATTCTCTTTAAAATGATTCTTGTTGGTCTAGTTGGATTCTTGCTGAAAACAGGCACTGCAGGCCCAGTAATGACTGGAGCTAAGGTTGAGGCCTAAGAGAGAAGAAGATGCAGAGAAGTCTTTCTAAAATTTGGTCAAGAAGAGAGTCTTTGTCAATATGTGTTGACAAACCGCAACTGACTGATGTGTGACGGTGTAAACAGATGGAGACAAGGGAAGACAAAGAAATGACATCTAGCCATTTAAATGTTTTTCAAGTAAAAGTAATTTGTTTTGAATGGTTAAACCTACCCACTTTGAGGAAATAGAAATTAAAATTATATAAAACAAAATTTTTCAGGAACAAAAAACAAACAGAAAACAAACAATATTCTTTCTCATTTTGATATATTAATATTTTATTTAAGGATAAACAATATAATGCTATACAATTTAAGCTCTACTAAGCTATGGGATTATTAATGAATATAATGCACTGTTACCTAATTTGCATATTAATTGGACATATTCATTTTATTATGTCTAATCAGCAACTTAACATCTGTCTCTTTTCAGTTTTGCCACTACATTTAAAATCTGAAATCTGTTTATAGTTTGCACAGTCTTTTATGCATTTTAAACAATGAAGTTCTCCGATTTTGCAGCACTGTATTTATTTGATTCTTGCTATTTCAGTTGGTCTTTCTCTTTAAATGTTTTATAAAAATAAAATAGTCTGCAAAAATTTCATTCTTTGATCTGAACCCCTGGCCTAGCCTGTATATATCTAGTCAAGGTCATCTCCACCTCAGCAACAAATCTACTTATATTTTCATCCTCACTTATAATTTTTAAAAATAATATTGACATCCTTGAAAAATTTCTATTTACTATATAACGCCTTGATATTTTGCAACCTTTATTACACAGTTCAAATATTGTAGGGCAAATGAAGTTTAAGATAAATAGAAGTAAATCTGGGACTGCAGTTTTCTTTTTTCCAAAGTTTCAAGCATATGAGCCTGTTTATAGCATTAAGGGTGAGAAGTATTAGGCTCCTAAATACTTAGCAAAGGAATTATGCAGGAGATTATTGGAAAAGTATTAGTGGTAAAAGTAGGTGAAACTGTGTGTCTCTATACATGCTTCAATACTCTGCACTCTCCACTGCCTGAATGACAAAGATAACCCTGGCTCTGTGCTATGCTTCATGAAGCCATTGAGTGATTCTGAGTTCCCTTTTATAATCATTAGTGAAGCAACAAGTAAAATGATTGCTTTATGGATTCTTTTCATCTGCACCAAAAAAAAAAAAAAAAAAATCTGTTTCAAAAACTAAGTACACATAACTCTGGCTTAGCTTTATCAGCAGTTTTTACACAGTTAGTTATCAGACTGTAAACTTTTAAAACAGCAATGCTATTTAATAGACCTGCCATTAAACACAGTAACTGGGAATAGTTTACAGCATTCAATCTTTATCTCTTCAGAAAATAATTCTAAAACATCTGTTACCAAAAGTAAATCTAGTATTGCATAAGCTAGAAACAAGCTTCTGAAAGGTAGAAGGGAAAACAAAACAAACAAATGAAAAACTAGTTTTAATTACATTCAGAAAATGGACAGAGCACAACTTGCCATCTTAATTATTAATTCAGTTCCCCCATACTTGCTTTAGCTGTGATAATTGGTATCATATTCAATATGGTTGGATGGTCTGATCAGTACTGCTAGTAAAATCTACTCAGGAAGATTCTGTCAAGTAATTCCTCAAGGGTACTTGGAGTTAGCATCTTTTAATATTTTCCCATTATCAACATGCTATGTGTATCAATTAAATAATATACATTTAATAGATAATCATATACACTACCCATTGCGTTCAGTAAACATTTGATAAAGCATGGTTTGGTATGAATAAAAGCCTAACAGGTCATTACACTTCCAGAGGTTAACACTATTTGTGTTTGATTATGTTATCATTATTAAATTTTTATCAATTAATAATAAAATAGATTCTAGTTGGATTTTTTATTTTACTATGATGTTTTCCCCCCTTTTATATATTGAAAACATAGACTCACTACCTACTAAAAGTAGTAACTGTTCCCAGGGCTTCACATGCATCATTTGATAAACATTTGTTTAGCTATCCAAAATGGAAAAACAAATTTAGAATGGCTTAAACGTTCTAAAACAGGAAAATAATTTCAAGAGAGTCATTATAGAGTTGGTGTCCATTTTGTCTTCTCTGAAAATTGACTTTCTGTCATAGTCTTAAGAAATCTTTCCTCCTCCAGGTATCATATCAATATCATATCATGTCATATCAAGTCAAGAAACATTGCCTGGCACATTACTACTTTCAATAAAATTGCAAAACTTCTAAAAGAGAGAAAAGGAAAAATGCACATATGACAGCCAAATAGCAATATCTGACACATATGTGTTGACTTACTTAATCTTCAGGTCAACACAGTAAGGTAGGTATTCTCATTTTACAGAGGAGTTAACTGAGGCTTATAGAGATCAAGTAATATAAAGTCAGAGAGATTATTACCATGTTTCCTTCACCAATTTCCTCATATTTTCTCCTTTGTATATAGATTATTGGCTCCTTATAATTTTATTTGATTACCTTCTGGACAAGTTTTTCTTTAAAGGTATAGAAAAGGCCTTAACATAACACTTATCCCTCCCCATCCATCCATTCATCCATTCATTTATGGTGAATATTATGTGTGTGAACATCAATCAAGGGAGTAAAAAATAAGACAGAAGGAATAAGTTCAAGAGATCTATTGTACAGCATGGTGACTACAGTTAATATAATAGCCTTATAGTAGATCTGCAAATGGGACTTCTGAAATATCTGAGCCTAAGTCAAAATGTAGGGGAGAAATAAGCTGCAAAGTCTTGAATAAGCCTTTATAAATAAAACTATTGAAATAACCATGAAACATTAAATTATGCTATTTCCATTAGTCATCTGGAAAATACTATATTCATCATCAAATGTTGGTACATATATACCAGAATGGTTATAATGAAAAAAAAAAGGATATAAAGCATTGCAATTATCAGGAAAAGACTAAATTCACCATCAAATATTCGTACACAAATACCAGAATGGTTACAATAAAAAATATATAAAGGGTTAGCAGTATATATTATAGAATAACAGAGCTTTAATGCATACCTGGTGAGAAAACCAGTAGCATCTAACATAACTAAATGGAGCAAACTAAGACTCACTCATTATATTCACTGATATCTAACCAATAGAAAATTGTATATATGTTTACCAAAAACACTGAGTATTTATAAGATCATTATACATGAAAGCCTCAAAATGAAAGCAATGCCAGCAGTTGAATTGTTCAATAATTATGATACATATATATGTTTTGGAACACCATGGAGTTTTGGATAATCATTAGTGTTACAGCACACAACATCCATGATTTCATGAATAAACATGGAGTGAAACATGTCACACATAAAATAATGCCCTGCCCATTGAGGAGAAATCTAGAGAAGCATTCTGGCCACAGCTGGTTTTACTGTTCCCAGCCCAGACCTCCATACCTTTTTAGTCAAGGAAAAAGTGCCTACTGAATCCTCAGTAATGGTGGTTGCCACTCCCCACCCAGCTGGATCATCCCAGGTCAACTTAAGACTTCTATGCTGGGAGGGAGAATTTCAAGCCACTGGATGTTAGACTGCTGGACTCCTTGGGAGTGTGACCCACTGAGTGAGATCACTTTGCTCCCTGGCTTCAGCCCCCTTTCCAGGGGAGTGAATAGTTCTGTCTCTCTGGCATTGCAAGTGCCACTAGGGTATGAAAGAAATACTCCTGCAGCTAGCTCAGTGTCTGCTCAAACACCTTCCCAGTTTTGTGCTTGAAACCCAGGGCCCTGGTAATGTAGGCACATGAGGGAATCTCCTGATCTGTAGATTACAAAAATCATTCAGAAAGCATAATAACCTCATCAGGTAGCACAGCATGAGAATTTCATGAAGCATGCACAAGTATAAATAGCTGAATCAATCAAGCAAAAGAAAGGCTATCAGAGATTGAAGATCAACTTACTGGAATTAGGCATAAAGACAAGATTAGAGAAAAAAGAATAAAAAGGAATGAACAAAGCCTCCAAGAAATATGGGACTAAGTGAAAAGAACAAACATATGTTTGATTGGTATACTGTATTTGAAAGTAACAGGAAGAATGGAATCAAGTTGGAAAACACACATCAGGATATTATCCAAGAGAACATCCCCAATCTAGCCAACCTAGCAAGACAGGCCAACATTCAAATTCAAGAAATGCAGAGAACACCACTAAGATACTCCTCAAGAAGAGCAACCCCAAGACACATAATTGTCAGATTCCCCAATGTTGAAATGAAGGAAAAAATGTTAAAGGCAACCAGAGGGAAAGGTCAGGTTACTGACAAAGAGAAGCCCATCAGGAGATCTCTGTGCAGAAACCCTACAAGCCAGTGAGAGTGGGGGCCAATAGTCAACATTCTTAAAGAAAAGGCTTTTCAACACAGAATTTCACATTCAGTCAAACTAAGCTTCATAAGCGAAGTAGAAATAAAATATTTTACAGGCAAGCAAATGCTGAGGGATTTTGTCACCACCAGGCTAGTCTGACAAGAGCTCTTGAAGGAAGCACTAAATATGGAAAGGAAAAACTGGTACCAGCAACTGTAGAAACACACCAAAATGTAAAGACCACCAACACTATGAAGAAACCACATCAACTAATATGCAAAATAATCAGTTAGTATCATAATGACAGGTAATTTACATAACCTTAAATATAAATGGGCTAAATACCCAAATTAAAAGACACTGGCAAATTGGATAGAGTCAAGACCCATTGGTGTGCTGTATTTAGAAGACTCATTTCACCTGCAAATACACCCACAGGCTCAAAACAAAGGGATGAAGAAATATTTACCAAGCAAATGGAAAGCAAAAAATAAGCAAGGATTGCAATCCCAGTCTCTGATAAAGCAGACTTTAAATTAACAAAGACAAAGAAAGACAAAGATGTTATTGACAATTATAGCCATATTTTAAAATAAAACAAGCACATACATTCTCCCACAGAAGTCTTGTTAGGTTAAGTGCACTGAACAAATTTCTACATATGTAATTTTTTGTAAGGGGTAATTAAATGCATATATCTAATTAGTTAATATCTAATACATGGTAAAATATATTTGTCTTCATTCTTAGCACTCAGGGTTTCTCTCACACTTTCTATTCATTCTTTTTCCAATCTTATCACCTTTCTTTTAATCACAGATAATTTGTTCCAATGATATTTTCTCCAGTTTCTACTGATAGTCACTTCATTATCTGAAATCCTTTTACTCACATCTCTACAAATATAAATTTTCTGAGTAATGTATGGGATATAAATCCCCTTCTAAGTTGTAGCTGAATCACCTCTCTTATCAAATAAAAATATTCTTTCAGTGGATCAATCACACATTGAATTCTTTTACACATCCTTTCTAACAATGAGAACTGTGAATTAAACATACTGCATGAATTAATGAGTGTGTATGTGTTTCACACACACACATGCTAAGCCATACTTACTTAAAATAAACCAAAGCTAAGAACCACAATATGCCTTATTTTTATTTGAGCTGAAAATAAGTATTGGTTTTCCCTCCTTAAATATGCTTATAATCTCAATGACTAACTTTTGTTAAAGTATTCACTGATTCCTTTATTTCAATTGTTGCTAAAAAAAAAAAATGAATTCCAAGAAAACTGACACTTACTATTTTCAGATACTGAGAAGTAAAATAGTATGCTGGACTCTCCCCTTGGTAGAGTATTAAAGTTAATTTAAAAACAAATATTGCTGGTCACTTTTATATTTATATTAGTATTTATTCATCTGTGAATGAATACTTTCTTATCTCTTTGATTAGAACACATCCCAAATCTTTCCCTACATCTACAGAACACCTACCTAACCCAGGGAGATCAATGTCAAAAGAAGTTTGATAGGAAGAAACAGTATGACTAATGTATTCCCAGGAGAAAACGTAACAGTGTAAAATGGCATTTAGAAAATTTCATTCAGAGCGTACATATCTCTAAATGTGTTCCTCATTTTGCATGCAATGTAAAGCCTTATTAACTGCTTATTTAGATTTTCTTACCATATGTCTGTCTTGGCAATTAGCATGAAGCATTTACTCTTTGAAGCAATACAAAATGGTAAGAATAGATGTATCAGTTTTGATGTTTATCTAAGCATTATGCTTTATGGAAGAAAATAGTTTCAAAAAAGAATGACTCTACTGCAAACATTTTAACAAGATGCTTTATGTGATATTAATTACACTGAATGGAAAAGTAAATATGCTTCATAACAAATTTTGTTTCATAAATTATGATTTACGATATTTTGTTTCATAAATGATTATTAAATGTGAAAGATTTCATATTTAGTAAAATACATCTTTAGTTAATATTTTCATAATCTTTTTAATGCAATACTCTGTTTATCTAGGTTAGCTAGTATTCTGTTAGATGCGTTTGTTTTATTTTCATTCTTCTCTCTACATTGACTCTTCCTCAATTGAAAATTCCTTAGAAAATATAATATGTAGAGTATGCTGTGATATATCCTTTGAAGCAAAGGTAGTAACTGGCAAAGAAATAACTTCCTCTAAGTAGGATGATGTTTCTGTTTTTTGTCTTACGTTCCTCCAGATTCTTACCCTCCACATCTTCCCTGACCCTATCCACCATCACCACATCACCCTCCATTGAATATTTTCTCTTACTAGATTGCCATGATCTGAAATTCAGCTGTATGAACCAAGGTACATAGCAAATATTATTCTTAAGATTTATTTTCACATTTGCATGCCCTCCAAGAAAAGATATCTGCTCAATTCTAAGTTTTTAGCAGATGTTTATTGAAGACATATGTGTAATCATATGGCTTTTGGAAAAATATATTGCTAGTAATGCGCTTATTAAAATCTCTCACTAGTTACAGTCTTCTTCAAAATAAAGTTTTATTTAATTACACAGTTAAATTTACTTGCTAAGTAAAAACTATGCCCTCTTTATTAATCCATATTATATGTGTTACATGCCAAATAGTTTGAAAAGTTACTGTCTGCTTTCATTTACATAAAGCAAGCAAGTATCTGTCTTTTAAAGGTCTGAAATTTAAAGGACCGTGGCTTGAAGAAAAGCAAGTGGCAAAACATAAGAACAAACACACACACAAAAAGCTTCATTATGATATTCAAATCTAACATCTTTGGAAATAAATTCTGGTCGACACATATTAAGACTTATTGGAGGCTTCAAATACATTGAGATGTATGAGATGTTGAAGTACACTTAAGCTATATGATTTAATCCATAATGTGCTTAGATTGCTTAAGGTGTTTTCTTTAAGCCACTTTTTTCTATCTTGTCCTTTGTGCAGGTTTTATTAGATAAAGAATCTTATGTCAAGAGAATTCCTAAAATCTTGTGTCTGTGAAATTCTGAACAATTGATAAGATCGTATTTCCAAAAAGACATCAATGACAATTTTATAAGTTTTAAAATACAATTTTGTTAAAAAAAAAATGCCTGAAACAAGTGTTACTGTTATTTTGCAAGGGACTTTTACTTGTTTCTTGGAAATAAAAAGAAGTTTTGTCATGCAGCCACCACTGATATGACAGCTGTTTTTTCTTTAACAGTTAAGGTAAAAGCTGGGTGCGGTGGATCCTGCCTGTAATCCCAGCACTTTGAGAGGCTAAGGCGGGCAAGTCACTTGAGGTAAGGAGTTTGAGACTAGCCTGACCAACATGGTGAAACCCTGTCTCTACCAAAAACACAAATCTTAGGTGTGGTAGTAGGTGCCTGTAATTCCAACTACTTGGGAGGCTGAAGCAGGAGAATAGCTTGAATCTGGGAGACAAGAGGTTGCATCAGCAGAGATCACACCACTGCACTCCAGCCTGGGCAACAGAGTGAGACTCCGTCTCAAAAAAAAAAAAAAAAAAAAAAAAAAGAAAAAGAAAAAAAAAAAAAAAAAAAAAAAAAAAAAAAAAAAAAAAAAAAAAAAATAAAAAAAAAAAAAAAAAAAAAGAACGAAAGAAAATTTCGAATAAAGACCCATGTCATTGAGAATACTAGATATTTTTGTTTGGAATACAAATGGTAAACTTCCTTTATCATGGGTTTCATAAACTTGAAAAAAATTTATACAGACATTTTTCTTCCACAAGCCTGCATTTTTGATTGTTTTTTTCCCAATTAAAAATAGAAGTTTGTTGTTTCTAAGATTATTTAAGGCATACAACTATTGCATACTTCATTATGTATAATGTGATATTTCGATATGTATATATATTGTGAAGTGATTAAATCAAGCTAATTAACATACCTTGTATCAATTCTGGAATTATAAACATAATTCCAAATAAACATAATTTTAAATAATAAGTGGGTGTTGGTTTTGGTTATTCACATTATGTCAATAGAAAATACATTATTTAATGTTTCTCTTAATTCTATTTATCATCAATTCATTATAAATGTATAATAGTGCCCTATCATGTTTTTTTTTTAACCTGACTATATTTGAATTTTGGGGCCAGTCCACAGATTAAAGTCATGATTGTGTCACCATTGAAATTTTCTTTTATTTCCTACATTTTCTGTTCTCTCCTTTGGTTTTTTTTTCTCTATCTCTGTTGGTGTATGTAAAACAGCCTCTACATAGTATCATCCAGAAAATCACATTTACCTTTGACTCATTTAATCCACCATAAAGTCTACAATTTTTAGTTCCTAGATTTTTTCAAAATTATCTAAATGTTGTCAATCATAATGCTATTGTTTTAGTTGATTACAGCATAAATTTTTATTGCAGTAATAAATCCTTGTTATTGATCTGAATGTGTTTAAAAGGAAAAACTTAGTATTCAAGTGGAATGTGTTGAATTAAAATTATTAAAGATTAAGAAAGTAAACGAAAATGACACTTCTTTCCTGTTATATTTCACTGGTTTTTATTTGTTCCACAATGAAAAATAATACAGGCAAATATCTTAGGTAGCCAGGGCTGTTGTAACAAAGTCCAATCCATTTGAATGGTTCAAGCAACAGAAATTGATTTACTTAGTTCATAGTTTTGGATGCTGAGAGTGAGTCGAAGATCAAGATGTCAACAGATTTTATTTCTGGTATACGTTATCTTCTTGGCTTGCAGAAAGATGGCTGCCTTATAGCTGTTTCATCACATAGGAGAGAGATAGACAGAGACAGGGACAGAGAGACAGAGACAGAGATAGAGAGAGACAGAGAGCCTGGAGTGTGAGAGAAAGAGGAGAGAGAGAGCAGGAGCTCTAGTGTCTCTTACTATAGGGATATCAATCCCATTATGACCCCCATGACCTCAACTTACACTAATTATCTCCAAAGGGCCTCATATCTAAATGTCATCACATTGGGAGTTAGGGATTAAAGGTATGAATTTTAGGAGGCCACAAACATCCAGTCCATTTGAGTAAGGATACATAGAACAAAATGAATAATCTAAAAAAAATACAATTTTCCAACTTTGAAAAATGTCACTTAAGACATTGAATTTTTAAATCTGATGAAGAAATATTCAAAAAACAAATAATAAAAAAGCCCTGACTTTCCCGTCAAGTTATATTCATAGGAAATTACACAATATGTGTAACACATTAAAAGTGTAATGGTACTTTTGATTTGAGCTATCATCTTTAGAATAGAGCTAACTTTTATTTATGTATGTATTTTTGCTAGTTTTATTGAAGTACATTTTACAAACAAAAAATTGAATATATTTATTGTGTATGATGTGATATTTTTATATACGTATATACTGGGAGATGATTAAATAAAGCTAATTAAAATATCTATCACCTGAAATAATTACAACTTTTTGTGGTGTAATTAGAGGACTTATCTCTTAGCAAAGAGCTAGTTTTTAATTTATTTTAACTAAGACAAATAGTCTAATTATGTCCCAATGGCCATGACTACGATAACATGGATATATTATGTTTTTACATCTTATTCTCAAAAATATGCTTTAAATTTATTTTTTCAATTAATTCTCCATTTAATACTTAAAGGCTACTTTTTAAAAATATTTGAATAAATTATTTCAAAGCCACTTATTTCTTGCAAATTATTTGGTGGTTTTTTTCCAATTCTGTGAAGAAGGTCATTGGTAGCTTGATGAGAATAGCACTGAATCTATAAATTACTTTGGGCATTGTGGCCATTTTCACAATACTGATTCTTCCTAACCATGAGCATGGAAGGTTTTTCCATCTATTTATGTCCTCTCTTATTTCCTTGAGCAATGGTTTGCAGTTCTCTTTGAAGAGCCCCTTTACAGCCTTTGTTAGTTGTATTCCCTAGTATTTTATTATATTTGTAGCAATTCTGAATGGGAGTTCACTCTTGATTTGGCTCTCTGTTAGTCTGTTATTAGAGTATAGGAATGCTTGTGATTTCTGCACATTGATTTTGTATCCTGATACTTTGCTGAAGTTGCTTATCAGTTTAAGGAAATTTTGAGCTGGTACGGTGGGGTCTTCTAAATATACAATCATGTCATCTGCAACTAGAGACAGTTTGACTTCCTCTTTTCCTAATTATTAAACACCCTTTATTTCTTTCTTTTTTTTTTTTTTTTGCCTGATTGCTCTGGCTAGAACTTCCAATACTATGTTGAATAGGAATGGGGAGAGAGGGCACCCTTGCCTAGTGCTGGATTTCAAAGGGAATGCTTTCAGCATTTGCCCATTCAGTATGATATTGGCTGTGAGTTTGTTGTAAATAGCTTTTATTATTTTGAGATACATTCCATCATTACCTAGCGTATTGAGAGTTTTAAGCATAAAGGGCTGTTGAATTTTGTGGAAGGCCTTCTCTGTATCTACTGAGATAATCATGTGGTTTTTGTCTTTGGCTCTATTTACATGATGGATTATGTTTATAGACTTGTGTACGTTGAACGAGCCTTGCATCCCCAGGATGAAGCCTACTTGATCATGATGGATAAGATTTTTGACATGCTGTTGCATTTGATTTGCCAGTATCTCATTGAAGATTTTTGCATTGATGTTCGTCATGGATATTGGACCGAAGTTTTCTTTTTCAGTTGTGTCTTTGCCAGGTTTTGGTATAAGGATTATGTTAGTCTCACACAATGAGTTAGGGAGGATTCTCTCTTTTTGTATTATTTGGAATACTTTCAAAAAGATTGGTATCGGCTCCTCTTTGTACATCTGGACTTATTTTGATTGGTTGGCTATTAGTTGCTGTCTCAACTTCAGATTTGTTATTGGCCTATTCAGGGATTCAACGTCTTCCTGCTTTAGTCTTGAGAGGGTGTAAATGTCCAGGAATTTATCCATTTCTTCTAGATTTACTGGTGTATGTGCATAGAGTTGTTTGTAGTAATCTCTGATGGCATTTGTATTTCTGTGGAATTGATGGTGATATCCCCTTTATCATATTTATTGCATCTATTCGATTCTTCTCTTTTTTCTTTTATATTAATCTGGCTAGAGGTCTATTTATTTTGTTGATCTTTTCAAAAAACCAGCTCCTGGATTTATTGATTTGGGGGTTTATTTGTTTCTCTATCTCCTTCAGTTCTGCTCTGATCTTAGTTATTTCTTGTCTTCTGCTAGCTTTTGAATGTGTTTGATCTTGCTCCTCTAGTTTTTTTTAATCGTGATGATAGAGTGTAAATTTTAGATCTTTCCTTGCTTCTCATGTGGGCATTTAGTGCTATAAATTTCCCTCTAGACATTGCTTTAAATGTTTCCCAGAGATTCTGGTATGTTGCGTCTTTGTTCTCATTGTTTTTGAAGAACATCTTTATTTCTGCCTTCATTTCATTATTTATCCAGTAATCACCCAGGAGCAGGTTGTTCAGTTTCCATGTTGCTGTGTGGTTTTGTGTGAGTTTTTTTATCCTGAGTTCTAATTTGATTGCCCTGTGTTCTGAGAGACTGGTTGTTATGATTTCCATTCTTTTGCATTTGCTGAGGAGTGATTTACTTCCAATTATGTGATTAATTTTAGAGTAAGTGCAATGTGGTGCTGAGAAGAATGTAAATTCTGGCGATTTGTGGTGGATGGTTCTGTAGATGTCTATTAGGTTCACTCAGTCCAGATCTGTGTTCAAGTCCTATATATCCTTGTTAAGTTTCTGTCTCGTTGATCTAATATTGGCAGTGGAGTGTTAAAGTCTCCCACTATTTTTGTGTGGGAGTCTAAGTCTCTTTGTAGGTTGTTAAGAACTTGCTTCATATATCCGGCTGCTCCTGTAATTTGGTACATAGATATTTAGGATAGTTAGCTTTTCTTGTTGCATTGCTCGTTTTACCATTATGTAATGCCTTTCTTTGTCTCTTTTGATTTTTGCTAGTTTAAACTCAGTTTTGTCAGAGACTAGAATTGCAATCCCTGCTTTTCTTTTTGCTCTCCATTTGCTTGGTAAATCTTCCTCAATACCTTTATTTTGAGCCTAGGTGTGTCTTTGCACATGAGATGGGTCTCCTGAATACAGCACACCACTGGCTCTTGGCTTTTTATCCAATTTGCCAGTCTGTGTCTTTTGACTGGGGCATTTAGCCTGTTTACATTTAAGGTTATTAATGTTATGTGTGAATTTGATCCTGCCATTTTGATGCTAGCTGGTTGTTTTGCCCATTAGTTGACACAGTTTCTTCATTGTGTCGACAATTTCTTGCATATTGTTGATGTAATTATTCATGGATTCCATATTTGAAAATTCTCTTACACAATGAAATCTGATTGTAACATCAAAAACAAAACTCATGGGCATTGGTGGTCATAGATGAATATGGCCATAAGTAGAACGGAAAAAAAAAAAAAATGAGTCTTCTGACATAGGCCTTCCCAGTTGATATCCCACAAAGTGACTCTCTGCCTTCTTGTTTTAGCTCTCATACTGTAAACACGTTTCTTTCAGCAGTCTAAATAGCACAAAAAATAATCTAATGCCATTTTTTGTGCTATTTATTAATACTAAAATGCTCTTTACCATAATATATGTGCAAGAAGGCTGTGATATGCCTTATAAAGAAAACATGTTTGATAGACAAACTTTGTTCAGGAGTAAGGTATAGTGTTTTGGCCATGACTCCAATGTTAATGGATCAACTATGTAAATTGATCCTATGTAATATAATATTAATAAGATATCTTTAAACAGAAACACACATAAAATGATGTTTTGACAAGTTGGTAAATATGCTATGACCAGAAGCTCACAGGAAACTAACTCAGCATTTCCCCTAGGAACAACATTGAAAAACAATATTCGCTAACTCAGTGTTCATGGCTTATAAACAAAACTACTAAAAATAATGATGATGAACTATAATATTTTTGGAGACACACACACACTTATACATAAAGAACTTAGGAAGAAGCTTAATAAAAAAAGACACTAAAGTTGTTAAACTGAATAACAGGGTGAGTGGTGATGTTATTCACTGAGAAGGCAATGCATATTGAAGAGGCATGCTGTGAGTTTTGCATGTGTTAAAAGTTTGCTTTGAAAATGTAAAATCGTAGAACCTAAAATTCCACTCTCTCTCAAAAGCACAGCTGAAAGATCTTTGGAAGTTGTACACTTCATTATAATATATTGATTCAATCTAACATATTGATATAAAATATAAATTTATAAGACATTAAAATACTCTGATGTTGAAAGCCAATGTATTACCTGTGTAAAATTTAGACCTGATGAGGAAGGAGAACTGAGTCTAAAAATTAGAAGTGTGAAAAAATGGTTGAGTTTTAAAAACATGCCAGGAACGGAGTAAATGGTAACTTGTGAGTAAAGGTGCAAGAGCATAATAGGCTCTTACTCAGAGGAGAAAACATTTTAAGAAGTGACCTGTCGGGTTTAAGCTGCTAAAATGATTAAGAAGTTTATTTAATATGGAGATCATTGGTGACTTTGGTATTGAAAACCAAAGTGCTAGTGTATAGAGCAAAGTTGTGTAATCAACTGTTAACAGAATAAGAAGCAAAGGATATACATATAGCTGCGAATAGGTTTATGGGTTTTATAATGAAATAATTGAACAGTTTTCCTCTGATTGTGTTTGTGTGCAAGTGGAAAAAGAAGGAAAGTTATCTGCTTAGAATGAGTACTTTGGAGAAGGTTTTGGAAATTTTGGAGATTTGAGAAGAATGATGAAATTGTGTTATAGTTTATGGCAGGGGGAATGTGAGTAGACTAGGGAGAGGCATGAGGCAATAAGGGTCCACTTGAGATTTTACATCCTAAATGGAGATTAATGTATGATTAGCAAGGTATATTTTCCTCCAGCCACCTTCATTGTTTGACTGAATCCAAAAAGAAGATGTAGAGCAAATATTAACTGGATTTGAAGGCTTTTTGTTGTTTTTCACAGTAAAGTACCTGGTGGAGGGAGCAACAAGTAAGTTGTAATCAGGTTGGTTACTATTGATTAAATCTAAACTAGGTAAAATGGGAAATGAAGAGAGAAAATGATTAGAGTGAAAATTTAATTGAAAAATCTAATGGGTTTATAACTTTAGGGTTAAGAAGATTAGATGAAATGGGCTAAAACAATAGACTGGCATTTGGATAACATTAACATTGAAACTAATATTCTAAGGGTTATGTAGTTATGGCTACTGATAAAGTCTTGGGCATGACAGTAGTAGTAATGGGCATAGCTAGCTTAGAAGAAAAGATAAACGCAGAGTTACATTTCAGTAGCAAGGAGTTGCAGGTTTGGGGCTGAGTGTTTCTGTATTTGCTCATATGCAATGTTTAAATTTGATTTAATAATCAAATATTGCTAATAATTTTATTTATTTATTTTGACACAGGGTCTCACTCTGTCACCCAGGCTAGAGTGCAGTGGCACAGTCTCGACTCACTGCAACCTCTGCCTACTGGATACAAGTGATTCTCCTGCCTCAGTCTCCCAAGTAGCTGGCACTATAGGCACCTGCCACTGCACCTGGCTAACTTTTGTATTTTTAGTAGAGACAGGGTTTCACCACGTTAGCCATGCTGGCTCTAACTTCTGACCTCAGGTGATCTGCCCGCCTTAGTCTTCCAAAGTGCTGGATTTACAGGCATGAGACACCGTGCCTGGCCAAAATTTTAGTTTGTTAACTAAACTTCACACAATTAAAAGAGACAAAATCAAAGTTAAAAATTAAATTTATAATAATAAACATTCTAGGAAAGTTAATTTCTTTGTGACTCTTTGGCTAATCGTATATTTTGAATTTAAATAGGTATTAGTAAATTTGCACCTTGGACAATAACTCTTTGTTGTTGAATATAAAATTTAACAGATTCAATATGACTCGTTAATTTGTAGACATTTCTGTATATTTCACAATATTCCTCGTTTTATTTATTGTTTATAATGTTAAAATAAACTCCTTTTGTAAGACATAGGCAGATAAATATTTAAATTATCCTCTGCTGATGAATAATTTACATTTTTTTCACCATGCTGACAGGTGCTGTCTTGACAATTAATCTTGAAGACTTTATCATTCTCTGCCCATTAGCATATGATCCATTTTGTAATCAACACTAGAGGGTCTGGATGCAAAAAGTTTATAGTAGATGTTCCTAACAAATGTCTACACAATCTCTGGAATTCTCAAGGATATTATTTCAAGTAGAAATTGGTAATGAGTAAACAAAGAATGAAGGAGCTTAACTCTCCAGCTGGAAAGAAGTTAAAGGTTTGGAGGAAAAAGATACAGGGTACTCTTTTAATCACCTTACCACTTAATATATGTTAGATTTTTTTTAAGGTTTAGCCTGCTTAGTGTGAAAACCTCTCTTTATTTTGACTTAATAAAAATATTTTTAGCAATCTTTTGAAAATGTACCCGTAGTTTTGCTAAAGAACAGATGAATATATGAAAAACATAAATGAAAAAATTCAGTAGCAAGACATATTTATTTACATTATTTTAGTAATAACTCTTTTAATATATGAAACAAATTTTTGTATTTAGAAATGATTTAATTAAAAATATATAAATTACAGTAACTCCATTTTGGGATTCACAAGTTAAGAGAGAGTTTGAAAACTGAAAGTGGAATTTCTCCATTGAGAAATTTACTAGTGTTTCCTCAAAGGCTTAGAATCATTTTCAACATTTTTTCTAAAATCTAATTTTGAAGTTGGACTTTGATAGAATTGTTTTAGAAACATATGTATTCAACAAAGAGTTATTGAACTTGTATATATGCCAGGCACAGTGCCAGGATTGGAGGATACAATGCTAAATATGCTTTACTCTCAAGTTTACCTACAAGGTTATACTCTTGTGGGTCTTAATCTATAAATCTGGGATGACAGAGTTCCAGGCCTTTTCAATTGTTAATGCCTTTTTTTGTCTTTTCTTCAACATATGTTGGTTGCTGGAATTTAGTACATGCATAATTTTCAGAGTGTGGTTTAGAAGCAATATAGGTGGCTTGTTCTCTCTAGAAAAATAGTATACTTCCAACAAAGGCAGAATATTTATTAAGGGTTTTTGGGGAAAAAAAAAAAAAAAACACAAAACAAAACTACAAGACAATGATTCACAAAGTTAATATATTCAGTAATGGCGAAGGCTAGCCAATGGCAGAATAGGACAGAATCTAGGGCGATAATGACAGTTTTAAATCATGTATTACATCTCTGCTATTGTTGATCTCAGAATCCTGGAAATGAATACTGGGTAAGCAGTAATAGAGTCAGTGACAGATAAGCTTTATTAAAGACTTCAAACACATGAGCAGTTTGTTGAAGCTTAGGGCAGGAGGGTTTTGCCTGACCAGCCTCGTTTTCTCTTTTCTAAGACCTGTCTTCACACTCCTTCTCTATGATAAAATCTTTTGCTCTCTCAGCCAAATGTTACTATCCTCCTTAATATGACTGTCTCCAGTGATGCAATCACAGCCTCTTTACCAGACCCAACTCTTGGTTAGAGCTAACTGGTCCAGGATTTGTTCCCCGATGCCAGTGAAGACAAGATTTACTGGAAAGGGTGGGACTAAATTGAATTAGTGAATACATCTAGATTTTTAAGCTATAGTTTGTAAATCTTGGGTTGTTTGTTGGACCAAAGAAATGGAAGAAGGTTTTTACAGAGAAAAGCATGACACAGAAGTGCAGAAAAGAGCAGTCACACAACAATCCTGTGACTTCTTTTTTCATTTTTTCCCTAGAGTTGGGCCACCTTTTATTGCTCAAGCATCCTTATCTGAAAGCTAATTATGGTTGTTTTCTTTTCCATTCTTAACAAAAGAACCCTAAGTAAACGTAAAGTCAAATGCCTAGAAAAGGCTGGGCACAGTGCTCATGCCTGTAATCAGAACTTTGGGAGGCTGAGATGGGAAGATCATTTGAGGCCACGAGTTAGAGAACAGCCTTGCCAACATGGTGAAAACCTATCTCCACTAAAAATACTAAAATTAGCCAGGCGTGGTAGCACATGCCTATAATCCCAGCTGCTGGAGAGGCTGAGGCACAAGAATCACTTGAACTTGGGAAGCAGAGGTTGCACTGAGCCAAGATTATACCACTCCACTGCAGCATGGGCAACAGAGCAAGACTCCATCTAAAAATAAAAATTAAATTAAAAAATTAAAAAGCGTAGGAGAAAACTTTTGTTGAAACTGACAAAATTCCTTGCATTTCTGAAGCAACTGAACATATATATGTAAAGTTTTGACCTAGAAAAACATTTATTTGTATAAAATTCAGTCCAATATTTTATATGAGATCATAATAAAATTATAGGAAACGTATATTAAATGTTTGGACTAGTTATTATCAATTTCATTCAAACTTAATTTATTAAACATAAGTAAAGTAAGGAACCTCTAATATGGAGAAGACACAGAGTCAAGATGAATACTTCCCATTCACATAGAAGAGCATCTGGCTGACTCTCTAGCAAGAGTTCACATCTGCTTAACATGAACAACCTCTCTAACTCACAAAAGGCAAGAAACAAATGGAAACATGATTTTTTAAAAAATTTAATCTCAAATATATCCCTGACCCCAGTCATTTCAGCAAGGTTGGCAGCAGGCCTTCCCTACTTTGAAAAGCAGCATGGTTGCAGTTAATCTAAACTTGGAATTACAAGCTTCTCTCATGACATAAATAACGGATACAATGTAAATTGTCTGAGTTATGGTTACACTAAAAGCCCAGACTGCACCACTACATAATATATCCATGCAACAAAACTGTGTTTGCACTTCTTAAATATATACCAAAAAAAAAAAAAAAAAAAAAAAAAATCCATGCAACAAAACTGTGTTTGCACTTCTTAAATATATACCAAAAAAAAAAAAAAAGAAAAAAGAAATGTAAAGCAATCTAATTCTCTAGCACTAGGCAACTTTGTGTATAAAGAGTAAACCTATTGTATGCAGTATTTTGGCTAAGATACTTGCAACTGAGCACTGCCCAGTCTGCCATAAATTGTGTATTATAGACTGAATTGTCTCCCCCTCACTCAAATTCATGTGTTGAATAGAAACATGCCTGTAATCCCAGCACTAAATAGAGTTAAAGGCTCTATTTCCAAATAGAGTCTTTAGGGTGATAATTAAAGTTGAATGGGGTCATTAGCGTGGGATCTTAAAGCCATAGGGTTTTTAGACTGGTAAGGAAAGTTAACACCCTTTAGGGCCTTTAGGGTGGTAATTAAAGTTAAATGAGGTCATTAGAGAGGGACCTTAAAGCCTTAGGGCTGATGTCCTTATAAACAGAGGAAGTTATACAAAGGGTCTCTCTCCCTCATTCTTTTTCTCTGTCTCTTTCTCTCTATTCTCTGCAGGCTAAGAAAGGAAAGGCCATGTAAGAACTCAGCAAGAAAGTAGTCAAACCAGGAAGATAGCCTCACCAAACACCAACCCTGACAGCGTGTTGATCTTGGACTTCCAACCTCCAGTGTTATGAGAACATTAATTTCTGTTGTACAAGCAATCCAGTCTGTTGCATTTTGTTATGGCAGCAGACCAGACTACTAGAATGTTTTTTCCAAGTCTTTGAATTCAAAGGAAGTTTGGAGACACTAAAAACAGTGTGCAGCCCATTAGCATAAAATGAAACTTTCTAATGTATATTTTCATTTTTATTAACTATCATATATTCTTACAGGGTACACTGTTTATTTTTAATATGTAATACATTACAGAATCATTAAATCAAGCTTATTAACATGTCCACCACCTCACATATTTATCTTTAATAATCTGAACATTTAAAATTATTTTTAGCAACTTTGAAACATACATTACATTACAATTAACTATAGGCACCATACTGTATACTAGATTTCAAAAACATATTTTTCCTTTCTAACTGAAATCTTGTAACCTTTGACCAATATCTCCCCATCTCCGTCCACCCTCAAGCCTATGGAAGGCAGTATTTTACTGGCTAATTCTATGAGTTCAACACTAGATTTCACATATAAGTGAAGTCATGCATGTATTTCTGTGTCTAGCTTATTTCACTCACCGTAATGTCCCCTAAGTTCAATCCCTAAGTTGTTAAAAATGAGAGAAATCCATTGTTTTTTAGGCTCTATAGTATTCCATTTTATGTATGAAATGAAACTTTGGCAAACATTTACAATTAGGTAGTTCTTTTTGAGACCTGTGTTTGCTGTGTATTGTGTACAAAACTCCCCAGTGGATAAATATAAGTTTTGCATGAAACATAACTCTACCTATGTAGTTTAATTTCTTTAGGTGAGAATTCAGTCACATCAGTATTTTTCTCATGCACATTTGCCGTTTATGTTACTCTGGTTGTTTTCTGTTTTTTTTTTTTGTTTGTTTGTTTTAGGGTTGTATTTTAGTTCCATAGATGATGGGTGGGGATAGGGGTTGTAGTGTCACAGCATTTGATTGTGGGAAATCAAGTTCCTAACCTTGGAGGGGTTCTGCCAACACTCATTTGCTGAAGTGTCATTGTCCTATCTGATGCTGGCCATACAGCCTACACTGATTTTTAGCATAGGTGTCCTTTAGCCAAAATTATGAGATTCCCTTTAGTTAAGACCATTGGTTTTATTTAGCGAATATCCACATCTAACCAGGTGGGAAAATCATGATGCTTCTCAAGGACGGGTGAGGTGTGGTGTGATTGATTAGATTGCACAGGTCTCCTTCCTGCTGCCCCTTTGTGGATCTCTTTTTCTACTGCTCCTTCACAATGGCAGCAAAACTCATGTCTAACTAGTGGAAGCAAAGCTTATGTCTAATTGAAGAAAGTCATTTCCTGCTACTCTGCCATTGCTCTGTTGGCTCCACCTGCAGCGGGCTAACACTTTTAAGAATTTACCTGCACACAACAATCAGGCAGGTTGAGAAAATTCAGATTTTGTTGTAATGGGTCTAGGCAGGGATGATTTCTGAACCAAAAACATTAAGCTACATTCTACTGAATAATTTATTTTTTAAAAAGGGCCCTATATACTATGATCATTAACAAAAGCTCTTTTAGGCCAGAAATAAGGTGGTAAGGTTTTATATTGATTATTGTATAAATTTAAGATCAGCCCTCTAATTCAAATTAAAGAATTTGAATTTATGTGAGAAGCAAACATCACATTATAATTTATAAAAAACAATTTATAGGCCAGGCACGGTGGCTCATGCCTGTAATCCCAGCACTTTGGGAGGCTGAGGCAGGCGGATCACAAGGTTAGGAGTTCAAGACCAGCCTGACCAACATGGTGAAACTCCATCTCTATTCCAAAAAAAAAAAAGATTTTTAAAACAACGGTAATGCTGACTTTTAATATTGTTATTTTTTTCTGATATTTACTAATCCTGTACAATCTGCTCTCACCTTATAAATTCATTATCAAATGCTGAGATCTTGGCATCTTAGTCAACAGAACATCTGGCATATGTTCTCTCCCTTCTCAACTTATCCTATTGATCTTTCCCCAAAAATTTGGAGTTCATTTGCATAGTGCAATTGTATTGCTTAAAATAAAATTAAATGTCCAAATTACTTTAAAATAGAAAGAGTAATACATTCACATGTTAAAATACAGTTGTTTATAAGCTTGATAAAATATGCCTTATATTGCCCACCAAATTTAAACTAAATCAGAGAAATAGTTGAATAAATGTGAATGTTCTTTTTCCAAAATTATCAGTACTTACAACTGCAACATTTAAGATATTCAATGCAGTACTTCTAAGACCATGAAAATTAAAAAGAAACAAAGACTCTTGGTATTTGTTTGTGAGGGGGTACACATAACATCATGCAATATGAGATTTTTTTAGTTATTTATCAATCTTCTAGTAAAATTAGAGGTAAAGATATTATAAATGTTTTCATGTATTAAGAGAGCAATGGAAAATAAATAAATTACCACTTTTAAAAATTATAAACCTAAAGAAGGACAAAAAAATTAATATTTTCACTAATCAAGAGCAAATCTTTGTTTCAAAACATTTAGCAAGGATGAATGGTATATAACTACTGAGGTTGGACTAAAGATTTGAATGTATACACTTTTTAAATGGAATAATATTTCTACAAAATAATAACTGTAGTAAATAAAATGAAGCCCAGAACTACCCGATTTGGAGCAGCTGACCCCGTTGAGACTGCAGGTATATATAATCTACTAGTCTTTTGCTATCAACATCATCAAAGTTAGGTCTCCTGGACTTCATGTTTTGAAATTTAATGAACAGTAAATTTCTTTGTTCTTTCTAATTTCAAATAATAAGTTATCTCCATTTTCTAAACTAGGTTACCATAATGTATACAAGATGTGACAGTTAATTTTACGTGTCAACTTGACTAGGTCAAAGAGTGCCTAGATATTTGATCAAATGTTATTCTAAGTGTTTCTGTGTTTGGGGATGAGATTGACAGTCGAATCAGCAGACTGAGTAAAACAGATTGTTCTCTTCATGTGGGCAGGACTCATCTAATTAGGTAAAGGCCTGAAAAGAACAAAAAGGAAGACCTTCTCCACAGTAAGAGAGAAGTATTACTGATTGACAGATTTTGGACTGGTACATCAGCTTCTTCCTGCCTTCCAACTCCAACTATAGCATCAGCTCTTTGTAAATCTCAAGACTGCCAGCCTTCAAACTGAAACTGTACCATTGACTATGTCCAAAGGTTTTCAGGCCTTTGGATTCAGACTGAAGTGTAATTTGGCTTTTCTGGGTCTCCAGTTGAGCTTGCCAACTCAACCTGAAGTTACTGGAACTTCCCAAGCTCCATAATTGTGTGAGCCAATTCCTTATACTAAATCTCTTCGTTGCTCTCTCTCTGTATATACACATACACATTCTATCAGTTCTGCTTCTCTGGAAAGCCCTGGCTATTACAAGAGATAATTACTCTTGAAATAGCCGTTCTAATTATGTACATTATTTACCTTCTGGAAATGATATTGATTCTTATATGATAAGAGTCAGTATGTACAAAAGGGCACAAAGTCCACATTTATTCATGCCATTTAGGTTTCTTTGTTGGTTTTATGTTTTTCCTTTACATTGAGATGCAGAAATTAATTTTTAAAGTTATAAGAACAAAACACACAGGGTAATAGGTCAATTAGGGTGATATATAAGTCACAATGTTATAAATATGCAAATATATATTAGTTTATATGAGTTTTGAAACATGAAATATAAGTAATTCAAATATTTGGTGAAAAATAATCAGAAAATAAACAACAATTTTTCAGCCATTCAAAAATAGAATGTGGTATTTGCAAAAGGCAGTGGAAACATCTCCCTAAGACAACTTGTGCCCAGACCTTAAAAACCTACAAATATAATCCTGGGACCTCCCCCTTCTGATACATTCACTGTGAAAACTTTGTCAAAGTGGTATTCTAGAGGTTTCATAAATTTAGAGTTGCTTAACCAACATATTATTATGCCCATGTTCATTTTGTGGAAATTTCTGTCCACAAACTGCGAACCCCAATTAGTTCCAATCAGGCTATTCTCTCCATTCTAATTCAAGAACTTTGACTTGGAAACAATTTCCAAGTTTCAACTGGCAATTACTCTGGGGATGCTTTAGTCTTTTGCTCAAGAGTCTGTCCAAATATGACAGCGAAGTAAATGTTTTATCGGGCTGCCAATCCTCATCATTGTTTGCTGTGAGTTTATAAGAAACTCATGAGAGAGATAATGAGAATAGATCCTATTAATTTATTCCTTCAGCCAGCCTGAGAGCTTATATCTTCTGAAGGCCTCATCACACTGGATCCTTGTTGTACTAAGGTGGCCTTGGCTCATCCATCGGACATAATGAAAATTTTATTTGCTTTTGTCTTATTTTGTCCAATAAAGTCAGATAGAGATCTCCCTTCCAAAACTTCTGTCAAGCAGAAATTGCAGATTTTTCACACATGCGATTAAAGATGACTGGGCATTTTGTTGGGGGCTAAGAGGTGAGGTATACATGCAAAGCCTTTGAACAACTTTATCCAGCTCATGTTTTTTTTTTTTTTTCCCCCTCAAAATTTAAGACTTTGCTTCTTCTAGGTAGTACCCTGCCTTTTATATATGTTCTGAACTATAATGACATTTTATGTAATAGTCTACATGGCAAAATTTCAACAGGAATAATTTATAATTACAAAGATTATTTTGGGGAAATTTTTATATGGAAAATGTTTGTTTAGTAGACAACTTAGAATAAAAATTGAGCAAAATTAATAACACCTTAATATATTTTGATTGGTATGAGGAAACTTCCAAAAAATATCAGATTCTAAAACTGCTTGCCTGCCATATTCCAAGAATGTGTAAAAATGTTTGCTGGTCTCTAAAGATACAAAGATGTCTCCAAACTAGGAGCATTGAGTTGTTTAACCTCCATCATCATCATTAATTACCATCATCATCTGGAGTCAGGCCTGAGTTTGACTCTCAGCCCTTCCAGTCACCAAGTCTGTAATGATGAAGTAAGATCTGACACTTACTGTGTGCCAAGCTCTGTGTGCTAAGCTCACCACATATATAATCTCATGTAATCAGTTCACAAATTCTATATGTCAGAAAGAAAAATGGGAAATGAAAAGAAAATACACTTTTCAAGTTCTAAATAACTGAGTCTTCAATATGAAGTGATTTGGAGTATTGTGTGAAACTAGAAATACATCTGACAATTTTTAAATCATATATATGTATAGAACATAATGTTAAATTGTTAGACAAATTCCTTAGAAAACAAACTTCAGTAGCAGAAGGAAAATGTAAAACCAGCTACAGACAGTAAAAAATACTTTTTAGGGTACCATCTAAAGCACAATGTGAAGAGGTAGGTTGGACAATTAAATAATCATTCTCGTAATTGGCACTTTTTGATGTACATTTACTTTGTGATAATGAATTGTGTGTGTGTGTGTGTGTGTGTGTGTGTGTGTGTGTGTGTTGAGAGAGAGAGAGAGGGAGGGAGGGAGAGAAATAGAGATAGGGAGAGAGAAAGTGAGGAAGGAAAAGAGAGAGATTCAAATAGGAGGAGAGGAAAATGAAACATATTGCTCAAAAACCAAAAACTAATATATATACATAACTGTAAATGGCATTTGAAGACAGGTACATTGTGCTGAATATGATTTAGATATTGTGTTATTGGTTTGAAAAATAAGCCTAAGCACTAGATTCATAGAAACTGTTGTATTCTTCTGGGGTTCAGTTTTGCAGAAAATTGTTCCGTAACTTAATTGCATGCTCAGAAAGCCAATTGACTTGTTTGTAAATTTATGCAATTTTTATACCTGGTAAATTGGCTGAGTGTAGAATGGCAGGGAGGAAGAAAGTTTAATTTACTCAGAGGTATAATTCATGGTTAATAAATTGTAACAAGCATTGGTGAATAAAGAAATAAGTTCAACAAGGACAGAGGCAAAGTGGCTTCATGTTTTTCCATTCTAAATGTACTTAATTAGCACAGTCAATCCTCTGGGAACAGAAAACCCTGAGACCATGACAGTCTTTGCCTTTGAATGCCAATGTAAGAAAAAAATTACTACACCTGCAACCAAACTCTCCTTTTTTATGTCGAAAACCTGGTGATCACACATACACTGTCATGTAGAGAGGATAAAGAAAATAAATAGAGCATTCCTCCAATTCAGATTCTTATATCTGTAGATAACATGCACACATCTTTATAAACTTGGTTACATACACACTTTTCAAAATAGATTGAATTCTCTAATAACATGGTGAATTGACAGACTCTCCATAGTCTGCATATATAGTAAAATTATGATTTGTCAAAGTTAAAAACATCCCATGAAATGTAGAATATTTTGTAAAACACATAATAAAATAAACATCTGGGCATGTCATTTTAGGATTGTTCACATATTATGAGGTTTGATATTATTGTCTCTATTTTTTTTTTTTTTTTGATGACAGGACTAAGATTCAGAAAGTTTGATAAACTAACAAAGATTTCAATCTAAAGTGTACCCTAAAAATAATATAAACACAGGTCTGCCCAAGTCCAAAGTCTCATTATCTGTTCACCCATTTGTCTGGTGTGCAATAAGAAAAAGACAGAATCTATGTGCATAAAGCAAGTTTTCAAAAGAAAGTCACCCTATTAGAGAAAGAGATGGGAAGTACAGTGATTTCAGTCAGTCTTTTTAGACATCTATCTTGGAGCAAAATCATTGAGTCCCTCAGTCATTTGGAGTTCATTTGGTACCATGAAAAATATATTTTGCTCGTTATGGCTTCTCTAAACTATTAACTGGTGTGTGTTAATATTAATAACGTCACACATGTATTGGACTATGCTTGAAATACTAATTAATTTTCTCCTCTTCCCCTCAAAGCAATATCATTTAATGAGATAGAAGCACATATGTAAAATGTAAAATTAAGGGCAATATGTAATCTAGAACTTCATATGGTACGGTTTCAAAATTTAGTTTTGAAACATAAATGTTTCATATTTGTATTTGAATATGAAATGTAAATATAGCTGACTAAAAATAGTAAGACCAGGAATTCATTCAGTCTGTCATTTCTGTTTTATTTGCTAATGTTTCGACCATGACCTTGAAATGATTCTGACCTTGGTCCTGTTTTATTCTCAGCTTTAATCTCTTTCAGTAAACCTCAGGCTATTGTATCCAGTTCCATGGATTTAAGTAACATTAATATACTAGTGAGTCTCTAACTTCTCATTCAACTCCATACATGTAGACCCAATTGCCTTCCCATCTCTACCAGGATGTCTCAAAGGCATCACAAACTTAAAATGCCCGACTTTGTTCTTCTCCCTTTTATCACACTTAACATGTCCAAAATGATTTTTCTCCCTTGATCATAACTAATACCTACCATGTACCAAACACTAGTAATAACTACTTTTCTTGCATTAATTCATTTTACTCTCAGAGCAAAACTATGAGATGGGTGCTATTTCGGTTCTCATTTTATACATAAGCAAACTGAGGACTAGAGAGGCTAAATAGCTACCTCAAAGCAGTTAACAGTGAGGAACAGAGGTAAACTTAGTCTCTTCTAGAGTCCATACAAACAACCAAAATGAGTGACTAAGGCAGATATCCCAAACAATCAAAATTTATTTAGTCAGCCTCAGGTCATGCCTGTAAAAAAAAAAGTCACATCTATGACTATTTTTCCAAAAATTTCTCAGGAAGTTTTGGTACTTATACATTTTCCTTATAAAAGGTGGGGCAGGTGGGGGAGAATTTGGGCAGCAGCAAGAGAAATGGTAAATTATTTGTGAGAATTTAGTTAGTGCTTAGTAAATCTACATTTTAAATAAGAAAAAAATGGGAAGAAGAAAAGGGGAATAGAGGAAGCAGATGTCTCAAGGAGTGGTGATGGAAGGATTTATCTTGTCACGTCTTTGTTATGTACCTGGGAAGGTAAGCTGGTAATAGACATTATCAGTGTGAAGCCTTGTGAAAGAGCTGCTTCTGTCTGGCCCATAAGGAACAAAGCCTAATAGTAATGGACGTTTGTCTGGCCTCCTCTCCTGTCATGGTTAGGAAGTCAGCTTTCCAGGTTTTGCTTGTGTCCACTTGGCTAAGGGGGATCCGTTCAGTTAGTTGGAATATTAGCATTTTATTTTTATTTCTCAATGTCTTAAAAAATGACCCCACACTTTACTACCTCCTCTACTGTCATCTTCCTAAGTACAGCAACTCTGCCACCCATCCTGCGCTCAGACCAAATCACTCTTTTCTATATCCTCACATAAAGGTCTTCAGCAAGTCCTCTCAGCTACATTCCAAAAGGTAGCTCAAATCTTGCTTTTCTAACTGTACTTACTTGCCTGCATCATCATTTCATAGCTAGTCTACTGCAGTCACTGCCTAACCGAGCTTCCTGCCTTTATTTCCTTCCATCATTTCCTGCAGTCCAGTCTCCAGATGGCAGCCAGCACAATCAGGCCTTTTCCTTTCATGGCAAGGAATCCTTAATGGCCCTAAACTGAAATTAGACTAAAAGCTAAACTTCTCTCCACGGTTCTGAGATGATCTGGTTCCTATCTGTCTTTCTAGGCTGATCTCTCCTGAGGATTTCTCATCTACTCTTCCTCACTTATACTGACCTTCCTTCTCTCTCTTGACCACAGCAAGCTTATTCCATTTTAAAGTCGATTCCCTTTGTACAGAATTCTCTTATCCCATAATTTTGCATCATAAATTCTTCTCATCTTGCAAGTGTCAGCTCAATTTCTACATCAAAGAGACTTTCCTTAACCACCTTCTTCAAAGCAGCATGCCCCCATGCCCTGCCCCCAATGCGCAGTACTCCTCTGTATCTCACTAACTTATTTTTTTCCTATCCCATCTGAAATCATCTTATTTATTTTCTTTTAAATTGATTGCCTTTCTCTGTGATAATATAAAGTTTATAAAGACAGGGATTTGTGTTTTTTATAACCCCATAATCAGCTCCTGGACGTGAACATGGTACACAATACACATTCAAATAGATTTTAATAAATGAATGACACAAAATAATAAACTTCTGCTTCTCTTTCTCTCACTACAGATATATCACACACACAAACACACAGACACACACACACACACACACACACTATTACTCATTTTAAAATATTTTCAAAACTTCTTTTCATTTATTTTACCCCTACTTATGGTCTAACAATAATTTAAAATAGCTTAACTTTGTTGAGGAAGCATTTTTAGTCTCATGTATATAGACAACTGCTAACACATTATCACAAACTTAATATATAATTCAAAAATCATTCCATGTATGATGTCCACCTGTATTCATTCAGAACCAGCCACAAAAGTATCCATAATAATGTCATTTTCTTCACTTATGCATGTGCACATATATGTAGAACTTTTTCCAAAATAAAATAATGTAAATATATTTTCCCTAATAAACATAAAATGAATATATTTTTCAATGATATTGAGTCTATGTCATTTAAGTCAATGTTGGCTTTAATGCAGCACCTCTAACTATCAGAATCATAAAGATGAGTTTATTAAACATGACAACCCCTTTCTAAATCTACAGATCATTAAGTCTGAGTTTGGGAAATTTAAATTACCAAGAAGTAGAAGAGGTAATTCTCTTATTTAAGGTGGGAAATATTTTTTTTTAAACATTCTCATGTTGAAAGCGATTAAATAAATTAAAACATTCCTTGTGTATTTCTTATGAAGCAATTATGGGCCAAATGTTAGATTGAATCTTTAAATAATGGCACTCAAATATTTTGTAATTTTTTTAAACTACAAAACACATTGTTTTATACTACTTTTTGTTTGTTTGTTTGTTTTGACAGAGGCTCCCTCAGCTCACTGCAACCTCTGCCTCCCAGGTTCAAGTAATTATCTTGCCTTAGCCTCCTGAGCAGCTGAGATTACAGGTGTGTGCCACCATATTCAGCTAATTTTCTTTGTTTTCAGTAGAGATGAGGTTTCACCATGTTGGCCAGGCTGATCTGAAACTCCTGATCTTAAGTGATCTGCTGGCCTTGTCCTCCCAAAATGCTGGGATTACAGTCATGAGCCGCCATGTTTGGCCAGTACTAGATAGTTTTAATATCAGTGTTTTAGTCTTATCAGCCTCAAAAAGTCAATTATGAACCTCTTTATGTATCACAGTTGAGTAATCTGAATAGTTAATTTGTAGTTAGTAATGCTTTCACACTTCAGAGGTATTCCATAATTGAAAATAAATTTTGTATCTGTCAATGACTTGAAAGCATTGATGCGAAATAAATAACCCTCCCTGGTTTCTCTTAATTGTGAGGTTGTGTTGGCATCGTGTCAAGTTCTTAACACAGAGCGTTTGAGAACAGTGTCTCCTGGGTCTCTGCTGAGCATTGGAACTATCCTCAAGAATGGTGATTGTCTTTGTGTTACTGTTGTCCAATAGAAATTTGTTGCATTTAGAGGAAATGCAGACAACATTCAAGAACAGATTAGTAATGTAAGGAGATAAAGGGAAATTCTGAAAAAATAACCAAAAGAAATGCAAGAAATAAAAAGGATAGTAACAGGCATAAAAAAAAATGCCTTTGAATAGCTCTAAATTGACTGGGATTGGCTGAAAGATACTTGGGAAATACCAAACTATGTGGAGAGTAGATAACACATTTCTATATAATGCATAGGTCAAAGAAGGCATCTTGGGAAAAACTTTACAATAGTTTTGAACTGATGAAAACACAGCTTATCCAAATTTGTGGATACAGGTCTTAGGGAGAAATTTATGGTATTGAATGCATGCATTAGAAAATAAGTAAGATCTAAAATCAATAATCTAAGTTTTCACCTTAAGAAACTAGAAAATAAAGGATAAATTCAATCTAAATAAGGCAAATAAAGGAAACATTAAACTTTAAATACTAATATTAGGGCAGGAATCAATGAAATTGAAAATAAAGAATAGAGAAAATCAATAAAACAAAAAGTTGGTTCTTTGAAAATAAATAAAATAAATAAAATTAATGCTTCTTATCTCAACAATAAGAAAACAAATAAACAACTCAATTAAAAAATGGGCATATCATCAGAGCAATGTAAGTGGAAACAACAATGAGGTCTCACTACACACCTATTAGATCGCCCCAAATTTAGAACAATGACACAATCAAATGTTGGCAAGGATGTGGAACTACAGGAAAGGCACTACCCTGAAGGTTGGAGAATGGCCCCATGTCACTGGTGTCCAGTAGACGCTGGTCCCATTTAGAAGAAATGTAGACAGCATGCAAGAACAGATGAGTAAAATAAGCAATAAATGGAAACATTCATTGCTGATGGGAAAGCAAAATAGTACAGCCAAGTTGGAAGACAGGTTGACAGTTTCTTATAAAATTAAACATACTGTAACCATAAATTCAGGATTCTCCTTAGCATAAACTCAAAGGCGTTAAGCACTTATGTCCAAACAACATACAAGTGGATGTTTATTACAGTTGTATTCATCATTAACCAAACTTTGAAGCAAGCAAGATTTTTAGTAGATCAATAGATAAATAAAATGGGATACTTTCAGACAATTAAATATTATGCAGCATTTAAAATTAATATACTCTCAAACCATGATAAAACATTGAAGAACATTAAATGCATATTAGTAAGTGAGAGAAACTAATCTGAAAAAGCTATGTACTACATGATTCACAATGTACATTTTGGAAATGGAAAAACCATGAAGACAAAAGAAAAACATGAGTGATTTCCAGGCTTTGGAGGCAGGCCGAGGTGAGGTGGGAAAGAAAGATAAATAGGTATAGCACAGAAGATTTTTAGGGAAGTAAACCTATTCTGTGTGATACTATAATGGCAGATACATATTATTTACACTTGTCCAAACTCATAAAAAATACAAGAAGAAGGACTACTAATGTAAACTCTAGACATTTGATGATTATGATTTTTTACTGTAGGTTCATGAACTGTAATAAATGTACCACTCAGTTGGGAGATAATGACAGCGTGGGAGGCTAGGCATAAATGGAGACAGGAGCAATATGGTAGTATCTGTAGATTCGTCTTTATATTGCTATGAACTTAAAACTGCTCTAAAAAATTATAAAGACTGAAAAACATACCAAACCTGATAAATGTGTTTTTCCCTTCAATATAACACTTACTATGTACTTAGAGCAGATTATTAAATAGACCAAAATTCTTTGATTATATTGTAAAATATTCTCACAAAGCCAGTACAATATACTTTATACATTATAATTGCAATATATATTATAATGATTTATCTTCAAACTATTGCCACATTATTTTAATTAAAAAATTATATAGAATTTCTGCAAGATTTTTCCAGGATATTTTAAATCCAATTCAGGGAGAATAGATGTGCCGTCTTCCTTATGACAGCAACTAGTCCACTAATTAGACTTTTAAAAGCTTCTTGTCAAAGCCATTCTGTTTATTTACTCTGAGTAACAAGTAGTTTGTAGGACTAGCTGAACTCAAGCACATTTTTCTTAATTAACAAAGTAATAGCTTTAATACGGATTGTTCTAGTGCCACAGAGATATACAACTCCAGGTGAAAAATAGAAAGGATTATGATTGATTAGATCAAAGTTCAGTGTTTAAATCAACTGGTAACTTCTATATACAAGTTTATTTTTGAGAAGCTGATTCTTCATATTTCAGATTAAAACAATACAGGCAGTGGGTTGATAAAGATTAAGATGTTCAATGTAAAGGAAGAGGAAAGAATAGAGGGTCTAATTCTCTGACTTTCAGACAATTTCCTGTAAATAAAAAGTAGAAAAATCTGTTTTTTGTTTTATTTTCCCTGGCAGAGGAGTAATGCCAATACCTTTCCATTTATGCTAAAAATCTGGAAGTAGTTATTGATTACCTTACTTTTTTGAACATTGTTGTAGCCATGAGACTTCATAAAGACAGGAGGAACCCACCTCCAAAATATGGTTTGTATGTGGAGATGGATAATACCACATATACACACTGAGAAATTATAAAAGCTTTAATAACTGGTCTCTATGTGAGACTAGGGAGAAACTTCCAAAACAGTTTAAGAGAGCAAGGAAACCAGACTGGTTCTGGGCTTTTTCTTGTGATTAGGAGTAGGCTGCTGTGAGGGTTTCCCTGTGCAGGCAGGAGTATGCATAGTTTGCCTCTCTTTTAGATACGAAAGGGGAGTACTTGGGCTTCCTTGAGAATTTTCCCAGATATAGGGCACAAGGAGAAGAGATAGAGATGAAGCTTATAAGTTGTCAGCAGTCAAACACTGAAAACAGAATTAGACTCCTTATTGCAAATATTATACACACAATTGCCAACATGTTTTTCCAATAAAATAAAATAAAATTGTGTGAATAATATTCCAATTTTATCCCTCCTTCATATTATATTACTATTTTAGTTTCAAAAAGTGATTATATTTGTTTGAATCTCTGTGACAGATTCCTAATGTTAAAAGAAAAACTTTAGAAAAATTAAATATAACAGAGTTTAACTGAGCAAAGCATAATTGAAGAGTCAGGCAGCCCCATGAACCAGAATAGATTCAGAGCAACTCCATGAGGCTGCCACATGGTCAGCTCACATTTATAAATACAAAAAGGAAGGTGATGTAAACAAAACCGAAATGACTGGGTGCAGTGTCTCTTGGCTATAATTCCAGCAGTTTGGGAGGCCGAGATGGAAGGATCACTTGAAACCTGGAGTTCAAGACCAGCAAGGGCAATATAGCAAAACCATGTCCTACAAAAATACACTTTTATAAAATTAGCTGGATGAGATGGCACATGCCTTTAGTCCCAGCTACTTGGGAGGCTGAGGTGGGAGGATCACCTGAGCCCACGAGTTGGAGGCAGCAATAAGCTATGATCTTAACACTACACTCCACCATAGGTGACAGAGCAAGATAAGACNAAAAAAAAAAAAAAAAAAAAAAAAAAAAAAAAAAAAAAAAAAAAAAAAAAAAGCAAACAAGTGATGTACTGAAACAGCTGGCTTGGTTATAGCTCAGCATTTGTCTTCTTTGAACATGGATTTGAACAGTTGGTTGCCTGTGATTGCCTGAAACTCCTTTTCTGTGATTGGCCGATTCTTGGCTGCTTGTTGCAAGAGCAGGTTACATTCTGTTTACACATCCGGTAAGGTTATAGTTCATTGTGTGTAGAGAAACCTTCAGGCCAAACTTAAAATATTAAGAAGGCAGCTTTTGGCTAAATTTAACACTCATTCTATTAACTCTATTTTTGCTTTCAAATTCTATCACTGATGCACAGTTTCTAGAACAGAGCAAGAACTCCACACAGCATGATTTTCATCAAGCATCTTTTGCACTGAAATAAAACTAAAGAAACACATTTGTTATCCTATTTATTTATTTATTTATGCATTTCCACCTACTCATCTGTAAATTCATCTCTCTTTAAAGACATAAGCACTTTAAGATAGGAATCATCTCTCACTAATTATTGCAAAATGGTAAGTGCCTCTGTGCCTGGCACATGGAATGTCTATAACAAGTGCTGAACACATGAACATGTAGGGCTCAGGACTATGAGAATTTCAATCAGAAGCTCCTTCTCCACAGAACTGATTTCCAGTTTTTTGTTTGTTTGTTGTTGTTGTTTCTTTTGTTATTTTTTTGTTTTGTTTTGTTTTGTTTTTGCTTGTTTTTTCCTAAATGAATTTTTTATTGTGGTACAATACACAAAACATAAGACTTACCATAAATAATTTTTAAGTGTGAAGTTCAGTGGAATTATGATGTTCAGAGATATGTTTTGTGTTGTCAAAATTTTCTTGGAACCAACCCAAATGCTCATCAATGATAGACAGGATAAAGATAATGTGGCAAATATACACCATGGAATACTATGCAGTCATAAAAAGGGATGAGTTCATGTCCTTTGCAGGGACATGGATGAAGCTGGAAACCATAATTCTCAGCAAACTGACACAAGAACGGAAAACCAAACACCACATGTTGTCACTCGTAAGTGGGTGTTGAACAAGGAGAACGCATGGACACAGGGAGGGGAACATCACACACTGGGGCCCATCGAAGGTGGGGTTGCCAGGGGAGGGATAGCAGGGGGTGGGGGAATTGGGGAGGAATAACACTGATCACACACATTACAAATAGTGAGTGTGAGATGGACAATTAAAAGCCACTAGGGCAATTATTCCCGCTAAAACCCTGTTTCAAACTCCCCGACAGGATTTACTGCTACAAGATTTTCTTTGCTCTTGAGAGATTAAGAAGAAAGAAAGCCCGGCACAGCGGCTCACGTCTGTAATCCCAGCACTTTGAGAGGCCGAGGCAGATGGATCTTGAGGTCAAAAGGTCAAGACCATCCTGGCCAACATGGTGAAAGCCCGTCTCTACTAAAAATACAAAAATTAGCTGGGCGTTTGGCACGCGCCTATAGTCCCACCTACTCGGGAGGCTGAGGCGAAAGAATCCTGGAACCCGTGAGGTGACAGTTGCAGTGAGCCGAGACTGCGCCACTGTGCTCCAGCCTGGCAACAGAGCAAGACTCCGTCTAAAAAAAAAAAAAAAAAGAAAGAAAAGAAAAAAGAAACAAAATGAGATTCTTAAACAATAAGGCATGCGAACCTTTCTGGGACACCCGTCAGCTATATGGCTTTTCCTTGTGCAGGTTTTAAAATTTGTGGCCATCAAGGGGATTACTAGAATTTTCCAAGCTTGTTTTTCTTGTGTCTGAATTAGAAACTGCAACCAACTATAGTTTAACATGGAGTGTCTTTTAAATTCTCTTTATATTTCTATATTATTTTTCCTGCCTAATCGAAATCCATTGGCTTTTTTTTTTTTTTTTGCTTCTATTAAGATAATATACTATTGCTAATTTCAAAAATCACTTAGGAGTCTTTCTTAGGGTATTTCAATTAAATTAAGAAAAGCAAACTGTCTTAAGGAGCTTTAAAATTAATGACTTTACAAATTATAACAGCTCCATGACAACCAACAAACCAGACACATTTGGAAAAGTGGAAAAGTAAATTTAGGTTTGCCTCAGTGATAATTGCTTAGAGTGATAGAATAGTTAACTAAAGAATTAGTAAACAGATGCTGGAGAGGATGTGGAGAAACAGGAACACTTTTACACTGTTGGTGGCAGTGTAAATTAGTTCAACCATTGTGGAAGAAAGTGTGGCAATTCCTGAAGGACCTAGAAATAGAAATTCCATTTCACCCGGCAATCCCATTACTGGGTATATATCCAAAGGATTATAAATCATTCTATTATAAAGACACGTGCACACGTCTGTTCACTGTGGCACTGTTTACAATAGCAAAGACCTGGAACCAACCCAAATGCCCATCTATGATAGACTGGACAAGGAAAATGTGGCACATACACACCATGGAATACTATGCAGCCATAAAAAAACAATGAGTTCATGTTCTTTGTAGGCACATGGATGAATCTGGAAACCATCATTCTCAGCAAACTGACACAAGAACAGAAAATCAAACACCGCATGTTCTCACTCATAGGCAGGTGTTGAACAATGAGAACACATAGACACAGGGAGGGGAGCATCACACACTGGGGTCTGTTGGGGGGGACTAGGGGAAGGACAGTGGGGATGCGGAGGTTGGGGAGGAATATCATGGGGAGAAATGCCAGATATAGGTGACGTGGGGTTGGAGGCAGCAAACCAGCTGGCCATGTATGTACCTATGCAACAATCCTGCCCATCAAAGATAGACTGGATACAGAAAATGGGGCACACATACACCATGGAATACTATGCAGCCATAAAAAAGATGAGTTTATGTCCTTTGCAGGGACCTGGATGAAGCTGGAAACCATCATTCTCACCAAAGTAACACAAGAACAGAAGACCAAACACCACATGTTCTTAGTCATAAGTGAGAAGATAAATATTTTTTAATGTGTTCTTGAATTTGGCCTGCTAGTATTTTCTGGAGAATTTTTGCATCCATATTCATCAGAGATACTGGACTGTAGTTTTCTTGTTTGAGAGTGTGTGTCTTTGTCTGGTTTTGATATCAGAACAATATTGGCTTCATGGAATGAATTTGGAACTATTCCCTTCTCCTCTATTTTTCAAAATAGTTTGATTAGGACTGGTATTAGTTATTCTTTAAATATCTGGTAGAATTCAGCAGTGATGCCAAGTCCCAGGCTTTTATTTATTGGAAGACTTTATTATGGCTTCAATCTCATTACTTGCTTGGTCTCTTCAGATTTTGTATTTCTTCCCGTTTCAATCTTGGTGGGTTTTATGTGTCTACTAATTCACTCATTTCCTCTAGATTTTCCTCTTTTTTTTTTTTTTTTTTTTTTTCTGAGAGGAAGTCTTGCTCTGTCCCTCAGGCTGGAGTGGTACAGTGGTGCTATCTTGGCTCATTGCAACCTCCGTCCCTCAAATTCCAGTAATTCTGTGTACCTCAGGCCCCCGAGCATCTGGGATTACAGGCTCTTGCCACTATGCCCGGCTAACTTTTGTATTTTGGGGAAAAACAGGGTTTTGCCATGCTGGCCATGCTGATCTCAAATTCCTGGACTCAGGTGGTCCACTTGCTTCAGCCTCCCAAAGTGCTGGGATTACAGGCCTGAGCCACTGGACCCGCCAACCCCTCCTTTATTTTTCATCTCTGATCTTATTTATTGGATACTCTTTTGTTGTTAATTAGTCTGGGTTTGTCAATTTTAACTTTTTAAAAATTCAGCTTTTGATTACATTGATATTTTGCATTATTTTCTTCATTTCAATTTCATTTATTTCTGCTCTGATCTTTATTATTTATTTTTTTTCTACTAAATTTGGTTTTGATTTGCTCTTGCTTTTCCTGTTATTTAAGATGCATTGTTAGGTTGTTTATTTGAATTTTTCTTCTTTTTTGATGTACACATTCATAGCTATAAAGTTTCCTTTAGTACTGCTTTTGCTTTATCCCAGATGTTTAAATATGTTGTGTTTCCATTATCATTTGTTTTGAGAAAATTTTCAATTTCATACTAATTTAATCATTAACCCACTGGTCGTTCAGTGTTTATATTGTTTAACTTTCATGTAAGGTAGTTTGACTCTGTGTCCCCACTCAAATCTCATGTTGAGTTGTAATTCCCTGTGTTGAAGGAGGAGCCCGGTGGGGGGTTATTGAATCATGGGGGCAAACTTCCTCCTTGCTGTCCCTGTGATAGAGTTGTCACAAGATCTGTTTGTTTGAAAGTGTGTAACACTTCACCCTTCTCTCTCTTGCTCTGGCCATATGAAAACCATGCTTGCTTTCCCTACAAACTCCCCCATAATTGTGAGTTTCCTGAGATCTTCTCAGAAGCAGAAGCCTTTACAGCCCACAGAACAATGAGCCAATTAAACTCCTTTTCTTCATAAATTACCCAGTCACAAATATGTCTTTATAGCAGTGTGAGAATGAACTAATACAGAAAGTTGGCACCAGAGAAGTGAGGCATTGCTGTAAAGATACCTAAAAATATAGAATTGATTTTGGAACTGGGTAATAGGCAGAAGTTGGAACAGTATGGAGGGATCAGAAGACAGGAAGATTGTTTGAAAGGGTGTGACACCTCACCTATATGTACATATACATATACACACACAGATATATATGTGTGTGTATATATATATACACACACACACTATTTATCTATACTTACTATACATATAATTTTAGGGTAGGATCTTGTTACTACATATTTGTAAATATATATGAATTAAATATATTTATATAAATTATTACATATAATTATATTATATGTAACTTTATTTTAATATTTATGTATATATATTTATAAATGTTCCTCCTCAAGACTTTACCAAGAAATGTTGCCAGTGTATTTTGTCAAGGTGTTTAACAAAACCTAGAGTCCCTAATTATTTTCTGGAATCACTAGCCATATTATATATATCATAAAAAAAACAAATTTATACAAAAACTACATTCTGTAAAGTTCTGCAGAGTTTTGGAAAGTACTGCACATTTTGAAAACTCAGCAAAAGGAAGCATCCATTTGTTGATATAACCTATTTCATTCCTCCAATACCAGAAATTGCTCAGACATCAAATGTATTTATTTTATAAATAAAATCATCCACAAGTTGGCATTCCATTGAGAAAAAAAACAATGCCATCTAGAATATGTTAATTTGTAACTAAAGAATATCAAGTTATTTAAAATAATATCTAGTAATTCTTTCATACAGTTAGCTATAATGATTGCAAAATATTTGGATTTTGATTTCTCAAATATATTACCTAAAATTGCTAAAAGTAACAACAATATCAGACACCAACACAGAATATATTTTTCTGAGAAGAAATGTGTGAATTTTTTACATTCTAATTGACTTTACTCTTGTAGGCAAGTAAGAAGACAGTTTGCATGGAATACAGCCAAGAAAACTCCCACTTCTAGAACTGGGATAATTCAAGAAATAGGGGAGGAAAGATGCACTCTGAAACATTATGTTGGTTTCCTACATTAAATAGAATATGTTTTCATTTCAATGCACTCTGCTGATTTGTATTTAGAAATTAGGAAGATGTGAAACACTTTATGTTATGCTTTTCAGCCAGTCAAGCAAAATTATCATAACAAGTTGGCTGCAATCTTAGACAATTTTAGGGGAGGATCTTGTTATAAAAGTAAGGCTTTAAAAATACATGAGAGTAAAAAGAAGTTGTGTGTTTTCACTGGGATCAGTTGGGGGGAAATAGGGGAGGGACGGTGGGGGG
>NW_016107332.1:10347551-10364691 GCF_001604975.1 Cebus imitator
AAAAAAAAAAAAAAAAAAGAAGTTGTGTGTTTTTAAAAACATGATTTAACTAAAGTCTTTATTGTACCTAATTAGAATAGAATGAAACACTATCTCAATGCTAAATTTCTCAGAATAACTAAATATAAGAAAAATCAGAGTTGAGTTTTGTCTTTTAAAAGTTCATACATTTACAGGTGAGACATTATTAGTGTATAGTGCAAATGATTAGTTGGAATAAAGGCAAAAGAGTTTGAGATGGTTTGAAGAAATACCACATGTTAGACAAGGATGACACTATCCACTCCCATCAACTTAGCACAGGGCTTCGCAAGTGGCAGCTGTACCAGCCCTAGTGCAGCACCTCTTGTTATTTCAGTATTAGCAAGCAAAATGTGGTTAACCTGGTGAGGATCCCAGAAGTAGAAGTGTCACCTGCAAAAACTAGTACCTAGGGACGCGTTCCGGTGTTACTATGCGAAGACAGAGGCTGAGAGAAGTGGAAAAGCTGTACTCCCAAACCTAACAGCAAACTTGCAATGTTCCTTTAAGAATAGGTTAAATGTCCGTTTTCTGACTGACCAAACGTCAACAGGTTAACAAATAGACACAAGGTAAACGAACACAGCAAGTGAAAACTTTCAGGATTATATTTAGAAAACTACAGTCACCCAGGGACTACATTTTTTGTGGCCTAAATAAAATCATTTTAAATACGAAAAGACAGGCTGATTAAAAGGAGCGTCGGTTTCAGGACTCCCTCATTTCAAGCCGCGATAAACTTGTCTTGTGGAGGTGCCGCCTCTGGAGTCCGCCTTCCAAGGCGCCCGGCTCGGGTTTCTGGGCGAGGAGACGGGCGCGGCCTCCACGGAGATCACCTGGGGCTGCAGCCAGCGCGGGCTCCTCCTTCCCCCGGGTCCTGGGCCTCAGCCGCTCCCAGGGCGGCCCCGCGTCTGGGCGGCGCTCGGGGACTGCGCTGTGCCCGGGGTCCGGCGGGGGCGACCCCTCCCCTCCGCGCCCGGGATCCGCGCGGACACAGCCGGTGGCGACTCCGACCGCTCGGGCGGCGGCTGCGGGGCGAGCGCGGCGGGAACTCGGATGCGAACGGCGGCTCCGGGACCGGCCAGGCCACACGCGCTGCCCCACCCGCCCTGGGACGAACGAAGCAGAGAATGGAGGTGCCTCCACCGCCTTCCTCGCGATCCCGGCCTCGGTAGAGACCCAGGCAGGCTTTCAGACAGCCGCCCCAGGCGAGGTTGGTGGGCCCTGGTCACATTGCCTGGGGAGAAGGCAAGGCGGGAGGGCTGCTGTTTTGGGAGCTTCAAAGTCTGGGACGGTCACACACAAAGGCGTTTACTCTCCACTCCTAAGGTGATGCGTGGGAAGACACATATTATTAATTCAAAATGGTAATAAAAAATTAGCAAAATAGGATGACTGTCACTTGCCCTGGTAGTAAATTACTCCAGATCACATCTGTTCATTGACTTTCGGTGCTCCCTTCCCCACCTGTCTTATGGGATGCTTGTTCCTGACACCACAGCCAACAGACTGAGAGCTCCCCAAGGAAAATGACTGAGGTGTTGCTTCTAAGTCCTAGGCGCAAGCTAGGCACACACCACATGGTTTTGTTGAATGAGCAGAAGAATATGGATGGAAAGAGCAAGGTGAGCATTTCCCCAGGCTCTAGAAGGCAAGTGCAAGAGCAACTATTGAAGTAACAGTTTTGTTGTTTTGTTCTCCAGTCCTAGTATATAATTTATATAACTGGCAGTGTGGGAGGAGAGTTCAGTCTTTCTTTTCCTTTCGTTTTGGTTCTGTTAAGGCAGAACACAGAAGAACTAATCATCCTCTACTTTAAGCCCCTGTGCTTCAGGTGATACAGATTCCTGCCCTGACCACAGGTGATCATTGGAGTTATCGAATCTCCTAATGATAGCTATTGTTGCATGGATAAGTGTAATAAGTAGAGATAGGTGAAACCCACTGAAGACAAAAACAACCATCCCCATCAAAGCTGTTTCCATTCATGTGAAATAAACAAAAATATACATTTACAATTTATATCTGTGTTAACTATTGAGCCTCTGTTAATTCCCCCCCTTGCCTGTTATAATATATTCTAAAATAATGTAAACCCACTTAACACTTAGCTGAATATCACAATAATCCTTGTAAGGAAGCCTTGTTGACCAATCTGAATGTACAAGAAGTAACTAGTGTCATGAGACCCTGGTTAAACACATGGATGCTGGAAGGTGATATATAAATCTCACAGAGATACATATCACAAAAACATTGCTGGTTCCAGTGGTCTGTTACACTCCAGGACATCCCTTCCAAAGTAAAGGACATATGATTACACGTTGCACCTCTCAATGTTAATAAGGAAGTGTAATATGGGGTATCTCTTTATAGATTCTGGAAGCGCTATATTCTATCCTTTGGAATACTGCTTTGATTCATAAACTAGGTAACACTAAAGACTACGAACTATGTGAGAACTAGAGCAAGAAAAGATACTGCAGTACCTTTGGGCTGCAGTTCAAACAGCCCTGATGTTTGATCATGGCAAACATCAATGTAATTAGATACTATGTGGAGTTTATGTAAACCACAGGCTCTTGATATTTATGTTAAAGTTTTAAAAATGTCTTTCAAATTTTTTAATTGTGGCAAAAAAATCATGTAACATAAAGATTTACCATCTTAACCACTTTTAAGTGGACAGTTAGAAAACCATCATTCTCAGCAAACTGACACAATAACAGAAAATCAAACACCGAATGTTCTCACTCATAGGTGGGTGTTGAATAATAAGAACAGTTGGACACAAAGAGAGGAGCATCACACACTAGGGTCCATTGGGGAGATCTATGGGAGGGATAGTAGGAGGAAGTGTGGGAGAGGGATAACGTGGGGAAAAATGTCAAGTATAGGTGATGGGGTGATGGTGCAACAAACCACCTTGCCATGAATGTACCTATGCAACAATCTTGCATGATCTGCACATGTACCCCATAATCTAAAGTACAATTTAAAAAAAGAAGAAATAGTCACATTGCTATGAAGGTGATCTCCAGATCATTTTCACCTTGCAAATCTGAAATTCTATCCCCATTAATCAACTCCTCTTTTCTCCTTCACCCCAGCCCCTAGTAACAACAATTCGGGTTTCTGCATCTATGAATCTTACTTCTTTAGATACACTGCATAAGTGGAATAATACAGTATTTGCTTTTTTGTGTGTGTGACTGGCTTCTTTCACTTAGCCTAATGTTTTCAATTATATTAGTCAGGGTTCTGCAGAGAAATAGAACCAATAAAGTTCAATTTATGAAGCATAAATAGAGTATAAACCAATAAAGTGTGTATTGATTATACACACACACATACACACACACACACACACACACACACACACACACACACACACACACACACAGGAAGATTTTAGGAGGAATTAAATTGGCTTACATGATTATGGAGGCTGAAAAGTCCCACAGTCTGATTATCTGATTCATAGATATCTAATCGAAACTCATATGAAATCTAATCATTTCACAGTTCATTCAACTCTCAGCTTCTCTAGGGACTGTCCCCTGGGTAAAACTAGCCCTCTGTGATTGCTCTTCCACTCTTTCTACTCACTGTTCTGTCTATACCAGTGGTTCTCAAATGTTGTGACGCAGTGGAGTTACCAAGGGATATTTTAAATAGCCTGCTTCCAAAGTCACTTTCCACACCAATTAAATCAGAATTTCTGGGATAAAACCTAGACATCAGCATTTTTATTTAACACTCCTGGTGCTTTTAATGAGAAATAGAACAAATAAAGTTCAATTTATGAAGTAAAAAATTCTCAGGTTGGAGAATTAGTGGTCTACACTTCTCAGAGGGCATAACATATCAGCCATTTCCTTAAATTTTTGATGTACCTAAAACAGACAATTTCAATTAGCAAATGAACTTTTCTGTTCCATAGGTTATTTACTGGTTTGCATGTGCGTAGATTTATCATATGTTTTGCTCAACAGTTAGTTGATCAACACAGGCTACTGAACAACTTAAAACTTATTATAATTAATATTTTTCATTAATTAAAAACATAGATTATTTTCAATGTACAATTTTTAAATATATTTTATCCATGGAGAAAACAATATAAAAAAATGCAAACCTGTTTCAGAATTATTTAAAAATGTATCTGATAAAAATTTGTAATAAAATGATATGTTTGATTATTTTTGTCTTTAGTATACATTGTTCTCAACTGAAGCAATCCGCTCCATATAATTGTAGTGTATTTCTTCAGGAAATACAAACACACTAATGAAAACATGTGAGTACTACATTGTGAAATAAGAAAATAAGGCATTTCGTGGCACAGACCTGGGGGTGGAGCCCTAGCCAGGAACCTGCCCTTCTCCCAGCACTTCCCTGCCCTTCTTGCATATCACAATGATGGCCTGATGGTGGAAACAGTCAGGCAAGCTCAAGAGAGATAGGGCGGAGACCTTCTGTCACAGCTCTTGAGGGACAAGTAGCCATATCTCCTGAGGAGCCTCAGGTAGCCCTTGACATGGGTTAACTGGGGAGTGAGAATATTGACTTCCTTCTGGACTACTTACTCTGTTTAGACACTTTCTAATGGGCCTCTGTTACCCCAAAGCTGTATGGTCACGGGCATAGACCAACAAGCCTATAGATGTCATTATCCCTATGCTCCAAGCTGCCCTACAGGGACTATGGTTTTCTCCTGTTTACCACACTCCCTTGTCGGGAGGGATTTGTTGACTCAGCTGCAAAGAGTAGAATCTCTTGGAAATCACAGGCAGGTGAAAAATTACTCCTTCTTTTTTCCTGTGAATAATTTTCAGGCTTTGTTGCTAGACACTGCTCATGTGTCTTAAAGTATGCCAGATTTGAATCCAGCTACCTCTTTGCCTGAACCCACAGGCACTCTAGATCAATCTTGTATACAATTATGGAAGAGTTTACTCCAGCAAGCTGGCTTTAAAGGAGGAGCCTCTAGATAATCCTGAGGTGCAATGGTTTACAGATGGAAGTAGCTTTGTGTACCAGGGAAACAGAAAAGCTGGCTATGCTGTTGTTAGTCAACACGAGGTAATGGAATCTCAGACCTTACCACCTTCTATCTTGGCTCAAAAGGCAGAATTAATATCTCTTATTAGAGCCCTACAATTGGGAAAGGACTTAAGAATTAACACTTACACTGACTCTAAGTATGCCTTTCTGGAACTTTTTACTCATGCTGCCATCTGGAAGTAATGGGGACTCCTAACTGCTAAGGGTTCCCCTATAAAACATCACTTAGAAATTCTGAATCTATTGGATGTGAAATCTATTTGTATTTCTATAAAACATCACTCCTGAATTCAAGGTAAAAACATTGATATGTACTTAGAAGCTCTTATGTTTAAAAAGTATTTCACAAAAAGTAAAAATAATGAAACTAAAGTGCTCCTTTTGGGAAATTTTCATAGCATGTATACCTAGTATTTAATATTATAAGACTATAGGAACAAGGATCTAAACTGCACATGTAGAGTACTTAATAAAATAGTTGCAAAATGTTTTTATTTGCTGACTTCACATTAATAAATTGTATGTGGAACTAACTCAAATATTCTAATGTGAAAACTAAAACAGAAGAAATAAACAAGGTGATTTAATTTGCAAAATATATAACTAGTATCATCTAATTAAACTCTAAGATTTTTGCTTGCACTATTATATACCTCCTTTTATAGGTGACTCACCAATGGGCTTAGGAGATAGATACACTTACTTGTTCAGTTTGTACCCCAGTGATGGAGAGAAGCCTCAACTCAAGTCTTTTGATGCAAAATTCTCATTCCCTTTTTGATAAATGATTCTACCGCTGGGAAGCTACTTGTATTGAAGTGATAAGGTATTATAATAACTATCTCAGATAATTCAATAATAAAATCTTTGTGATTATTTAAATTTCCAAAAACAGGAACTGTCTTCCAATAGAACAAAAATTTGTGTAAGCTCTCCCTTTTTTCTTTCTTTCTGAAAAGAAACAAATAAATAATAAATTTGCTATTTGTCTTTGACAAAATTTTAGAATAAATTATTTTTGCTTGAAGGCGAGATGATAAGCTGACAGTTTTGCTTACGTGTGTTAAAAAGGTGTACATAAAAAGTCTCAATTATGTTTTTTCCTTTCATTAGCAAATCACTTATTATTTTAATATAAACTCTAGAACCTGTTTTGAAATATTTTATACTCTATGATTCCATACGAGGTTAGATATCTCAACAATTTGCCATTTTAAGAATAAGTCCATATTTTAAAAATAGAAAAACACTATTCTTTTATTTGAGCTCCTTTCATGATGGCAGATTAAATGCTGCCACACATCGTGCTGGAGGTGTTCCTTGTAATTCTATGCTCCACATCAATCATCATGTTTTGAGTCCCCACCTGCATCTTTGACCACAATTCAATGATCATCTAGAATGGTAAATCCTTTCCAGATATTCAATTTACTTTATCCAGTCCATCAGAGGAATCACCCTTTCTGGCAGTTACAGCCTTACAAAATATATTTACTATAATAGTAAATCTTGAAAGTCAAAATTTCTTTTTGATCCATAGGCTGCCAAATAAATGTTGCATTAACAGGCATAAAAACAACACTATTCTTCTTGTATATCTTCATGCGAGCTCTTGGGTGATAAGATGCACTGATATTGAGCAGTAATATTTTGAAATGAATTATTCTTTTTCATAGGCAATATATCTCAAAAGCTGGGCTTAAAATATTCAGTAAACCATTCAAAACAGATGTGTTGTCAATCAAGCTTATTGTTTCATTTACAGAGCACAGGCAGGGTAGATTTAGCCAAACACTTAAGGGTGCTAAGACTTTTGGAATGGTAAATAAGCATTGACTTTAATTTAAAAGCATTAGCACTGGCTCCTAACAAGAAAGCCAGCCTGTTCTTGGAAGATTTGCAGACGTGGGCTTTTTTTTTTTTTTTTTTTTTTTTTTTTTTTTTTTTTTTTTTTTTTTTTTTTTTTTTTTTTTGCTATGAGTTTTGGATATCCTCTTCTTCAAATAAAAGACTGTTACATCTACATTGGGTATCTGTTGTTTATTGCGGCCACCTTCATTAGTTATTTCAGCTAATTCTTCCAGATAACTTGCTGCAGCTTCTACATCAGTCCTTGCTGCTTCACCTATGTTATGGAGAGGGCTTCTTCCCTTAAACTTCATGAACTAAACTCTGCTAGTTTCAAATTTTTCTTCTTTAGCTTCTTCACCTAAATCTTCATAGAATTGTTGAGAGTTAGAGGCTTGTTCTGAATTAGGCTTCGGCTTAAGGGAATGTTGGGGCTGGTTTGATCTTCTATCCAGACTGCTCAACTTTCTCCATATCAGCAGTAAGGCTGATTGGCTTTCTTGATCTTTGTGTGTTCAGCAGAATAGCCCTTTTAATTTCTTTCAATAACTTTTGTTTTACATTCACAATGTAGCTGAACTGCTTGGTGTAAGTGCTTATCTGTCAGTCTGTCTCAGCTTTTGACACACCTTCCTCATTAAGTGTAACTATATCTAGCTTTTGATTTAAAGTGAGAGATGTGACTCTTTCACTCGAACACTTAGAAAACATTGTAGGTTTATTAAGTGGCCATATTTCAATATTGTTGTGTCTCAGGGAATAAGGAGGCTGAGAGGGACAGAAAGAGAGAGAGAGAGAAAAGAGGCTCATCAGTGGAGAAGTCAGAACGCTCACAACATTTATTGATTAATTTCCCTGTCTTATATGGGAGCAGTTGTAACATTTCAAAACAATTACAATAGTAACATCAAGTATCTCTGATTGCAGATATCATAACAGATACAATTATAATTAAAAATGTACAACCTTTCAAGTATTGCTGAAATGTGACACTGAGACATGAAGTAAACATGTTGGAAAATGGCACCGATAGTCTTGCCCCAACACAGGGTTGCTACAAACCTTCAATTTGTTAAAACCACACAATATTTATAAAGTGCAATAAAGCAAAACAAAATAAAATGAGACATGCCTGATAGATTAGAATGGTTGATATGTACATATATGTATACATACACACACATATACATACGGTATCCTTATAAATGAGGTAGATATAGCCTTATGAAATATATTCACTAAATAATAAGACTTGAAAGTCAAGTCTTATTAATTAGTCTTATACTCCTTGATCCACAGGCTGCAGAATGGCAAAATGCGTGTTGTGTTAGCAGGCAGGAAAACAACATTAATCTTCTTGCATATTTCCATGAGCAAGCTCCTCCGTATGCATGTGTGTGTGTGGGTGTGTGTATACACAAACCATTCTAAATTGTTTCCATATATAGAAATATTATAAACCATTTACAATGGTTTCTATACACACACACACTCACACACACACACACACACACACACACACACCCATTTATAATGGTTCACATGTATATGTGTATATATATGTATATATGCATGCATATATATACACACATACATATGCAAGTATATATACACACATATACATAGTGTATCATTATAAACAAGGATTATATTTTACACTATATTTTGTTTCAAATAGCTTTCTTTGAATGAGTGCTTAATTTTGTTTTTTGTAAAGTTGGCAGTGTTAACATTTCAGGTTTTCCACTGATCTAAGCAATGAGTTTGATTTTTGAAGCATCATGGGCAAAACTATAAAAGCAACTTGTTTTCTATGATTTAAATTGATAAAATAACACATTATTTTAGAAGCAATTGAAAGTGCTGTGCAGCAAAGAGTTATTTGATTTTTAGCGATATTAAAATATTAGAGTTTATGTTAATAAAAATGGGAAAACAATTCTTTGTGGGTGAATGATTTTATGAGAAGTAATTATGTTAATAGCAATTTTATGTTAGGATAATCTGAGTTTTTTATCTCACCCACTCTTCTTCAACATTGTTGTATATATATATGACCTGTTTACAGGATTTCTCACATATACTTTGTGTGTAGGAATATAGAACTAATCATCCTGCTTTTTTTAAATATAAGAAGTTTGTGTCAAAACATGGAGTGCCACTATATTAAGATAAATCCATATTGAAACAATGATTACATAATTTATTTGTTTTAAATTAGCTTGAAATTTAAGCTTACAATACGCAAATGCTGGTAGGGTTCTAACAAAATTGGTATATTAAATTGTAGCAGTGTTAAATAGCATGTCTTTTTTGGAAAGCCACATGGCAATCTATATCATAAACCACATAAAAGCTTATGCCCTTTGACTTAGTAGTTTAACTCTTGGAAATACTTGTAGAAATATTTCAAAAGAAGAAATTTGAAAATAAAAACTATAAGCAAAAATAAGTTTAATGCAATAATAATTACAATAGAAATGGAGTAAAGTTAACAAAATTCTTATGGGAATAATTAGGTAGACATAAGAACAGTTATTTGATGGATATTTTATGCTGTCATTTAAGTGATAATTATTAAAAGGGTTGAGGCACACACAAGTGCTTATATGTAATGTTAAATGGCAAAAGTGAGAAGAAAAATTGTATATAAGTTATAATTTCAAACATGTATAAGTCCTAATGTGAATGTACATGTCCTAGAAACACACATACTCACAGTTAAAAATAGGTGCAAAATTTCAAAAATTACAAAATTTAAAAATATCTAAACGTTTTCATATGAACATTGCATTTTATCATATTTTATTTAATAGATTATTTAAATACTTCATTAAAATGTTTTTCCTCATTTTACTGTATTGTATCTTGTTCACTTTATATTTACTATTACAGAAAATAGTAATAAATATCCACCGTGTATATAATAGTTTCATCATTGGATTATTTTTGTAATATCAATTTACTATAAAGTTATATGTTGATCATTTCATCTTGTTATTTGATAAAACAGTTCAATAAAATATGTATCTATGTATCTATATACTTATGTTTTCAGGTATGTTATTTTTTACAATAGAAACAATACATAATCACAAATGAAGCTAACACCTAGAGTGTTTAGCAGGGGGAAGGTATATTCTTGAGTAAACAGATATATAAAATGAATGAAATAAAATGAATTATTAGTAGTATCATATAAATAAACACATATATAAACTTAGATAGCCAAACATATCCCATTCTTTTTAAAGTGCACAATCAGAATGCTTAAAAATTTTAGGGGGATTACTATCACCTTGGTTCAGGGATGGTATATTCAAATGTTTACATAAGTCAAGGCAGTAAAATGAATAGATAAATCTCTTTAGGTTCCATTTACAATGTGTCACCCAACCTAAGAAGTACAAAGAGAGGAGCAGTGACTCCGCTCTTTCTGACTACTGTGTGAGAGCAGAGTCACTGTGTTCAAAAGGCAAGATATCGACCCTGTTGTGTGAAGCCCCCTAATTTTTTTAAAACATTTCAAATTTCTGTAAAACAAATAACCTATGAGTCAAGCAAAACTTATCTGCAAATTATATTTGATGTTGGCTTTTTTGTGAATTCTGGCTAGTTCTAATCCTTCTATTTTAGAAAATATGTAATTCCTATAAAGTGAAACAAAGAGCCTTAGGTTGCAGCTAATATGTCACGGAACAGGAAAAAGCACTGAGGATTCATCGATTGTTCTCTAGCCTACCCTCTCTGGTTCTCTTTAATCACACACACACACACACACACACACACACACCCACACACACACACTTTTGAAAAAAAGTATTTATTAGGCCTCATTTTGCAAAGCAATATATTTTAATTGTTTCATGGGAATAATAAAATATCTGTTAATATTTCAGGACACTTGAAGCTACAAAATTTAGAAACTGTTTTACTCTCTGAATATTCTCATAATTCTGGAATCTGAAAATTCTAATGCTTCTCTTAAATGGAATTTGCTAAACCTTCTCATAGGACAAAATAATAATTTTCAATTTGAAGCATTCTGCCAGTATTAAAGTAAATTATTCTCTTAAAAGCAGAAATCACAGTAGGGTGAAAAATTATCTACCTTTCTATATTCCAAATGACATTGGCATTTGAGGACAATTATTTACACGGAGGTTATTCTGTGCTGCTTAGTTTACTTATCAAATGTATGTTTTAAACAATGGGATTTCAGAATTTGATCTCTGATATCTTACAGTTATCAAAGTAATAAATGATATACAATTGTATTTACACTTTAAAATTCTGTACATATATGTGATCATATCCTCAACTTAACTCTAAAATATTGCTTGTATTTTGACCTCCTTCTTAAAGTCATCTTTTTTCATAACGCTCTTCTTAGCATTTCTAAGCATGTCAGTTAACTCAATGGAATATTCATTGACAGTACATTTCCACATGTACCAAGTCATTATTATAAGAAGAATATACAGTAAAATAAACACTTTAATCTGGATTCTCTTGAATATCTTTCTTCTCTTCTCCTGTTCAATATGGCATGGAAATAGTAGTTGGCTATATTCAAGGGACTACACAGTTTTGGACAAATATAATCTGAATAGAGGAAGTTTTACATTTTCTTCACATCCAGTTAGAAAGAATAAGGTATTATATACACACAAAAAAATCTAATTCTCCAACTAAATTCAAAATAAGCCTTTAATCTACAATGCATCGAAAGTACTCCCACCCTAAGTCATCCCCTTTCTCTATGTTTGTATTTCATTTTTTTAGTGTTTATATTTTCATCATATTTTGATATCTGAAAATACATTTTTAAAATAATTGCTCACAAGGGAATGTTTTATAAGAAAATGTTGAACCTGCAAATAGTCTATGATTTCAATGAACCCCTGGCAATAAACATGCAAGTTTCTATTTTTTTTTTTGGCCTCTCAGATGCGCCAGAATTGCTTCCTGAGAAGTGTTATTACCCACATTATTTTGGAATTTTATAATTTTGCTTGTTTTATTAAACATATATCATGACAAGCTCTGAATCAATATGAATGATTTTACACATATCTGATAAACACAAATGCTCTGGAGCTCAGTTGATGTTTTTATGGGAATGTTCTACTCTGCTTGGTTAAGTTTCTTAGTGAATACATTTTAGATCATATTGCAGCTGAGTGGAATTCAAAACAGAAAAAAAATAATTTTTACTAAACTTTACGGGTATTTTTAAAACATAGCACTACACTTCTCTCACAAATTGAAAATACAAGTCAAGTTCTGCATGTTCTATTGATTTCCGTGATATAACATTGTCCCTAATTCCTGCTCCTAGATGCCCAATCTATATAGGTTGGCCCTTTAAATCACTGCTTTTATGTTGAACAATGCCTGAAGTTCTGAGATAAATCATGTACTTAGTTCAGTATGCAGATGTTCTTTCTGTCAGGCTGGCTTTAGCCCAAGGCAGATAATTAGATTTTTGTCTTGCCCTAAGAACTGCCATGCCCTTGAGGACTCTGGTTGTTCTGCCTGGTTCTTTAGGTTTATTGCTTACCAGAATAATATGCTGGATGTATTATACATAGATTCTTATTCAACACAAAGGAAAGTATTGAATTTCTTTCAGAATAATTTGTTTAAAAATAATGGTAAAATTCTTGATTTCAGAAGAGTAAATATTTGTCAAACTGTCACTTCCTTCATTTTTTTTTTTTAGTAAAGATTTTAAAACAAGCGGTGATAAAGAAATAGATAGTGGATATGTAGTTGTTTGGGCTATTGGAAAGCACTTGATCTTTCTTTTTCTCAGGCATATGTTCAGACTATCTTGACATTTACATATATACATTCACACATGCATGCATTAAAACATCGTGTTAGAAAATAGCCACTGCTATCAAAGTGCGATGTACTGTGATTTTTTAAATTCTATTCTCGTATATTCTTTTGAAAATAATAAATGTACATATTGATTTTACAACTGACTAATGGGATACAATTTGCACTTTAAAATGCTCTTAAAGTAAGTAGGATTTGGCTTTAGGGATGGCTTAAGCTACTGGTGGTAAGGATAAATTCAAGGCTTTGTCACTAGAGCATGTAACTCGGTCACAACTCAGGGGATGAAAGAAAACTTTTACTAGGGCATGAGCATGTAGACCAGAGACTTTTTATTTGTTTTGAACTTAAGGGTCACACTTTCACTTTAGAAGAGGTAGTGGAGGCCTGTAAAAATGTTAAGTCTTTAGTGACATTATTGGTGCCACTGTAACAAGCTTTGTCTGGAATCAGCCATACTTCTGGATTTTCAGTTATGTACACAAATAAATGCCTTTTACATCTAAGTGTCTTTTTACTTTCAACTTTTAAAAATTGTTTATGCAGAGTTCACAAAAGTTGATTTCAGAGAATAAGATTTAAATTATTCACCTTATCATTTTATGAACTAGACACTAACTATGGAAAATATGATTGAAAAGAGATATATTTTTTCAAGGCTCTCGGTTCATGTGAACTATTTACACAGGAAATGAGGTGTAATAGTATATTTTTAAATGATTGCTTGCCTTGGTAAAATATGGGTCAAAACACATTGCTTTGTTATAAAAAACTTAAGTTCATGAGGAGAAAATTATTCTCTAATGATTCGTAACTGCAAGTAGTGAAAGCTATATTTGTGTGGGCAGATGTCACGCCTACTTGAAATGAAGATGGCAAGTCTGCCATTTAAATGTGAACAGTCTCAGGATATTATCTATGTGAACCTAAAGACTATAGGAATAAATCTGGGGAACAATTAATATTATCTTACAGATTCCTTATAAATGCAGGAATAGATCACCACCAGTGCCAGGAGAAATATTCAAACAATCCCTGGGTCTAGTGAGGTGCCCTGTGTCACAGGGGAATTAGTGTCCACTCCATACTAAGACAAGTTCCAAAGGAGAAAATGAAACTCGGAGCTCTGGTGTTTGAAGACCAACCAGAGAAATAAATGGTTTTAAAAATTGTGAGTGTGAGATAAGTCATTATTTTAGAGATGACAGCATAAAAGTTGTATCCGGCTTACAACCTATTGTGAGATACTAGACCAGCATATTTTAGCAAATACTCCTACTGAAAGAGGACATTTTCATAACCACAAGACCTGTTTATAAAAATATGTACTTATCTTGTAGAGTTTTTCTAGTATATAAGGCTGCATAAAATAAGAAATATTTACTGAATCCTAGTGCTGCCATTTAATGCTTTTGGGATCATTAAAAATTCTGTATGTTGCCATCTAGAAAAATGAGAAAAATACCTAAAATTTAACTTACAATGTTACAAGGTTTATTATGGTGATCATATGAAAAATGCCCTTGAAATGTTTTGTGATATATAAAACATAATATAACTTTATTATTTTTCTAGATTTATACAAAGAAAAGTTGTCCTGCTTTTTATCAATTATCTGGAACTAGTACAAAGTAAAATAAACTATCAGTTCAGAGAGATGGACTTGAAGGTTAAAGTTCTGTGTTTAATAAACCTGAAAACATATATATTATCTACACCAGAAACAAAGAAGTATCCAGGGAAAATTCTGAAACGACTTTGGAAGTAGCGTTAGTGACTCTATGGAAAAGGAAAAATAATTCCAATAGATGACTATTAATCACAAATACACCTACCTTCAGTCTCAGAATAAAGGAAGTAGAAAAAAAACAATTGCCATCAATAATTTTGACATTGTTTTAGTTACAAAATGTGGTCATAATAATTATAATAAAATCTCCTAAAGGTAAAAGTTGAGGGCTGCAAAAGGATTTACTCCAAAGCTCAAGAACGATAGATCAGTTAGGCACTGTGGTCTCTCCCCATATCCTATCTTTCTAGGCATATGTTCCTTCCTAATTTCGGCAGGAGTATAAGCGTTTATTTTCTGAGATATTGAGTGAGAGATGCTGCAGTTCAGGGAAAATGAAGCACAAAAAATATAAACTACAGAGGCCTGTCTCAACAGGATGACTCTATGAGTTTATATATTAGATAATGAGATGATTTTGCCAGTGTGTCCTCCTGCCTGTACCATTTGGCCCAAAGAATGCTATTGACAGGAATTTACTTTTTACCATAAAATTAGAGATTGTTTTTCCTGAAATAGTTGAACAACTCAGGAGGAAATATATGTAGCTACAGATATTTAATGGTATTGCAGCTTAGCGCCTGCACTCCTGGTCAAGTAAACCAATCCAAGAGCACCAATGCACACAAAACATCTAACTTATCATTACTTCATTATTAAATGTAAGTAGGTGGAAAATAATTCTTAAACACTTGAGAAACTCTCTGCTATGAAATATTGTGATAAGATCAACTTAACAAACTAAATGGAAACACAAAGTAGTGACAATGGGGGGAACAGAATAAAATTTTAAAAGATAATATATTGTTCTCTCAAGGGTAATAATGAAAGGTTTGTTAAAAATTAAAAAGAAAATAGATTTAAAAATGATCCAATTTTATGTTTGGAATCTACATTAGAACATTCTCCTAAAAAATAAAAACAAAAAGATATTTAAACTACCAGAAATTAATAAGAATATTAATTAAAATATTTATCAAAAAAATTCAATGTCCAACTGATAATTGTACCAGGAAGAAACACAGAATAAGAGAAAGGAAGAAATCTACTAATACATAAAAAGCATATTATATCATGCACAATGGTTTTATATTCCTAAATACATCAGTATACTTCATCATGTGAATAAACTTAAGCAAAAAAAAAAAAAAAAAAAAAAAAAAATCCTCTCATCTCAAAAGTTTCAGATAAGTTATTTAACAAAATCCCTCATCCATTTCAGAAGAAAAAATTATCTGAAATCTAGTAATAGAAAGGAAATTCTTAAACCTAATAAATGTAAATCTATAACACCAATAAATAACATCACTCAAAATGATGAAAAATGAATGATTTACCCTAAAAGTAGAAACAAGTCAAAGATATCTCCTTTATACATTTCTATTTATCATCATCCTTGGGTTTCTAGCCAGTGCAATAAGGCACGAACAAGGATTAAAAGGCCTTTAAATTGAAAAGAAAAATCACATCTGTCTTTATTTGTATACTGCAGTTTCATATGTAGAAAACTTGATGGAATCTACAAAAACCTAGTACAACTAGCAAGTGAGTGTTAATAGTTTGTACAATACAAGATCAATATGTGAAATTATTTTGAATTTATGTATAGTAGATATTAATGATCAAAAATTTAAAAGTTAACATAGTTCTATCTAAAATAACTAAAAATGAGAAATACTACTCTGGTTTAGATGTTTGTCCCCTCCACACCTCATGTTAAAATTCAGTCCCCAATGTTGGAGGCAGGACTTCATGGGAGGTGTCTGGGTCATGGGGATGGATCCTTATGAATAGATTAATGCCTCCCTTCAGATAAAAGTGAGTTCCTATTCTGTTTGTTCCTATGAGAGCTAATTATTACAGGGTCTGGTACCTCCCACTCTCACTCTCTCTCTTGCTTTTACTGTCACCATGTGATCTCTCCACATGCTGAGACCCATTCACCTTTCGCTATAAGTAGAAGCAGCCTGAGGTCCTCGCCAGATTCAGAGGCCCAATCTCAAACTTTCCAGATCTCAAACTATCTCAAACTATCTCAAACTATCAGGATCATAAGCCAAATAAATCTCTTCTCTTTATAAATTATCCAGCATCAGGTGTTCTTTTATAGCAACACAAACAGACTAAGATAAATACAAAATCTGACAAATTGCCCAAGACCTATACACTAAAAACTTTAAAACATTACTGAGAAAAAATAAAGACCTGAAAAAAGAGATATACCTTATTTATGGGTCTGAGAACCCACTATTGTCCATTGTTATTCCCTCCAAATTGATTTATAAAATCAATGCAATTCCAATCAAAATCCCAGTTAGACATTTTGTGGAAATTGATAAGTTAATTAACAATTTTAGGGAGGAGGATCCAAGATGGCCGTTTAGGAACAGCTCAGGATTGCAGCTCCCAGTGAAAGCACAGAGGGTGAGTGGACGCCACATTTTTATTGCCCACAGACTAGGAAATTCCCAGGCGGAGGAGCTCCACAGGTTGCCAGCGTGGCTGTTTCGGCCAACGCAGCTGTGCCGGCCGGCGCCGCTGCTTTGCCCCGCGCGGCTACTTTGTCGG
>NW_016107332.1:10366511-10368175 GCF_001604975.1 Cebus imitator
TCAAGAAGAGCAACCCCAAGGCACATAATCGTCAGATTCACCAGCGTTGAAATGAAGGAGAAAATACTAAGGGCAGCCAGAGAGAAAGGTCGAGTTACCCACAAAGAAAAGCCCATCAGACTCACAGCAGATCTCTCAGCAGAAACCCTACAAGCCAGAAGAGAATGGGGGCCAATATTCAACATCGTTAAAGAAAAAAACTTTCAACTTAGAATCTCCTATCTAGCCAAACTAAGTTTCATAAGTGAAGGCAAAATAAAATCTTTGGGAACATGCAAGTACTCAGAGATTTCGTCACCACCAGGCCAGCTCTACAAGAGCTCCTGAAAGAGGCTCTACACATATAAAGGAACAACAAATACCAGCTCAGCTAAAGGGCAAAACACTCAGCTAGCACCAAAATGGCAGTATCAAATTCACACATAATAATATTATCCCTAAATGTAAATGGACTAAATGCCCCAATCAAAAGACACAGACTGGCAAATTGGATCAAAAGCCAAAACCCATCGGTGTGCTGTATCCAGGAAACCCATCTCACATGCAAGGATACACTAAGGCTCAAAATAAAGGGATGGAGGAAGATTTACCAAGCAAATGGAGGGCAAAAAATAGCAGGGATTTCAATTCTCATCTGTGATAAATTAGACTTTAATGCAACAAAGATCATAAGAGACAAAGAAGGACATTACATAATGGTAAAAGGATCAATGCAACAAGAAGAGCTAATGATCCTAAATATATACGCACCCAATGCAGGATCACCCAGATACATAAGGCAAGTTCTTAATGACCTACAAAGAGACTTAGACTCCCACACAATAATAGTGGGAGACTTTAACACCCCATTGTCAACATTAGACAGATCAACCAGACAGAAAATTAACAAAGATATCCAGGACTTGAACTCAGACCTGGACCAAGCAAACCTAGTAGACATTTACAGAACTCTCCACCCCAGATCCACAGAATATACATTCTTCTCAGCACCACATCACACCTACTCTAAAATTGACCACATAATTGTGAGTAAATCACTCCTCAGCAAACACAAAAGAACGGAAATCGTAACAAATAGTCTCTCAGACCACAGTGCAATCGAGTTAGAACTCAGAATTCAGAAACTAACCCAGAACCGCACAGCTTCATGGAAACTGAACAACTTGCACTTGAATGTTGACTGGATAAACAATGAAATGAAGACAGAAATAAAGATGTTCTTCGAAACCAACGAGAATGAAGACACAACATACCAGAATCTCTGGGACACATTTAAAGCAGTCTCTAGAGGAAAATATATTGCAATAAATGCCCACATGAGAAGCAAGGAGAGATCAAAAATTTGACACCCTATCGTCAAAACTGAAGGAGCTAGAGAAGCAAGATCAAAAAAACTCAAAGTCTAGCAGAAGACAAGAAATAGCTAAGATCAGAGCAGAACTGAAGGAGATAGAGACAGAAAAAACCCTTCGAAAAAATCAATAAATCCAGGAGCTGGTTTTTTGAAAAGATCAACAAAATAGACAGACCACTATCCAGATTAATAAAAAAGAAAAGAGAGAATAACCAAATTGATGCAATAAAAACGATAAAGGGGATATCACCACAGATTCCACAGAAATTCAAACCATCATCAGAGATTATTACAAACAACTCTATGCACA
>NW_016107332.1:10370596-10411403 GCF_001604975.1 Cebus imitator
AGGCGGGTGTTGAACAATGAGAACACATGGACACAGGGAGGGGAGCACTAAACACTGGGGTCAGTTGGGGGGAAGTAGGGGAGGGACGGTGGGGCGTGGGGAGCTGGGGAGAGATAGCGAGGGGAGAAATGCCAGATGTAGGTGATGGGGAGGAAGGCAGCAAATCACACTGCCACGGGTGTACCTATGCAACAATTTTGCATGTTGTTCACATGTACCCCAAAACTTAAAATGCAATAAAATAAATAAATGGGAAAAAACAATTTTACACACACAAAAAAATATCTAGAATAGTTAGGAAGAAGCAACACTGAAAAGAAGTCAACACTAAAAGTATTTTATTAAAATTCTCCATCCTCCTTTATGGTTAGAGAGTAAGGATAGGAGAAGGTTTCTCTGAAAAAAGTCCATCTTAAACTTCTCTGAAGCAAGTTTTCTCTGCTTTTCTCATTGTATTACCTCCTAAATGCCCTATAAAGCAGTCTGAGTGTTGGCACAAAGACCCTCTGGTATGGTCAGGTACTGCCTGTCCTAAGGCAAAAATCAAGAGAACGAAGAGCAGAGTTTCAACTCCCTTATTATTATTGTTTTAAGGAACCCCCTGCTCCAGACTGCAGTAACCCGCATAGTTAAACATGCAACAATTCAAAGAGATATTTTAACTTAGGGCAGTCTCACAGCTTTGAAAATTGGTTCTCTATAATTCCCTCAGTGGTAGAACATGGCGGGAGAGAGACTGTTTAACTTCAGCATCTTGTAAGAAGTTTGAACAGACATTTATAGGATTATTTTTCCTTCAAAGAGATTTATAACCTTGGGAGGATGTGATTCTGAAACTGCCTGAACCACCTTTCCTGGCTTTGTCTAGGAAGCCTGCCTGCAGGATAATAGAAAAAAGAAGAGTACAGCAGAAACAGTTCTAAGGCATTAAGGTATGTGTTTATGTCCTCATTTGTGAGAATGAGAGTGAGAAAGAGAAACTCCTGACCTTTTTCTGAATCTGGATATTGTTACATTGTTAAGCCCAATGCAGCCCTGAATTTCCCAATTACTGTGACACACTTCCTACTCAATCTGTGTTCAATTTCTGGTTCTAGCAACAAAAGAGTGTGGCTTAATGAGCAAGATATTTCTAGATGGGGCTAAAGTTGTTATGCTCTTTGTGACACTTTCAAAATATAAGTACCAAGTGACTATAGACTCTGCCTCTTATGGCCTGTTTGGGCCTGGTATCACAATGACTGACTGAAAATTATTTGAAAGATACATGCTACAAAATTTCCAAGAACATCTGAAAACACTGGGTTATTAATAATGTATGACTCATATTAGAAATCAGTATGTTTTAGTTTTGTTATCATGCCTATTTGATACCAATTTCTTATCAGATTTTGGTTATTATGTATGCTATTTTAAATTGACAGAATACAATTTTAAAAATAGCATATGTTTTAGTTTCCTAAATAAATTGTATTGTAGTACACTTGACATAAATATTAACCTGAGATACAGTTGATTTATGAGTCTAAGCAGTAACCTCATCTGAAGATCTCTTTTGTTTTCTCCTACCGTATACAAGACACTTCACTTAATTAATATTTCCTACATCTCCCTCCCCTTACAGCCGGGATATGTGCCCAGGAATTAGTGATGACAACCATGTTTGGAGACAAGAGGATGTAGAAACAACAGAGTCAACCCTGAGATTCTGACCTTTTTATTAATCAGGCACAAGGATCAATAAAGAAAAGAATTATTCCATTGAAGCCCATCTCTGAGGGATTACCACAGTATGTAGCTGGACAAGTGTATTAGTTCATTCTCACACTGCTATAAAGAAATACCTGAGACTGGCAAATTTATAAAGAAAACAGACTTAATTGACTCATAATTCTGCAGGATCTACAGGAAGCATAGTGGCTTCTGCATCTGGAGAGGCCTCAGGAAACTTACAATCATGACAGAAGCACAGTGGGAGCAGGTGTATTCACATGGCTGGTGCAGAAGGAATAAAGTGTTGGGGGAATGGCTACATACTTTTATGCAACCGGATCTTGTGATGATTCACTCACTATCACAATAACAACACAAAAGACACGATGCTAAACCATTCTTGAGAACTCCACTTCCCTTGGTCCAATCAACTCCCAACAGCCCCCATCTCCAACCCTGGGGATTACAGTTCAACATGAGATTTGAGTGGGGGCAGAAATCCAAACAATGTCAGTGAAATCAAATCCAGTGTTAGTTACCCACAGGGATGCTGTAGTTCAAGACCTAACTTGACACAATCCCCTTCTTGAGACACCTGCGACTTCTTGTCAAAATATTCACAAACTTGCTAATTCCTGCTCCAATTATGTGGGAGGTGATGCTGTAGTACCCATCTGTTGGTTCCGTGTCCTCCAATACAAGGGTGAGAAATCTTCTGGCATTTGGTGAGTTCCTGTTTCCTTGGGGAGTTAGGAGGATACAAAGGACTTACATGCATGCCTGATTACATGTTAAGAGATATTCTATACCACAGTAGAGGACAAAACCAAGAGACACTTGTCTGGATGATAATCTTGGCAATATGGGATTTGACGTACTACTATGAAGTGACGTTGATTGTCAAGTTTGAGAACTGGGGACACATATATGTGCTGTGTGAACACACACAGACACACACACAGACACACACACACACATATAGTAGCCCAATACTTGGATTATAATGGTTGCTTATTGAGTGGTAGCAATCAGTTGTTACTATTATTATTACCATTACCGATACTGCTACTACTGCTGTTACTGTATTTTTACCTTAACCATACTCAGATTATGTTTGACAGCAATAACAGTGATTCATCTTTAAGCTCACTAGCTAGTTCAGTCTTCCATTCAACAGAGCACTTCACCAGCATAGCATCCCACAATATAAAACATTATGCTTTATTTCATGGCACACTTTAAAAATGTTTATTAAATGACAGAATGAATTCTAAATGTTGACAACATTTTTCTGAAGTATGTATTCCACATGCCTAATGAATCCATGTGATTCTGTCATTACGAATGGAAAAGAAAATGAAACAGCTAATTATAGCTAGTGTTATTTTAATTCAGCTTTGGACTTGTCCATGCCTTGAATTTTAAAAGCCAGCTCTCTTGTTTTTAGACACTGTTCTTACAGATGCAACTTCGTTTGACTCTGTCACAGGCAGCATTAAGATGGAAGTTACAGAGGTTCTTAGACTGTGCTTAGTTAAGCATTGCCAGCCACTTGGGGGTGGCTCTTGTCAAAGGCAAAGCGGTCAAAACTCATAGGTTGTGCCATATAGGAAGTCTTGTGTCTTTCACTACATTTCCTTTAATTTCAATCATTTTGGAGCCAGTGGCTCAGAACACAATATCATGTAGAGCTGGGCTAATACTTCAATGAAGGGAAACAACTTCCCAGATGATAAACTTTTATACTGTCTGTTCGTCTTAAGGTTGATAAACAATGAAAATCAACAGTGTATTCTTTCCTCCTGCTTTATCTTATTTTAATCCAGGGCCATGTAAAATTTACTAAATCAGCTGGGTTTACAAGTTTTCAGGTGAAACTACCATTGTTCCTGTACTTTTCCTGTGAAGGTTACAGAATTTTTCCACAGGTTCCACCTCTCCCTACTGCAGGTATGTGAGCTGAGAAAAGTCAGAAAAATATGAGTCTGCTGTTGTTACCCTGTAGTTATGAAGAGGAAGGGGAGATAGGTGTCTAAGTGATGTTTTCTTACTGTAATTAGAAAAAAGCACAATTAAAATTTCTACTTATTTTCAAATAATCTTAAACAAGACAGCTCCATTTTATGCAGTTTTGAGTCTCTACCTGGAAATTTATATGGTTGTCTGCTTTGTAATTAACTTGAGGCAAATAGTTAAAAAATTGCACAAAGTACACAACATCAGTAAAACCTAATAAAACAAATTTTACAAATGGTGAGAGGCCTGATAATACATGAGAAGTAAGAGAAAGAATAGGAGACACTACTGTATGAGAATGACTAAAAGTATTACTATACACAATAAAAAGGTGGTGATAAAACATTATTCCCACTGGTATACAAGCTTAAATGTATTAGAACACAAGAAAACATAGATATTTCTTAAAAACAAATGCTTTAATGTTGATTTAAAAATAGTGATGAGATGACTGACTTTTGGATTCCAATTTTTATGTAGCTGCTATTCTTGTTAGCCAATCATTTTATGTTTTTTCTATGTGACTCAAAAGCTGTTTGTGGGACTAAAAAATGTATTGCTGTTCTGGAAAAGCTTCCCATTTCTATACCTGACTTTCAAATTTAATGATTATTTATTTTTAGGGTACTTAAAAAGGATCCATGGTTATTCAGTGAACATTTTTTGAAAAATGGGAATGTGCATGACACAAATAATTGTGGTGCATAGTGCTGCTGTTTGGTAGAAAGACACTGCATGACTTCATATTGATGATTTTTAATCATCAAGTATGAAAGAAAGTATGACTTGAGTGGAGAGAAATTTTACTCCTGTGTATTTTACTCTCTGCGTCTATATACATATGTACACAGAAAGAAAGACAGAGAGTATGTGTGTTTTAACTAATTGATTTTAACATTTATATAGAAAGATGTACACAAAGAATGAAAAATTAGGAAAGTGGTAGTGTTGTATAGCAAGTAAAACATTACTACTAATGCAGTCCTTGACAAAAAAGATCACAGATCTTTTAATAATTATATATTAAATTAGACATCATTACTAAATATATTTATACTAATATATAATATAATATAGTTATATGTTGTATATAATACAGTATATATAACACAAATATTTATATAAATACACATTATATAAATATGTATAATAGTGATTTAAATATAATATCAACATTAGATAAAATAATGTCCTGAAAAACATCTTCAAATATATTAAAATATATTTCTAATGGCATTTGAAATCAGTGACAAAAGTATAGATAATTTACAATTGTTGCTGGGAAACTGAGTAGCTCTGTTAACTCCAAATCAATTCCAGATGAATTGAATATTTACATTTACAATTTTTAACCATGAAAGACTAGAATAAAGCAAGTGATATAAAAGTGGTATTTCCAAAAGGTTAATTAATGCAAATAATTCAGAAACAATAAAATATTGGTAAAATAATATATTCTTCATAGGATAAAATTGCATCAAATACCATACATAATTTAAGGGTAGTTCTAAATTCTCCATGGCACCTTGTGAGCTTTAGTCTTTTGTAAGTATTCTCATTCTGAATGGCCCAGCTTCCTCACATTCTCATTTTAAGAATTTTTTCCTCTTAAGTGATATGCAAAGGTCTTCTGACACAACTAGAGTGTACACACTGCTAGTTTATTACACTAGTTTATTTCTATAACACAGAATGTGTAATAGAGTAAGGTTACTTTGTGCTTGGCTGAGACAGGGACTGTTGATTATGGGCCCTCTCTCATCTACAGACATACGGTCGTTTGTGATTTTAAGGAAAGGGAGTAGTAATGGTACACGTTATAAGTTGAATTGTGTTCTCCCAAAGAATAACTACTCCAGTACCTCAGAATGACTTTTACAGAAGTAGGATCTTTGTAATTTATTCAAGTTAAAATGAGGTCATTGACATGAGTCCTAACCTAATGTGACTGGTGTCCTTATAAAAAGGGAGCTATTTGGACACAGACAAACACAGAAGGAAGACAATCTGCAGACATACACAGAGAGAGTACTATGCTAAAAAAGGAGCATTAGAATGAAGCATCTACAAGTCAAGGAATGTCTGAGGCTACCAGAAGTTAGGAGAGAAAGCTTGAAACAGATTCATTCTTTAATGCCTTTAGGGGAAGTATGTTCTTGTCAGCACTTTGATTTTGATCTACTGGCTTCCAAATCTCTGAGAATATATGCCTCTGTTGTTTTAAGACACCCAGTCTATAGCACTTCATTACAGCACTCCTAGGAAAGTAAGACAGTCAACAAAGTCTCTACAAGGTAAGAAAATAGAGCAATAGAGTCCAAACTTTCCCTATTTCTCTGGACTATTTATTTTTTCTTAGCATCTTATTCCTTGTGCATTGCAGCAGAGACTAAAGGCACTGTTTAATGAAGAACATTTCCATAAATAGTGGAGGATGAGGAACAATAGTACTATCTAGAATGCTGAAGCAAAAAAAAAAAATCCATTAAAAATTGAAAGAGGTCACTCTTACTATTGCACTTCTCTGACCCTTGGGGATTCTCCCTTTGAAACCTTTGGGAGCCAACATCCTTGGTGACCTCAAATGGTAGGTGCAACCAGGAATGGCAGCAGTTAAGCATAATCAGTACATTCATGGGGAGAAGATACTATGACATTCTCTGACCTAGATTTCTCTCGATCTCTGAAAACATTTGTGAAAGGTTCTTCACTTTTAAGGACCTATGTGATTAGGTTGGTTCCTAATCAAAGATAATCCTGTAATCATGTGATCTTTAATAGAATCAAATATTCAAAGTACCTTTCATCATGTAGGGTAGCATTTTTGCAAATTCCACAGACTGACAAGTGAAAATCTTTGGGAACCTTAATTCTGACTATCATACACAGATTTGTTTCTTTTTTTATCTTGTGATAGATTCTGCTAGTTAAATTTGTATAACCTTGAGTGTGTGTGTGATTATTAGAGTAAGGTTTAACATACTAGCAAGTTTTATAAAATTTCTCTCATTACCTCATGTCAGATAATTCTTAGATTTTATACATATATAAGGAAAGAAATATGATTCTATGCTTCTGTTGTATAATTACATTTTGCATAATACACGTATATTTTAAAAATTAGTTCTTATAAATTATCATATTTGTATAGGGTACTATATCAATAAATATTTATTTGTATGAATTTATTTCTTTGTATGTATGTCAACCGAAAGCAGCAAGAAAGTAATATATATGAAGCACATGCCATGTGCTTTTTGCACATATGCTATTTACACCTAAGAGACATATGCTATTTACAACTAAATAGAATTTTCTTTAATTCTTGCCTTCTACATTTTACAGAGAAAAGTATTAAGGCTTAAAAAATTAAAAAATATATATATTGCCTGATTTCTACAGGATGCAAATGCTGAAGTCTGCATTTGAATCAAAACAATTGGGCTTAAAAAAAACATATCGTTTCTAAAATACAGCACCAAAATGTGTGAAATGTTCACTAGACATGAAATGTTCTTTGGAAAATTTAAGTAACCTTTAACATTGATTCCACTAGCTTTCTCAAATAGTTATTTGAATGGATAAAGCTACAATATGATTCAGTCAGTATCTTACATGACCATTTTATTAATATCTATGAATAGATATATTTGCTAGTCTCCAGTTTTCTGAGGCTGCAAACCAATAACCTAATTTCAGTTGGTGGAATGATGTGGTGAATATTCGACAAATTAAAGAACAGTGCACACTTTTATTTTGTCCTCTGAAGATATTACTTTTCCTTCCTGCTGGAAAATACTACAATTATTGACTAATCAAACACTCATTTGTCCTTCAGGTAAAACTTTAAACAAGGATCCTATGTGATTTTGGTGTATGATTTCCTTGAAAAAAAATATCGATAAATATAATGATTCAGTCATAGCATATATGCTTTAAATAAAAGTATAACACTAATATTCTACATTACATGCATGTAGAAATGTTGCTTTTTGGATTTTTTTTTTTCTTATCAAATTAGATGAATATTTTAAAATTAGTATTTCACAATGGAATTTATGGAAAATTCTTTTTTATCTGACCATTCTGTGGATTACCTGTCTTTAGGTGTAGACTATTTTGAGTAGGAAAAAGAATGAAAGGCATTAAAAAAACCAACAGAAGAAAGAAGACAAAGAAAACTTAAATAGAATGAAAAATCTTTACAAAAATAAATAAGGTAAAGGTAAAGATAAAGAAGGAATAAATGGAAAGAAATAGGACAAAGAAAGAGAGAGACTTTTCCAGACTCATTTTTGTAAATAATCTGTGACAGTTGACCTTGTGGAAGTGGAGTGGATGCCCAGAGCTAGAGCTGATTGGCAGCTCCGACTTTGCCTTGGGAATATCTTCCAGATTTTGCTATTTTACATAGAGGCTTGCTCTTAGTGGGGCCAATCAGAATCATCTCAAAGATGATCTGGCAACACCTTGATTCTTAGAAACTATTAATTAGGAACACAAATAATAATTTGTTGTGGAACTATTAAAAAAAAAACAGGGAAGTAGGAGGTTTAATACTATTGCTAAGGTTTAGTTCTCACAATACCAAGTCAGACAGCAGTATCTCCTTTGACTCTGAGAGGCCAAGAAAACATTAAGAATGACCTCCATTAGAGAAATGCAAATCAAAACTACAGTGAGATACCATTTCATGTCAGTTAGAATGGTGATCATTAAAAAATCTGGAGACAATAGACACTGGAGAGGATGTGGAGAAAGAGGAACAGTTTTACACTGTTTATGGGAGTGTAAATTTGTTCAACCATTGTGGAAGACAGTGTGGCAATTCCTCAGGGACCTAGAAATAACAATTCCATTTGACCCAGCAATCCCATCACTGGGTATATATCCAAAGGATTATAAATCATTCTATCATAAAGACACATGCACCTGAATGTTCATTGCAGCACTGTTTACAATAGCAAAGACTTGGAGCCAATCCAAATGCCCATCAATGATAGACTGGACAGGGAAAATGTGGCACATATACACCATGGAATACTATGCAGCCATAAAAAATGATGAGTTTGTGTCCTTTGCAGGGACATGGATGAACCTGGAAACCATCATTCTCAGCAAACTGACACAAGAACAGAAAATCAAACACCACATGTTCTCACTCATAGGTGGGTGTTGAACAATGAGAACACATGGACATAGGGAGTGGAGCATCACACACTGGGGTCTGTTGGGGGGGAACTAGGGAAGGGACACAGGAGGGGTGAGGAGTTGAGGAGGGATAACATGGGGAAAAATGCCAGATATAGGTGATGGGGAGGAAGGCAGCAAACCACATTGCCATGTATGTACCTATGCAACAATCCTGCAAGTTCTTCACATGTACCCCCAAACCTAAAATGCAATAAAATGTTTAAAAAAAGACCTACAAATGGTAGATGTCCCCATCACAAAGGTAAATAAACCATTTCAGAACTACCTGCTCTTTAATTAAAGAAAAAAAAAAAAAAGAATGATCTCTTGGTGCTTTCTTCCTTAACTACATAGGTTTCTCAATGTTTATTTTCCCCTCAACCTACTTCAGTGGCTCCTTGGCGTGTGCACACACACACACACACACACACACACACACACAAATATGAGTTAAAACTTGATGTATATTATGTACAGATCCCATGATGTTACTCACTTTTTCTTTAAAACCTGGTAAAAAAAAGTTTAAGAAAATAACCAAAAAGAGATGGCCTCTGCCGTAGGAATTAGGATAAAGTGAAGCGTATAAAGAAAAATGTATGGCTTAAAAATGAAGAGATATGTGTATAAATCTTGGCTCAGTTTCTTACTGGCAGTTTCACCTTGAATAAATTACTTATTTTTCAGAGTCAGAATTTCTTAATATAGAAAATAAAATAATAATATCTACTTATTATGGTCAATATATAATTAAGACAGCATATCAAAGTGCCTATTATAATAAACATTTTTTTACTGATAACACTAGGTGACTATTATTATAATTGATATTTTATAAATAATGAATGAAAAGGTAACTTCTACAGTAATTACTTGGCCAAAAAAATTCACATAGTTTCACTACTGTTGGCACAATGAAACATTGAGATGAATTCCTTAGAAAATCCCAAATTTAAACAGCCATTTTCCTAATACTGAGAAAAGAATACCCTCCTTTGTCTTTTTTGTCAACTCTGTCTCTAGCATCACATTCTCACAGCATGGAGTAGCATTGGAACACACGATCATCCATAAATTTATCTAATAAAATTAAAAAAAACAAATGATTATTAAATAAATATGAGGATTATGCACTCGCAGTTGATAAACCATATAGGATTGAATATAGACCCTGGAAACATATTATTTCCACCTTTCTGTTTTCAATTAAAAGCATTTTATGTTTGTCTAAAGCTTAGCAGCTTTTGATATTATGATTGAAATAAATATCTGCTTTATTCAGCAGCAAGACTCTAACAAAAAGATTCAATTAACTCTGAGAAAGCGTTTTCTTTTTTGTTTTCCTAACTTAACAGCAATCTTTTCCTTTCACCACAAGTCCTTTTGTAGTGATGTACAGGCTCAATATGTTCTACAGATAACACAATGTAAGATGAAAATGTGCAAAAATAAAATAAATGGTGTATGAAGATCATCTGTTGTCCTCAGGCAATGCATTGGCAGCAATTCCGCTTGCTTTACTGTGGTCTTGACAGGCATCCTGCTCCCTGATGGCAATGCTAACATGCTTTGGCAGTAGCTGCAAAAACAGCTTTGGGTGATTAAATCTCAGTTTTTCTGTCAGGAAGCTGTCTGTGATGTCTTTTCTCACGACATTATGTCTCATTACAAACCATTTTACTTCTCCGTAGACAGGCATTACCAATTAAAAGTGTTCATAAAACATGTTTCTTTGTTCAAGTCCTTTACCTTTCTAGGTGACAGTATGATTTACATACTCATTAAAAAGAAGCTAAAATTATAGAAAGTATTTTTCCTGTGAACACTGAATCATACAACTTGAAATCTAAATGTACATGCCTATTTTGTTTCCTTTATAAGCAAGATAATGAAATTTATTATTGTTCTTCTGGATTTAAGGGTTCTTTCAACAATTTGAATTTGTAGTGTCCTTAACCCTGGCTTCCATTGTTTCTTGTAAGTCAGCTGAAAATATTATTGGAATTACCCTGTACAAGAGTTACTTTTTCTTGCAGCTTTCAAAATTTTCTTTGTCTTTTTCTTTCAACATTTTTGTGTTAATGTGTCTGGGTGTGGATCTCTTTGTCTTTTTCTTGATTGTAGTTTATTGAATCTGTTCATGTGAGGTTGATGTTTTTATCACATTTGTGATATTTTAATCAATTAATTCTTAAAATGTTATATTTTTAGTTCCTTGAGGAAATCTTCCTACTATTTTCCATAAAGGATGTATCAATGTATATTCCATCAACAGTATATGAGTTCTCTTATCTGTGCATCCTCACCAACATCTGCTATTTTAAAACATTTTAATAATTGCCATTCTGACTGGAGTAAGAGGATATGTCATGTTTTAATTTGCATTTCTCTGATGATTAGTAATATTAAATATTTGCATATATCTATGGCCATTTGTATGTCTTATTTTTTAAAATGTCTATTCATACACTTTCCCCATATTTTAATGAGATTATTTTATTGTTGTTGACTTGTTTGAGTTCTTGTATATTTTAGATAGTAGTCCCTTGCTGGATACATATTTTGCAAATATTTTCTTTCATTCCGTATGTTGTCTGTTCCATCTGTTGATTATTTCTTTTTTTGTACAAAAGCTTATTAGTTTAATTATGTCTCATTTTTCTATTTTAGTTTAGTTTAGCTTTTGAAGTCTTAGTCATAAATATTTTGCCTATACCAATGTTCAGAAGAGTCTTCCTAGGTAGGTTTCTTCTAATATTTTTATAGTTTAAGGTCTTCCATTTAAATATATAATCAATCCTGAGTTGATTTTAGTACATAATAAGAGATAGGGGTCCAGCTTCATTCTTCTGCATATGACAATGCCAGCATTATTTATCGAAAAGGATGTTCTTTTCCCAGTGTATTTTCCTGTCAACTTTGTCAAAAGTCAATTGATTGTAAATATGTGGTTTTATTTCTGGGTTCTCTATTCTACCACATTGATCTATGTGTCTATTTTTGTGCCAGTTCCATTCTGTTTTGCTTACTATAGCTTTGCAGTACAATTTAAAGTCAGGTATAGTGATACCTGCAGAGACTTTAAATGTTTTTATATTTCTTCTATTTTTGTTTATAATTTTCACCAATTATTATTATTTTCCAGGCGAGTGAGACTTCAGATCTTCTCACCTTACCATTCCAGAATTCTATGTGATTCTTTTCAAGTAAGTTAATTAGAGTTTTATGGAGTCAAATAGAAAGTCACTTGAGATAAAATAAATTAAGTTACTAGAGTTTATTGTGAATTAAATGCACATTAACATACACAAACTCTCAGGATCGGCACCAATCCTGGTCAAATAATTATGGAAACTACCTTGAATATTGGTCCGAAAGAACTGAAAATCTTTAAACATGTTGATCCTAACCACTATATATATTAAAACCGGACCCAAAAATATCAAGTAATTTCCAGGTAGCATAAGTGTATTCCAGAAAAAGGGGTATTTATATATAAAAAAAAAATCAGTACCACCTAGGGTATAATTTACAAAGTCTGAAATCCAGTAAAGATTATTAGACATATATAACACTGGCAAATAATACCTATAGTAAGAAGTAAAATCAATACAATCAGTATAAATAAATGGATACATACATTTGAATAAATAGACAAAAGTCTTATATGTTATTATGAGGCTGCATGCTATAAGCTCAAGAAGATAATTGAAAATATGGAAGATATATGAGACCAAATTCAAACGTTAAGAAATAAAATTTACAATATGTGAGATTTTAAAAATATATACTAGATAAATAAATGTACTCGATGATAAAAAAAATTGTAGAAAAAAGTTAGTAAATTTTAATACAAAAAATAGAAATAAAAACAGCATAAAAAATTTAAACAACGAAAAAGCATGTTATTAGGCTACCTATAAACTTTAAACATTCTAATATACATGGAAAAAGCTGGGGTAGAGGGCAATTATTTGAAAAAATAATGACAATGTTGTTAAAAATTTGTCAAATATATAATCCCATAGATCCAAGATCCTCAAGCACTATATAGGTGAGGAAAACTTCAGCAATGCACTTCATAACATCATAATTAAATTTCTCATGACCAGTGATGAATAGAAAATCACAAGAGGAGACAGAAAGTAAGACACAATGTACTGTGGAACAAGGGTAAGAATGATGGCACAGTTTTTTTCAGAAACAACAGGAGCTGGCTGATAGTGAAAACATATCCTTACAATAGGAAATGAAAAATACAATCCCCTACTCATCAAACTGTATTTTAATAGTGAAGGAAAAATAAATACTTTCTCAGATATGCAAAAGCTGAAACACTTTATCACCAGCAGATCTGCACCATAGGAAATAGTAACTCAGGTATGCAAGAGCTGAAACACTTCATCACCAGCAGGTCTGCACTATAGTAAATAGTAAAGAAAGACTTTTACAGTGAAGGTTTATAATTACCAGGTACAATCATGTATTGACAAACATAAATTAAATGCAGAAATAAAATGGTAATGACATGGGCAAATACACAAGCTGCTTTGCTTACCATTACATTTCTTTAAAATGGATTGACTTTAAAGAAAAATAACAACCTATTATGGTGTGCATAGCAAGTAAATTTCATGAGAAACAGCATAGAAGCAGACGGGAAAGAAATAAAGGTATGATACTGAAAGATTTTCATAATATATCCAAAATAATATAATATCATTAAAATTAGACAGTAATAAGGTTAATATATGTGTGTATATATATATATATATATATACTATAAAATTCTAAAGTAATTCTTAAAACAAATAAAAAAATAACTTGAAGTCAACAGAGGAGAGAAAATGAGATTATGAAAAAATTCAATGAAAAGGAAGGTAGAATAAACATGAGAAGAAACAAATAAAAACCAAATAGCTAGATGACAGACCTAAATAGAACAAAATCAAGTCAATAATCATGCACAATGTAAATGGTATCTGAACACATCAATAAAAGGCAGAGACTTCCTGATTAGATCTCTCAAAAAAGGAAATACAATTAAATATTGTATAGAAGAAATCCAGATGTGATAGGGTTAAAACAATTAAAGCATAAGTGAACTTGATTAGTAAAAAAAATATAAATTTCTGGGCTTAAATTTAACTACTAACTGGAAGTAGATTAATTTATAGAAAAAATGTCTGAAGTTAAAGGAACACTCATGCAAGGTTCTACACATTCTCAATGCAGTCAATTCAGCTATTGGGAGTAGGAATTAGGTACTTGGCTTAAGAAAAGTAAAGATTAGAAATAGACATTGAAATTAATGAAAGACAGGTGGAAGAATAAAGGATGAAGAAGATTTAAGTGAGATTGGAAGACATAGTAATTGAGTGGCATTAATCTGTATTTGTGTTGTCCCCAGGAAGTTTTAGATTACCCCATTGCAGGAGTGAAAATGTCAGCGAATAGCATTAATTCAACATCTCAATATCTAAATGTTGTTTAGTTCCTCCTTTTTTTCCCTATTCCGATTTCTCTTTCTTTGTCTTCTGCCTCTCTTCCCTTCTTCCTTCCATGGTTTCTTCCTTGTTCCTTCCATAGGCATACTTCTTTTCTTTCTTCTTTTGTGGTTATTTCATTTTCTTTCCTTTTTTTTTATTTCTTGCCCTTTTGTATTCTCTCTCTTTTCTTCCACTCTTCTTTCTTTTCCTCCCTCTTCGTCTATTCCTTGTGTTCTCATTTTTATTAAAATAGTTATGTGAGAAATATTGTGATAAAGGCAATATGATTCACAAAAGTGTAAAACTGTTGGCTATAGAGTACTGTTGGGGATACGATTAAACATGTCACAAAGCCAAGTGATGTAACAGAAGCATTTTCGTTGAGTCTTAGAGAGTTGTTACATAAGCTGTGTCACAGTCTCAGAAGATATTCTAATGAAGCTAGTAAATCCATTGTCTCATTATTTCCTTCATCAATTGGCCTACTTGAATAAATGAAAATGCTTTTAAGAGAAACTCTAATCAAATAATAAGTTTATATTGAAGAATATTAATACATTATTCAAAGTAGAATCTGAAATACTCAGCTCCACTCTGAGATCTTTTACTCATTTGAGAATGCAATTTCAAATTTGTGTTTCATTTATGCTCTTTTGATAAACTGCCTAATTTCATCAGATATGTGCATTCAGCTGGGTTCATTTTAATTTGGGGGTTCTGTGCTTTTCAGAATTATAAAATGGTTCTTCAAGCTTTTCTACACAAAAACCAAAGACTGTAAATATGATGAGATATTATAAGCCTACTATGTTATGGATTTTCAGTTATACTTATAAATATATTCATTTTGGTTTATTAGGAATGTAGAGACAAAGAAAGCCTTTGTGACTTGCCTAATAAATATCTTCTTTCTAGACAATCAGAATTAATTAATGTGGTATACTGCAACAGTGATGTTGCTTTGATAATTAATAGGTCATGCTACTTGTTAGAAATATGATTTTATTTTGAAAAATAAGAAAAGTATATTAAAAATTGCAAGAGTGTGGTCTTGTTCTTTTCATTCTGCAAGCAAGGTATTTTTCAATGTGTATTTGTCCATAGAAAAGCACATTTAAAAAATCTTTATCTATGTTTGCACGCCTGCATTGTTGGTTTATACATAATATTTATAAATATTCCTGGAAAAACGTTGCAGACATTGGATATCAAGAACAGATTTATGAACTTGACATGCCATTTTCTGTTAAAGAAACCAACTCTTTAAAATTTGTGTTTAGGGTATCTAATTGATTAGCAGTCTAATGATTATACCTGTAATTTTTCTTTGTTTCCTGGCAAAGTAAAAAGTAGTACAACAATGATATTTTATAAAGAATAGAATCATTTTGTGAGATACGTTTCTGTATCTCATTTAAGAGAAACTGAGCCTAGAAGTAGAACAGGAATATCTTTGTCATTATGATAACTTCAGCCCACTTGCAACATCTGATGATAAGCTGCTTATCTCCAAGGCAGATAAAATACATTTTTTACAGTAAAGACAGGACTGATTGCATAATTTAGGCAGGACTCCTCTTACAGTTATCTGTTGGTAAGCTGGAGCTATAAATAGTTTCCTTGTGACCTGTATATAATGTCCCAGATATCATGAAAATAATTTGTAAAATTATTCAGATGGGAATATGTCACACTATTAAATGGATTTTACAGATAATTCACTTAGCATCTTTAAACTTTTTGAGAAATAATACTTTTTCAAAATATAGAAAACACATAAACATTATATCTAGAGAAACTTATGTAGATTTTCTCAAAGTAGATATTAAATATGCTACAGAGCCTAATTCAATGTACAGTATTCTCTTAAAACAGTGTCTGCTTTATTTCATTGTAGAAAAATGTTTTCTAGATGTATTTACTAGTAAAACAGCAACAGAAAAGTCCTCATTAACTCCATCAACCGAAATGTATGTGGACGGAAAACGGAGTATTCAAATTTAAATGTTTAAAAGCTGGGTTGATAATATATGCTAATTAAAAACAAACACAGAGAAATATAGTTGATCTTTGAACATCATGGATTTGAAACTGCACAGGTCAATTTACATGTGGATTTTTTCCCAATAACCATTTCACCTAGCATGCCTTCCTTCCCTTCCTCCCCTTCCACCTCCTGTACCTGCTCCACCTCCATGAAAAAACCAACCCCTTCTTTCCCTCTTCCTCTGCATCTGACGGAACAGAAATATGACAAAGATGAAGACCTTTACGATGATCCACTTCCACTTAATGAACAGTAAATATATTCCCTCTTCTTATAATTTTCGTAATAACATTTTTACTCTAGCTTACTTTATTATAATAATACAATGTATACTGGTAGCCACACAGTAACCTACCACATCACATTGCTTTGCATCTTTATTTCCCTCACATCATTTGCACCTTGAACTTGTACCTCCCAAATAAAATACTAGATCTCTAATCCTTGCCTCAGATTCTACATTTTAGAGGACACTGATTAAGACTACTACTTTTTAAACTGCCTCCTTCATAGAAGTGGGGACTGACTAACATGTTTATATAAGAAAACGCTTCACCTATTAGCCGTCACTGACTATAGGGAACTTAACAGTATATTTATATATGTTTATTCTAGAAGTATAAAATTACACTGATAAACACAAATCGAAGTCTCTAATATTATACAACTTTTAGAAATTATTTTATTTTTCAGTCATCTTCAATCTATTTAAGGCATAGTAATATACTTTTAAAATGCTAAATAACCAATAACTATTTTTAGAAGGAATGAATTCATGAGGTTTCATAATTCTGTAAGCAATCCTTCAGGACTCTTTTGTCAATATCTTTATTTATGGTTCCTTCTGAGTTCAACATACCTTAAGAATCCTATAGTTCCCACAAAATTTTATTTTGTTTTATCTATCTATCATCTATCTAATTACCTATCAATTTAGGTCAACTTTCAGGATGCCTTACCCACCATCATGGTATCCTGAAAAGCATTACTCCAAATTATTTTACACTAAAATAACTGCAACAATGGGCTTACGCCCAAGAATTAACTGGCTGTACAGTATACTCATCCCCCAGTGGCTGGAATAAGGGAATCGTAGATTGGCTTACTGAAGATAGCTTCAATTGGAAGACCACACCATGTTTGTATTACAGAAGATATATACTTTTATTTTCCATATCCAGAATACATGGCCCAAAAACAAAGATGTGGAAATGCGGTAAATCTTCTCATTATTAGGCCTAATAAGCCATTCAAGAATTGTTTTTCTTATCTCACAACAACATTATTGGTTTGAGGGGAAGGATTCTACCAGGAACACAAAAATGAATCCACTGAGGTTCAAATTGCAACTTCCACTTGGCCATTTGCCATGTGTTATGCCAGTGAAGCCACGGATAAAATGAGAATTAGCTGAATGGTTGACATGTTTGAACTCAACAGACAAAGGAATAATGGATTACTCATGGAATTCACCTCTTGTACATTTTATCTTTACTAGTTTTAATCTGTATCTTCTCTTTGCAATACTCTGTAACCATAAGTTCAACAGGTTTTTCAGTCCGGTAAGTCATTCAGCCCTCTCTGGCAAAACAAGGAAATATGTGTATATACTAAACCATGTATATGCACATTTCCAAAATATTTCTATATTTGCACCTCTGTTAAACAAATGTAACTTCATAGAATTCTTCAACTTCAATCTGTTACCATATCAATTATTGTAAAATCCTGCCCTATGTGTCTGCAACCATCCCCTCCACTGGGAGACATTTCCATTATCTACCATTTGTTTATTTCCTTGTTCAACTCCAGTATACAATTTTAGTTTTTTTTCAGGTTTGTTAATTTGTTCAACTATGACAAACAACTTTATCAACTAGTCTTTAGTGCCTATGTACATGTCCTCATGCTTTAGTGTTACAGTTTCCATTCATTTCTACATTGGTTAATCTTCTACTCATGCCTGCAAGGGTCAGGAGGGTATCTGTTTCAGATAACCTCAGTTAACCTTTTGATAACTTTCTGGGGTTCCTAGAGGTAATATTCATAAAAATGTGACATTATCTTCTATCCTCTCAGGATAGAACAATTTTAATTTCAAAAAAAAAAAAAAAACAATGATTTAAACAAAAGTGGCACATTTCTTTCTCTCTCTTCATTATTTTATGATTTTTCAAATTCCTAGGAATTGTGACTTCTAAAGTGCCTACGTTATATTCATTAATGTATGTTCTTCCCTGAAAAGCAGAGAATCAACCTTTTTGTTGTTGTTGTTGCTGTTGAGACAGAGTCTCACTCTGTTGCCCAGGCTGGAGTGCAATGGCACAATCTCGGCTCACGGCAATCTCCACCTTCTGGGTTCCAGTGATTCTCCTGCCTCAGCCTCCCGAGTATCTGGAGCTACAGGTTCCCGCCACAATGCCAGACTAATTTTTGTATTTTTAGTAGAGACAAGATTTCACTGTATTGCCCAGACTGGTCTCAAACTCCTAAGCTCAGGCAATTTGCCTGCTTCAGCCTCCCAATTATAGGGGTGAGCCACTGTGCCTGGCCAAGAATCAACCTTTTTCTAATGTTTCACTACATATCTTAATTCTGTTTGATTCAAAAATCTTTCAGTAACTACAGTTATAGGCCATGTGTTGTTTTAGATCCTGGCAATCAAGAATGGGCAAGATTACATCCACATTAAGATCTTATTACTGGTTCACCAGACCTCCAAGCTGGAGACTGATAGCAATTCTCTACAACAACGGTAACATCTAAACAATGACTAACCATCAGCCTCTCAGTAAATTAGGTAGTATATATTTTATTTAATGAACACAGATTTGATTGCACAACTTTGTTGTCTACAGAAAAAAAGAAAAAAAAATTGATATCAAAAAGAGTATTCAAAGTACCTTGGGATTTTAGGATTACAACTAACTATACATTTAACATGACTGAAATTCAATTTTGAAGACTTGGATTTGATAGATATTCAGTATGCTTTCTCATTCAATTTTATTACTTTAAATATATATATAATTTTTAAAATTTTGCTTTTAAATAACTGCCTATATACTTCTTTTGACCTTATGGCAAGTAGATATTTACAACTTTTTTTTCTTATTATGATAAGAGCATTTACCTCTTCTGTATTTGTGAATTCAAGTCAGTGAATGATGACTATTGAACAAAATACAGAATGAGTAGTCACCCAACCAAACTTTGTTTGCTGTTTTGTAGAATGAATGGAATTTTTTTTTCTTGTGAATTTTGGAAGTGAATCTTTAAAGACAGTAAATAAAATTGCATATACAGACATACACACATGGAGAAGTGTTGCTGTGAGATACTATTAATGACAAAATCTGACCTTTAGGATACTGATCTCATGGGATTGCTTATACTACAGGTCATTTCAAACTGGCAAAAATAAGTGAATATAATACATCTTGATAAATGAAAGAAATAACTCTCAAATATCTGAGAGCCAACATCTTCACATTTTCTTCCAAGAGTATGAAAGAAGAGGAATAATGTTTTATTTTTTAAGGTGAAAAATGTTTTATTATTTATTTATTTTTATAACTGCTGGTTGTATTTGCTCAATCTCCCTTTCTTAGGAAGCACAATGATATCTTGGTTCTAACTTCATTAATTTACTGACATTCTATTTTGACCAAAGGCATCAGCTTAATAAATAATCTTCAGCTGAGTACATAGAAGAGCAACTCTCACTACCCACACACAAATATTATTGAACCAAGTGATTTATACATATATTTTAAGATTTGTTTATGAAATGCTTCATCTCCAAGAGTCACTGTCTGGGGTCTGAGATACAGTCAGCATCTGAGCTCCTAAATCAACCAATCTCCATATGCCTATGACTCCTAGGTACAATTTTTTAGTGACATGAGTCAAAGTATAATAAAAATATCAAATTCAGTTTTGAAAGGCAAAACTGATAGCACACTTTTTATTTGAATAGAGCTGACAAGGCATTGGAAAGGAATTGTTCATAAATATTTAAAAGGACTCTTAGGGCCATAATTAACATTTTACTTTATTAAGTAACTAATATAGTTTGTTTTCTTTCTGATTAAAAAAATTTATTTGCTGAACAAAATAGTTTCAGCTTTGCTTGTTTTAATTTTTGCAGCCTAATATTTTTAATTTAGCATATTGTGTCTATCCATGAATTTGTAAATGTTGCTAATTCATCAATAGTAGGTAAATCCAATCTGCATACTAAATAAGTTAGAGTTGAAGCAGCTGATTGTAGTCATCAAGTAGCTTATTAGTAATTCATTTCATTGCTTTGTTCTTTAGTGGGTTGTGTAGGTTTATTATTTACTACATTGATAAATTGAAAGCTGATAAGGAACGTTAGAGGTAAATGGCAGTTGAAAACGTATATTGGAAATGGAAAGAGTAGCAATGATATGATTTCAGAAGTGCTGAAGATGGTATATCAGATGAATGACACAAGGTTGAAATAGATGTTTACATATCACATATTATCATATTATAAAAACAGGTGCAGAGTTAAGCAGTCATTCAAGTTTTCCATTTAATTTTTCTGAATTTCTGTTCCAATTTTTCTCTTTAATAGACTGTATTCAACTATTATATAGGTCCATTCCCAGGCAACCATGAAGACATAACCAAGATAGGGTGATTTATAAAGAAAGCAGATTCAAGTGACACAGTTTGCATGGCTGAGGAGGCCTCAGGAAACTTAGAATAATGGTAGAAAACACCTCTTCACAGAGCAGCAGGAGAGAGAATGAGTGCCTAGTGAAGGGGGAAGTCCCTTATAAAACCATCAGATTTCATGAGAATTCAGTTACTATCATGAGAACAGCATGGAAAACCACCCTCATGATTCAATTATCTCCACCTGGACCCACCCTTGACACATCAGGATTAATACAATTCAAGGTGAGATTTGAGTGGCAACACAGAGCCAAACCATATCATTTCACTACTGGCCCCTCCCAAATCTCATGTCTTCACATTTCAAAACACAATCATCCTGTTTCAATAGTCCCTGGAATTCTTAACTCATTCCAGAATTAACTCAAAAGTCTAAGTCTAAAGTCTTATCTAAGACTAAATAATTCCTTTCCACTTACAAGCCTGTAAATTAAAAGCAAGTTACGTAGTTACTTTTTAGGTACAATGGGAATACATGCATTGGGTAAATATGCCAGTCCCAATGGGAGAAATTCACCAAAATGAAGGAGCTACTGGCCCATACAAGTCCAAAATTCAATAGGGCAGTCATTAAAACTTCAAGTTCCAAAACAATCTCTTTTGACTCCGTATTTCACATCCAGGTCATTCTGATACAAGAGGTGGACTCCCATGGCCTTGGGAGAGTATAGCCCCCCTCCCAACTGCTTTTACAGGCTGGCATTGAGTACCTGCAGTTTTTCCAGATGCAGAGTGCATGCTATATTCTGGGGTCTGGAGGATGGTGGCTCTCTTCTCACACCTCCACTAGACAGTGCCCCAGCGGAGACTCTGTGTGAGGGCTCCAACTCCACATTTCCCTTCTGTACTGCCCTAGCAGAGGTTCTCCAAGAGGGATTCACCCCTACAGCAGACCTCTGCCTGGATATCCAGGTATTTCTATACTTTCTCTGAAATCTAGGCAGAGGTTCCCAAACCTCAGTTCCTGACTTCTGTGTACCCACAGGTTCAACACCACATGGGAACCACCAAACCTTAGGGCTTGCACATTCTGAAGCAATGGCTTGAGCTGTACCTTGGTTCCAGTTAGCTACAGCTGGAGTTGAAACATCTGGGACACAGAGTACCATGTCTTGAAGCTGTACAGAGCAGGGGGCGCCTGGGCCCAACCCAGGGGAAATCATTTTTACCTCCTAGGCCTACAGGTCTGTGATGAGAGGGTCTGCCAGGAAGATCTCTGACATTTTCCCCATTGTCTTAGTGATTAAAATTCAGCTCCTCATTGCTTACGCAAAATTTTCCCCAGAAAATGGGTTTTTCTTTTCTATTGCATCTTCAGCCTGTGAAATTTAACAAACTTTCCTCTTAAACACCTTGCCACTGACAAATTTCTTCCCCCAGATACCCTAAATCATTACTCTCAATTCCGAAGTTCCACAGATCTCTAGGGCAGGGGCAAAATATCACCAGTCTTTCTGCTAAAGCATATCAAGTGTCACGTCTGCTCCAGTTTCCAAGAAGTTCTTCATCTCCATCTGGACCACCTCAGCCTGAACTTCATTGTCAATACTATTAGCATTTTGGTCAAAATCATTTATCAAGTCTCTAGGAAATTCCAAACTTTCCCACATCTTCCTGTCTTCTTCTGAACCCTCCAAACTGTTCCAACCACTGCTTCTTACTGAGTTCCAAGTTGATTCCACATTTTCAGGTATCTTTATGGTAGCAACCCACTCTCTGTGGTACCAACATACTGAACTGTATAGGCTTGCATCTTTTCCAGGATTCTTCCTTCAGGGTGGGCTGCCTGCATGTGCAGTGACCTCTTTATCCTTGGGAAGTGAGCATGTGTAGTGTATTTAAGAAGTTGTATGCATGCCCATCTGAAGCTTTATTCCCTTTTCCAGTGTTGTGCCCCTGGAAAACTCCTCCATTTTGTCTCTTAATGCCCATGCCCAGGAAGTTGCTTCTTTCTGGAGCGGGCATTCAATTAACACTCTGGTGCAATAGATGTGGACCATCAGGAAATGGCCTTTCCCTAAGGCTTTCTGCCAATTTATCACTTTTAGAGAGGCAATGTGATAATTGTCGAAACATCTCCTGGCATTCATGGAAAGGAAGCCCTTTCCTGCCCTGTTCATGCCTATCTCACTACCTGTAAGATTTGGGAGACCACTGGGAAGGCATGATTGGTTTTGAAATTTGTAACTGACATATGATTTGGGAGAGGCCAGAGGCAAAGTGATATACTTTGGCTCTTTCTTTGTCTCCACTCAAATACCATCTCAAATTGTAATCCCCATGTGTTGAAGGAGATCTCTGGTGGGAGGTGATTGGATCATGTGGGTGATTTCTCCCTTTCTCTTCTCATGATAATGAGTGGGTTCCCACAAGTTATGACGGTGTTAGAGTTGGCACTTTCTCCCTCACTGTCTCCTCTTCTGCCAGTGTGTAAGATGTGCCTTGCTGCTTCTACCACCATGATTGCAAGTTTCCTAAGGCCTCTCTGGTCATGCAGAACCATGAATCAATTAAGCTTTTTTTCTTGATAAATTACCCAGTCTCAGATAGTTCTTTATAGCAGTGTGAAAATTAGCTAATACAGAGTATTTAATAATTGCTTCACTTTCGTGGTTTTAATTGGACCCCAGACCGTCCATGTCTGTAGGCTATGTGGATTTTTCTTCTTCAGGTCAGTTTCTGCCAAGATGAACTTTCAAATCCTTTTCTTGGAGCTATAATTTGAATGTCCTTTAATAATAAAGTTGCACCTGGACAACTGGAGGGTTAAGAGTGCTGAGTCCTCTGTACAGTCAGAAATCCATGTATAACTTCTGACTTCTGCAAAATGTAACTGCCAATAGCTTACTGTTGACTGGAAGCCTTGCCAATAAAACAGTCAATAAACACATATTTTGTATGTTACATGTATTATATATTGTATTCTTACAATAAAGTAGCTAGAGAAATAAAATGTTCTTAGGAATATTATAAGGAAAACATATTTGCTCTACATAATTGGAAGTGGATCACTGTATTAGTCCATTCCATGAAGAAATGTCCAAGACTGGGTAATTTAAAAAGAAAAAGAAGTTTCATGAACTCACAGTTCTGCAAGGCTAGGGAGGCCTCACAATCATGGTGGAAGATGAAGAAGGAGCAAAGTCATGTCTTACATGGCAGCAGGCAAGAAAGCATGTGCAGGGAAAATGCCCTTTATAAAACTGTCAGATCTTGTAAGAATTATTCCCTGTCATGAGAACAGCAATGGAAAAAACTCACCACCATGTTTCAATTACTTCCCACTGGTTCCCTTCCATGATGTGTGGATTATGACAGCTACAATTCAAGATAAGATTTGGATAGGGACACAACCAAACCATATCAATCATCATAAAGGCCTTTATCTTTGTTGTATTTACATTCAGAAGGCTGAGGAGAAGGGGGAAGAGCAGGAGTTGGCCTTGCTGTCTACAAGTGTCAGAGGAAGAAGAAAATCCATGTCTAAGTGGACCCCCAAGTTTACATCCATTTTGTACTTGGGTGAACTATAGTCGGGTATAGCAATCATAGGGTTTAATTTTTAGTATTTCACTTAATTACTTTCCTGTCAGACAGTTTTTCTCCCTCACCTTCAACTATCCTTGGCATTCCTGAATATCGATTTACACTCAGTAACTTTTTTTCCAGAGGATAAATGATTCATCTCTTTTGGTTCTTGAAGACATATTCACCTGTCTCTGTGTGTGGTGGGGTAAAGATGAATCTGGGCCTTTTAGCTTTCCCTTGACTGTTACCTACATTCATTCATCACTCTGCCTGCAGTCTCCAAATCAGAAATTTCTCCATGGGTTCTATCTGAAGCCAAGACAGCTTGTTTTATCCTCTAAAGGCACTTAACCTTCAGCTTTTTCTGTACTTGCAAGTTATTTCCTGTTTATCTATCTGCTCCTCACTTGACAAAAATATGTTGACAACTTACCTTTCCCCTACTTTTCTGTCATCTCCTTTCTACTTTTCTGTCTTCATGCACACACACACACACACACACACACACACACACCCTACAACCACCACTACTATCATTTTAGATCCTGAAAGAAAGAAGAGTAACATACGTGTTCAATTTTCCAATTGTCACTTTCACCTTAGTAAATTTCCATTTTTTCCTTAATTTCCCACACAGAGATTACCAGTGGTCAAATTTAACAATCACCCCTAATAATCTTTTTGTTTGATTGGACTCCTTTTGCTAAGTATTCATTTCTTTACTGAGACTCTTTATTCTTCATATGTTTTATAACTCTACTAGTTAAGCTTTCTTCAAATTTCTATTTTGATTCATTTTTTCTTTTTTTTTGAGATGAGTTCTCACTCTTGTAGCCCAGGCTGGAGTGCAATGACGTGATCTCTGCTCACTGAGACCTCCTCCTCCCAGGTCCAAGCAATTCTCCTGCCTCAGCCTTCCAAGTTGCTGGGATTACAGGCACCTGCCACCACAACCAGCTAATTTTTGTATTTTTAGTAGAGAAAAGGTTTTACCATGTGGCCAGGTTGGTGTTGAACTCCTGATTTCAGGAGATCTGTCCGCCTTAGCCTCCCAAAGTTCTGTGATTACAGGTGTGAGCCACCTCGTGCAGTCTTAACATGATTTTTAAAGTCTTAGCCAGTGTTCCTTCCATATTTGTGGGTGATATGTTCCAAGATATCCAGCGAATGACTAAAAACAAAAACAGTACTGAAATTTGTATACACTACATTTTTTCCTATACATACATACATACTTACATAAAGATTAATTTAAACATTGGCATAGTAAGAGATTAATAACTATAATCATAAAATAAAACAATTATAACAAAATTCTGTAATAAAAGCTTTGTCAGTATGGCATCTCTCCCTCAAAGTACCTTATCATTCAGTACTCCGCTACTGAACACAGGGAACTGCAACTATAGAAAGTGAAACCATGGATAATGGGGTCTACTTACCCCAGTTTTCTTTGAGTGCTTCTTTTATTTTTATTGACTGAGCAAGAATGAGGAGACTTTAGCATATTTTTCTAGTGTTTTTATGATTTTTTTTCATATAACTGCATGACAACTTGGCATTGCTACTCTTTATTCGCAACCCAATTCTGTAAAGAAAAGAGAGGTCTTATCTTGCTCTATATGTATTGTGCCTAGACTTTGTCAGATAAAATGTGAAGGAAACCTACATGACAATTCTGTCCAAGAATCTCTTGTTTCTTTGATTCCAAGAGGTTATCTCTTACATTTAATGTTGATGTAGACAAAACTGACGATTTCAGCAAGAGCTAAGCTTAAAAATGAATGAAATACAGAAAGAGTGCTTTCTCTTTTTATCTCAAAAAAAAGAATAATTTCTAAATACCCAAGCTAGCAATAAATAAATCCAGATTATTAAAATATTACAAGATTGGTAACGTAATGGTATGTAATTTGAAAAATTATGAAAAACTTCGATTTCCTGTCAACCACAAAAATGGCCTAATACATATGTCACAGAAAAAAATACTTTTAAAAGTATTGGCTTTAAAATGTATTTTTGAATCCTTTCATTATCATTGAAGGAATGAGTACTAAATTAAGATATCACATCTGAATTGAAAATTAATTTATGTTCACAATATATGGCTGTCTGATGGATAACAAATATACAATGCACTTACATTTTAACATTCCTAATCATACATGTCAAATTAAGAATCATAACCTAGTACCTATAAGATAATCAGTACCTAAAAGAAAGCAAATTATTTTGTAGCAAACAAATGAAATCTAAAACTCAAGAGAGTAGTACAGTTCCAACATTTTCATGTTTTGTTTACTGATATGGTTTGGCTGTATCCCCACCCAAACCTCATATTGAATAGTAGCTTCCATAATTCCCATATGTCATGGAAGGGACCCAGTGGGAGATAATTAAATCATGGGGGCAGTTTCTCCCATATTGTTCTTGTGGTAGGAAATTGGTTTCATGAGATCTGATGTGATCTTGTGATAAGGGGTTTCCCCTTTCGGTTGGCTCTCAATCTCTTATCTACCACCATGTAAGATGTGCTTTTCCCTTTGCCTTCAGTCATGATTGTGAGGCCTCCTTCACTACTTGGAACTGTGAGTCCATTAAACCTCTTTTTCTTTATCAATTATCCAGTCCTGTATATGTCTTTATTGGCAGCATGAAAATGGACTAATACATTTAACAATTTACATGGTAGATAGTGGTGTTTAAACCTTTAAACCTATTGTATCCTAAGTGATGATTATGCACATTCTCAAATTATTTGAAGAGTAATGACAACATAATAAAAGCATGCATCTCAGGTATATTTTCAGTCCACTTACGTAGAAATAAGAACTGCAGCACTTAGGAAAATTGTTATGGAAAATACATGAAGAATATGTCAGGCTGTACCTTTACTGGAAAATAGAGGAATTTTTCAACATAGCATTTTTACTGGACATCAAACTAACAATTTTAAAAGATGCCCAGACTGGCCAACATGATGAAACCCTGTCTGTACCAAAAATCTGAAAAATTAGCCAGGTGTGGTAGCATGCACCTGTAATCCCAGCTATTGGGGAGACTGAGATAGAAGAATTGCTTGAACCTGGGAGGTGGAGATTGTAGTGGAGCCAAGATCGTGCCGCTGCACTCCAGCCTGGGCAACAGAGTGAGACTCCATCTCAAAAGTAAAAAAATAAATAAATAAATAAATAAATAAGAAGAAACAGAGTATAAAATGTATTAAATCCTTTTCATTTCATAAAATTTATGATAATGAAAAATATGCCTAAGCTATGATTATTTAAATAATAAAATGTCTTTTAGTATATGAACTGCATCTTAAAATGTATAGTAAATAAAAACAAATCAGTTCAGATTTACGTTGTTATAGAAGTATGATAATTAATACTTAGATATATTTTATGTATGAAGCAAACATGTCCATTACATACAAAAATTGATAAGATCAGATTTTCATTTTTTTTCATTTCTTACTGTCTACTGGTTTTCTTTGTGTTTATAATTAACATTTTCCTGATGATTAATATTATTTAATGTCTTTTTATGTTATTGTTGGACATTCATGTATTACCTTTTTGTAAAGTTGTTTAAATTTTTTATGGTAATTTTATTGAATTCATTTTTTTCTTCTTGTTCAGGTATAACTGTCCTTATTTATTTTGAATGAAAGTCTTCTGTAAGACAAATGCGTTGTATATTTTCCTGGGCTTTACCTGGTCTTTATATACTTATTTACATATATTATTGGCTTATTTAATGTTGTTGGGTCTTTGGAAAAAACAGAGTTTTTACCATATGTATTTAATTTTTTGCTATTTTTTGTGTCCTAGCTACAGGTATTTTTATATATGAGGATTTTTCTTCTATTTTCTTGCAAAGATTTTATAGTTTGGTATCAATTTTGAATGGTGTTTTTATAGAGTATTCTACTTTTTCAACCTTTTATTTCAGTACTTTTGAAATGTATTTCCTTTGTTTTCTGGTTATGATTGTTTATATTGATGAATTATCTGTTAATTTTATTGTTGTTCCTTTTATTGTTGTTATACTATACAGTAGAAACTTACACTCTCTACTGTATCTTTTTAAAATTTATCCTATATTATGGTTGTAGCAGTTTTTCTACAGTTGCCAATTTTTCATTTTTATGTAATATCTTGTTTGGTTATTTTCTATTGATCTATTATCTAATTCATTAACATTTTCTTCTGCTTAATTAGCTTGTAAAATTATTCAGAGGTGTTAATTTTAATTATTTTTAATCTCATATCTATAATTGTAATTTGATATTTTATGATTTGTAGTTCTAACTTAAAATGTTAGAATTTGAGGGGCTATAAATCATAGTTAATAACTGTAATACATACATTTTCAGTATATGTTTCTACATTTTTTTCTTGTTTGGAACTCCATGTGTATTAGCCCATTTTCACATGCCATAAAGAAATGTCCAGACGTGGCAATTTATAAAGGAAAGGGGTTTAATTTACTCACAGTTCAGGATGGCTAGGAGGCCTCAGGAAACTTGCAGTCATGGAAGAAGGTGAAGGGGAAGCAAAGCACCTTCTTCACAAGGCAGCAGAAAGGAGAAGTGCTGAGCAAAGGAAGAGGGGTACCTTATAACATCATCAGATCCCATGAAAACCCACTATCACAAGAACAGCATGGGATAATGGCCCCCACGGTTCAATTACCTCCAGGTCTCTCTCTTGGAATGGGGGATTATGGAGATTACGGGGATTACAGTTCAAGAGGAGATTTGGGTGGGGACGCAAAGCTTAAACATATCACCATGTCATTATTTATTGCATTCTGGATGCTCTCCATGAAAAATGTTAGTGATATTTTGAGCCTCCTATTGATCTTTCTCCAGAGAGCATTTAATTTGTTAATCCTGGTTTAGAAGAGGGATAGAAGATCATCTCTAATTTAACCAGAATTTGATTAATTAGAAGCTCCTCCTTGGGTGGAGGTTTTTGGGTGCTGCTTCTTCTGTTTAGAATTTTTTTCTTGCCCAACAGTTATATTCACCTATTCTTTAAATTTCAATGCTGTCATCAATGTGAAGATTCTCTCCTCTCCCCAAGATAGGTTTAAAAGAACATTTACTTTATTTGTTACTGAACATACTTCCTCTCTGTGTATCTGGAACTATAAGGTGGTATTATACCTTTCTACTGTATTCTAAAGTCTTTGAGAATAGGGAACATGTTATTTACCTTTTATATCTGGAGCATTTAGCAAGAAATGTGTAAGAGTATAAGTAGTCTAAATATGGTATAATGTATAAATTTTTATATATTTTAATAGTTTTTTTTTTCCACAGCTATATTGTGTTTTCTTCATAGGTTCCTGGGGATAGATAGGTGAATAAACTCTCTTTAAAGCTTCTAGTATATCATGTTGCATTATGCTGGGAGAGAAATATATCTTCCTTCACTAAGTAGTGTACCATGTAGTGAATATTTTTAAATATAAATTACATTTTTTAAATTTTACTTTAGGTTCTGGGGTACATGTGCAAGTCATGCAGGATTGTTGCATAGGTGCACACAAAACCAGGTGGTTTGCTGCCTCTATTCCCCCTTTGTCTATATCCAGCATTTCTCCCCATTTTATCACTCCCCACCCTCCCCAACCCCCACTGTCCCTCCCCCAGCTCCCCCCAACTGTCCCCAGTGTGTGATGCGCCTCTCATTGAGTCCACGTGTTCTCATTGTTCAACACCTGCCTATGAGTGAGAACATGAGGTGTTTGGTTTTCTGTTCTTGTGTCAGTTTGCTGAGAATGATGGTTTCCAGATTCATCCAAGTCCCTATAAAGGACATGAACTCATCATTTCTTATGGCTTCATAGTATTCCATGGCATATATGTGCCACATTTTTTTTTTGTCCCGTCTATCGTAGATGGGCATTTGTGTTGGTTCCAGGTCTTTGCTATTGAACACAGGGCTGCAATATGTGCGCATGTGTCATTATAAATTAATTTTGCACCAGAGAGTGGAAAATGCTGAATTTTCTTGGGAGGGAAATTGTATCAAAAATTATTTCCCAAAGGGAAAATTATATGAGTTGAACTAAAATGATGGGTATGTTAGCTATTTTGACAAAAGGGAGAAGATATGTTCAGGGAAAAAAAACACATACAAAAAGATGAAAATGTGAAAGAGAACTAAATTTTTGAATGGCCCTATGGCTAATATGAACTTGTTTCGTTAAACAGGGGCCAGATCATTGAAGCTTTTCACATCTTGATAAATAATTTCCTCTTCATTATTTTGTTAATAGGGCTACCTGGCAGGGGAAAGGTATCATCAGATATGCATTTAAAAAATATAATTGTAGTTTAATATGTAACTGGAATTGCAATATGAATCATGAGGGTACAGAAAGAGCATTGTAGGGTCCCTGAGGTGACAAATAATGAACCTGTAAAGAAACTAGGGGGAATGGAGAAGAAAAGATAGGATTAAAATATGCTTGTGATGTTTTAAATGATTTATATTAAATTTGCTTAGGTGTTTTTTTTTTTAGCATTTAGTTGTTACTCAGTTAGGGCCTCTTTCACACTTTACATTCTGATTGTGATCATGTTCATTCATTCATTCAGTAATTATCTAAAGCTTATTATATATAGTTGACTACTGTTCCAGTTACTGGGATTAAGCGGTGAATAGAAAGGCAATGAAATTATTTCCTGCTGGCATTGTGTTCATCTTTTGTGGAATGTAAGGAAGTAGCTTGTTAAGGGTGGAAATCCTGAAGATGAAATACGCTAGGTCTGTGTATTAATCCTTGTGATGTCACATTTAGGTAACACTGATGGGCATAATTTTATAAGAGCTCCTGCTGTATTTTACATTTTTATTTCTAAATTTCCTAAGTATTAACAAATACTTTCTTCTTTGCTTCAGGAAATGAAAAGGTCATTCTCACATGTAAATGGATAAGATTTAAACATCTAATTAACTTTAGAACTACTGGCAGCAGAGAATAAGGTCTTCTAGTATTGATATGGTGCTGAGAGGTGGCATACTTTTTCTTTTCACATGGTACATGTCAGAATGCCTCTCACCATGTTCAGTGACAAATTCTGACAACTCCGTTTATAGACACTGCTAGCATATAAAAAAAATTAAATTTCTTATGGAGAAAGGTGCCAGTGTCATTTAAGCTAGTAGTCAGCTGGACCTGTACCAGACACTGTTGTTAAATGTAATTTTGGATTTATTTTAAAACCACACATCTTATGGATTTCTTCTGTTCCAAATGTGAATTTTAGACTTCTGCAAAGCAATTAGTAGTTATTCCATTTGACAGACCTAGAATGTAAATGATTAGAATTAACAAAGCAAAACAAAACAAAACTTTGCTAGTTGGCTAACTCTTGATATAAGCAACTATCAGCATATTATTTCTAATGAAAATTCAAATTTAATGATGGAGACTATGCGTGAATTTTTAGGTATTCATTAATATACTCTACCAAGATAAATGAACCCAAAAAAGCCTTTATTCTTTCTTTTCTGAATAAATTTCAAACCCCACTTTTCACACAGACAAAAAAACATATTGCTTGTTACATGAAGATTTTAGATTTTAATTCTGAATTTGCAAACATATTCTAAGGAGATTACCTAGAAACTAGAAATTGTTTGAAGTTGGTCAGTAACTATACAGTAGCAGCATGATGAGTGTTTGCTGCAAAAAAAATGCCTCAAAATAAAAAAGTTCCTTCTACTCTATTCTTCTTAATTTGGTCATACCATGCTCAGTGTAAAATGTGTTCTTATTTTCCCCAGGAGTAAATTCCATATCAAAAAATATTTTTACAGTTTATTTTCTCTTTGTATATTACTTTGTCAAAATAATATTGATAAATAATAAAAGAAGAATCTATCTCAGTTGCAACTTTCTTTCACCTAATAGTTTCCAGGTTACTTTGGTTTGGAGCAATAGTGAATCAGACAAACAGTAACAAATGTTGGCAATGCAATTTTAGTCTTCTAAAATAATTGATTTAGTTATTCACAAATAAAAATAAAACACAACAATATTAGCATTACTAGTCAGGAAATTGCATACTGTTTACAAATTAAGTGTAAATAATAATATGATACTTTGCAATTATATAACATCTAGAGATTTTAAGGTTTTTTAATAAATATGATTTGCCATAATTTAGTTGTTAGAAGGAATAAAAGATAAAAAAAAGTTTGATAATCCATTGACTGAAATGAGTAGAACAGCATGGTTTAATGGGAACATAATTGGTTGAAATAAAAAAATAACCAAGCAATTGGGTCCTCTTGGGTGGGTTTTTCTATTACGTTATATTTGGATAGCTTTCCTATGGTTATTCTCTGTAGTATTTCCTAATTAATTATGAATCATAAATGAAACATTTATACGAATGTTTTACATGTTCACCTGTTGCATTAGCAGAATTTCTAGATAGTCCTCAGTATCTCTGGGTTATATACTATTAAGAAATCTGGGCCTGGTGGCTCACACCTCCTAGCATTTTGGTAGGTTGACATGGGAGGATTTCATGAGCCCAGGAGTTTGGGACTAGCCTGGGAAACATGATGAGACCCTATCTCTATAAAGGAAATAAAAATAAAAAATTATCTAGGCAGGGTGGTGTACACCTGTGGTCCCAGCTACTTGGAAGTTTGAGGTGAAAGGCCTGCTTGAGTCTAGAAGATTAATTCTGAAGTGAGCTCGATTAGACCACTTCACTCCAACCTGGGTGACAGAGCAAGACACAGTCTTAAAAAAAAAAAAAAAAAAAGAAAACCAACAAGCAAACCAAACAGGAAATTCTAAAAATGCCTACATGCCTTACAACAAAGTCTTCTAGTCTTTAACAGTTTTTAAATCCTTGATAAAGTCACTTCCTTTTTCATGAGATTCTAGTGGAGAGGCTTACTTCATACATATTTACCCTGGCTGCCTCAGTAATCTGAGTCCTTTGCAATTGTAACACTTGGGTTGCCCATTGCTGTCTGAAATTGTCTTCTTACATGCTTTGAATTAATAGAAAAACAGGTTACATTCATTATCAGATGGTTTTCTCATGGATAAGTTGTTGGATCAATAGTCCAAACCTACCACTTATATTCGCAGCACATGGATACAAATGGAGGATCACATATGCATACTTAAACATTTTTAATCACAAATAAGCAAATGATCATACATAAATGAGCACGTGGTCTACCCTAGTTAAAAAAAAATATGCATTCAAGGGAAATAAATAGCTCACAATGTAAACAATGAACTGTAATCCTCAAACACCACATGCAGCTGTTGGAAATATTTTGTTACTTTATGATTATCCCTGGAATCACCTATCGGGGTACAAAAAACAACAAAAGAGGCCATTGGTACTATCCAGGAAGGATGTTTTATCATGCAAGAATCTCTGGCTTTAATGTGACCTAAGAAGAAGAATTTGTTAGGTTAATAATCTGTCCTTCTTACCTAAACACCTCCCTGCTCAAATCCTGCCACACACCAGTTCCTGAACACAGTATCTATTTATGATGCTGGAAGTATCCTAAACGACAGTGTTCTTCATATTTAAAATAACTGCATTCCACTTTGATATCAAAACAGAAACGATGAGGAGAAATTATATCCTTCATCTGGAATGCATTAATATCTAAAGTATTTATGGCTATTGGTTTTACTGTGCCAAACTTGAAGGCTAGATCCTGAGAAATACTGGAAAGTTCTAACGTCCTAGATTGTGTGTGTGTGTGTGTGTGTGTGTGTGTGAGTGAGAGAGAGAGAGAGAGGGAGAGAGAGAGAGAGACAGAAATCATCTAAAGCGCCTGTTTCAGGTTACAGGATCTCTCTCTGTGTGTGTGTGTGTGTGTGTGTGTGTGTGTGTGTGTGTGTGTGTGTGTGTGTGTGTGTGTGTGTGTGTGTGTGTGTGTGTACGAGAAAGAGATAAAGTTACAACTAAGATAGGTTATTTTTTATTACTAATCAATATTATTTTGAAAGGTAATATACAAGAAAATATAAGAGAGATTAAGAACATCTAAAGCACATCTCAGGTTACAGGATCCTCTTGCCATGTAGTGTCACCTACATAATTGTTTCCTTCAAATTCAGCCCTCTGCTCCTCAGTATCATTCCGTACATGGAACAAATCCCCCTTTTGTCATTGCAGCTTCTTGTTTAAGTAGATCTTTTCTATATAATTTTTTTCTCCACTCGTGATAATTTCTCAAAGGCTTTATTATTCTTCCTTCCAGGGCAGCCTTGGTTCAATCCTCCCAAACCCCACTCCCACCCACAGCTATCAAACAGGTATATGTTTCAAGCTGGAGAGTAGCAGCAGGATCTTAGCTCACTGTAACCTCCATCTCCCAAGTTCAAGGGATTCTCAAATTCTCATGCCTCAGACTCTCAGGCAGCTGGGACTACAGGTGCACGCCACCATGCATGACTAACTTTTTGTATTTTTAGTAGAGATGGAGTTTCACCATGTTGGCCAGGCTGGTCTCAAACTCCTGGCTTGAAGTGATCACCTGCTTCATCCTCCCAAAGTATTAGGATTACAGGCTTGAGCCACGGTCCCTAGCCCATGGACTAACTTTAAATTTAAAGACTAACTTTAAATTGTTTTCCCACAGACTTTCTGGACTCCAGGCAAATAAAGATAGACTAACATTTTAAGTGTTTCTGAACAACCTCTGATTTCTAAAAAGTTTGTCCAATTTTTACACTCCCCAGCCCACAGGAAAGGACTCTACTGAGACGTATCATCTTATTATATAAACTATAGCTAGTCCTTTTGCTCTTGAAGCCTCGGGAATTATTGCCACATATAATTTGAGCATCTTCTGTCAAAGAAAATAACAATAAAATGTAAAATTGGATTGTATATGTTATACTACACGATGCCATCTTATTCATGGTCATTTCCACACAGAAAAATATGAAAATTACTAGTGATTGCAAAACCTCTGTTTATATGGAAATATCCATTGGAATTTAAGTTTGAAGGACATGACTTTGCTATCATGGCCTTAAATTTAACTGTACTCACTTTCACCTCAAATATACTACAAAAATCAACTCAACTGGAAATGTTTCTGGAAGAAACTTGACAAAATTTTTGGAAGTTTTCTTACACCATCTACAAAATATTTTCTACCCAGAGAAAGAGAGAATGACATTAAGTGAGCTGAAGTTTATTAGGGAAAGAAATAATAAGAAATGCTATTTTACCAAGAGATTGTGTTTCTAAGATGGCATGAGATAAACACATCTTGTTATTAAGAAAGCATTGCTTAGCATTTAGTCTATAAAAAGTAATTTCTGTAAGTTTTAATCAATCTTTACTATTTATCATGTCAAAGAAATTCATAGTAAGCTCATATTTGCAGTAGTATTTTAATATTTTGATACCTGTTTTCTTTATAGAAGATGTATAAATAAATATACCCTATAAAGAGATATAATTTAGAAGACAAAAGTAAAAATTATTAAAATATTAATTTGAAGGTTTTTGGGATAAAAATGATGACAAATGACTCTTTTTTGCCTCTACATTTCCTCTGTATTAATTGACAGGATGCTATTAATGACTGTCATCTTAGTTTAACTATGAGCAATTAAGTAGCGCCTAAATCTAACAGAACATATGGTACCAAAAGCTGTAGCGTGCACTCTAATAAATGATACAGCTTCTGTTTCCAGTGAGGATAAAAATAAGTTTATGTTGAATATTAATGGAATGTTTTCTGTTTCTTCTATCAGACACTTCTTTCAAGTGCACAACAGATGATAGAAATGGATATTTTTCATGCTGCTTAAATTGGACCATTATCCTCTTTCTTGGGATAAAAAGAAATTCGGAAAATATGATGCCAGTTGTCTTAGTCCATTTTGTGTTGCTATAACACTATGCCTGAGGCTACATAATTTATAAAGGTTTATTTGGCTCATGATCCTGCTGACTGGAAAGAACAAGATTTGGCAGCTGCTTCTAGTGAAGACCTTAGGTTGTTTCCTCTCATGGCAGAAAGCAGAAGGAGAATGGGCATTTGAACAGAGATCATACGGCAAGAGGGGAAACAAGGGATGAAAACCAGGGAAGTCAGACTCTTTTTAACAACCCTCTGTCATGGAAACTAATCCATTTTTCCAAGAGCAAGAACTCATTTCAACTACATGGAAGGGTGTTTACTTATTTATGAGGGATTCATTCCTATGACACAAATACCTTCTACTAGGGCCCACTCCCAATATTGCCATATTGGGGATCAAGTTTCAATATGAGCTTTAGATGGGACAGACCATATTCAAACCAAAGCAATCAACAAATCATTTTAAATTTCAAATTATCCAATAATTTTGAATAATTTTTAGTTAGATATTTGCCAGCTCCTATGAATTTTATATTACTGCAATCAACCTATTAATACGTTTTGAAATATTGCTATTTTTTTATTATTAAAAAATACTTCAGGCTGAACCTTCTTTGGAGATACTTTATTTAGAATGTTAATTATTGTTACTACAAAATGTTTTAAGTTGGATTCAAGAGCTATATTTCAAATAAGAACATGGGCAATTTTCATTTCTAAACCTTACAATTATTAAGCTTTTTCATATTATTTTTATTATTAATTTGCAATACAACTGTGATAATTTGTTTATTTATTTATATATTTTTAAAGTCACCAAAATCGTTGTTTAATTCTCGATGAATTATAATCTACCACACTGAAGTGGTTGCTCTGCTATGCCATTCAGATTATGAGTGACGCACTCACTATTATTATGGATGATGCAACTGGTAACAGGGATCTACCAAACTAATCCTGAGACTGTCCTTGGACAAATAAAACTTTTTTTTTTTAATTTTCGAAGCTCACACCCCAAGAGTCAGCTTGATTCTAATGACTGATCAATTCTTGAATACAAAACCCTGGCCTCTCTCTGGAATTACAGACAACTTCGTAGAAACATTCCAAATTCATAGCTGTCTGTGGGTTTACCTGAGTTCTTGGTTGAGACAGCACTGCAGCCCAAACTCTTCCTTTGTTGAATCCTGCTTTCTCCCTTTCCTTATAGGTGTTAATCACAACGAACATCCATCACACTGAATTACATCAAAGAGATTACTTTCCAAATTATGTATTCTGCAACACTTACTCCATGGTGAAAAAAATAATGTATACTTTTAAACTATTTTTCATTAAAATGCAATGAAACTTTCAATTTCAGACAAGATGGAATAACCAGAATACTGTTTGTCTTCCCAGGGGGGAAAAAAAAAAACAACAACAACAAACGCATACACACAAAATATCTGTAGTGATTGTACTGCCACCAAGGCCATGAGAGAAACTACTGTGTCCTCACAGTGAGAACCTTGCAGAGTTCCTGAAGAAGAAGCCCAAGACAGTTGTGTGACTTTTTGAACACTGAGACCCTCAGGAGTTTCTGTCTTGCATTAGTCCATACTTAGACTACAGTTATTCATCAAAATTGTCATTTAAATGTTTGTGGACCTAGTGGCTTTAGCTATAGGTAATCAGATCTCAGTTGCTGCACATCTCTGAATGTGCATATCTTTCTATACACATAATTATAAAAAGGGAATAAAATACATCAAAATAAAATTGTTATTTCTGTTCGGGCTTGAGTGTTTAAGTTAATCTTTATTTTTCTATTTATCCTTTGCACATTTAAAAAATTTTCTACGATATTTTTATAGTAAGTAAATTATCATAAATTTCATTGAATACAATATTGGAACTGATTTAGGAAATTAAATGTTTCACTACTATGAACAAAAATCACAAGATTCTATATTTCATTTAATGATAACTAAAAATAGTTACCAAATTCCATATTGCCTTTCCCTTAATGTCTCATTTCCTATTACAGTCACATCATAGAATCCAATCCTGAGTACATTGGATCCCAAGTATACAATAACATAGTCAGATCATCAAATGAGAATTCATCAATATTTGGTTAGAATAAATGGAGTGTTAAACAATAGGGATTGAAAAGTAAAAGAGAAACATTAAAAGCCACAAATAATGTTTTAATCAAGGTAGGAGAATAGAATAACCAAAGAGAGTAGACATGTAAGGCTATTAAAGGAAGGATTTTAAAATAAGAAAAAAAATATGTTGTTTAGTTAATGATTTGAACAAACCAACACTAAAAAATAATCACTTATAAAAAATTTATAATTGAACATCTCTATGTTGATTATATTAAGAAAAGTTTTTTTGTAAATGTGATAGTCATATTTTAGTGATATGCCCTCACAGATGAAATAACATAATATTTGGGACTTACTTTAAAGTAATACAGTGGGTTGGAAGTATAGATGACACAAGATTGTTGAAATGTTTATAATTATGCTTGCTTATGTTTATGTATTTCACTAATAAATTAAATAAATAATGAAGAAGCAAAGAAAACACATTATTACAATACTGAATGCCTATATAAAAAGGAGAACTTTACATTAATGAGAAGACTCAGGGTAACCTTCAGCTTTGTCCTGTGCTCTTAAGCATAGTCTTCATTCTCCTTCTGAAAATTCTTGGGCAAGTTCTCTTCTATCTACTTTGATTTTCTCATCTGCAAAGAATTGTACATTCTTTGAGAACATAATTTAATGGTATTAAGTGAGAAGAATAGTTGTTAAATGTATAGTGTAGTGATCACTATGTATAAAGACGTCATATGTATTATTTGCTATTAAAATTACTTTCTTGAATAGTGGCTAAAATAAATACTAACTGTAGCTTCATTTACTGTCTTTAAGAATCAAAGAGAATATATGATTTAGGTTTTGTTTTGTTTTGTTTTTTTTTCTATAAATTCAGTTAAGTTAATAGACTGTATTTCAACTATTGCTATTCCCTAGATATTGAGCTAAGCTTTCGTTTAGATACTAAAAGCAAACACAACGCAGTCTGGGTCCACTTCAAGAACCTTAGGATCTAGGGGTGATGGAGAAGGATAATCAGGGAGAAGAAGAGATTTTTAAAAACACAAAAAGTAATGATTGTTAAAGTGATGATTGTTAAAGTAATAGATATGGTAATTATTCTGATTTGATCATTATACAAATGTATGTATGCACTGAAAAATCAGAAAGTACCCCACAGTATGTACAACTATTAAGTCAATTATAAATTAAAAATTAATTAAATAGTAAGGAAACAAAGGTGCAGTTTAAGTGACTTTCCCATATTAAAGTAATTCACTAGTGTCAAGGATAAGAATAGAAGTTTTCTAAATCCAGATTTCCCAAATTATGGGTCTTTGCTCTCTTTTGTGTGGTACGCTGTCTGACACACTATTTTTCCAGGAAAGCAATTTGAAATGGGTCGAAGAAAAATCTGTCGTAATATTGAATAGCTATGTATATGCATTTTTCCAAAGGAATTGGATCTGTGATGTTGGGGCTCATTTTTTTTTTTTTTTTGTTCTTGTTGTTTGTTTGTCGCTATTGATTTTATAGTTTGGATAGCCCTGGGCCTTAAGTAGGTGAACAATAAATATTTCTTGGATGATTGAATACATAATGAGCCAGATGTATGTATTTTACTAGGCTTTGTTGGGATAATTAGTTGTTCTATATGTTAATACACAGAAAACACCATTCCTCTGTGGTTTTATTGTTTTCTTCATAAGATAATAATAATATGCACTTAAAAGTTAAATAAAATTATAATACATAAGTATCATTTAGCTAGTTTGTAATCATTTGTTAAAAACATTAAGCTATTCCAGCTTCAGGGAAAGACCTAATAATTGATTGTGTGCTCAAAAATCTGAACTCCAAATAAAATTTTAAATTATGTACATAAAATAGATCATTTGCTGTTTATATTTTTGAGCACTTTAATACATTTTACAGATAAGAATTATTATTATGGCTAGCACTTAAGTTAAAAAAACCACATTTGTTTCTCTTAATTATAGAAGTAGGATATGAAAATGGTTCACAATTAATCATTTAAATCATATATATATATTAAATCATATATATATATATACACACTGTGTGTGTGTGTGTGTGTGTATATATATATATATATATATATATATACAC
>NW_016107332.1:10411413-10443800 GCF_001604975.1 Cebus imitator
TGTGTGTGTGTGTGTGTGTGTGTGTGTATATATATATATATATATATATATATACTTTAAGTTCTGGGATACAAACACATTTTTAGTTTTAGAAGCCTCACTTTTTTGCCAAGATGAAAACTGATGTTTTGAGAGGTTTCTAGAACATAAATTCCCTTTTGTTCAGAAATTAGAGACGCAGATGACGCACAAGCAAGAATTTTAAGTAATCTTACATTTTAATATTTGAAATAATATGTAGAATTTGAAATATGTATTTTTAAGAATTTTTAATAATATACATTTTTGCTGCAATGTATTTTAACTTATATATGCGGTTAACTCCTCTCTCAGGCTCAAAGGTTTTTTTGTTTTTTTTTTTTAACTTTTTTATTTGTTTTGCTTGTATTTACCCTGAGCCTGAATTTTCACTGAACACTTGCTAAAGAACTGCTGTGAGCCAATATTATTCTTGCTCTCATGTACGTAACAAGAAGCTTTAAGAAATACTTCTTAGAAAAAAAATCACTGTAGAAATACAAAGCATGATTTGTGTTTATGATGAGAAGTTGAAAAGGAAAAGATGTAGGATATATTTCTGAGGATTCTATAACCTTATCTGATCGGGCTGACAGTTCTGACGTTCCATTTGTACAGAGTAAGAAGGTCTCCAATTGTTTGCAGATCACTTAGCAATTGATGATGCCATTTTTCTTGGGCAGCCCATTTGCCAATTGATATATTCTGGCGGAATCAAGGCTTGGAAAGACACAATGAAAGTAACAGAAGTGTCTCCATTAATAGATAAATCCGACAAGTAATAACTGTGAGATAGAGTTAAGAAATTGTGTTTAATCCATAAACAAGTATTAAGTCTATTATCTATGAAATTGTCGAAGGTACAGGCACTTAAAGGTATTCACAGTTCAATTATTACTGTGAGATATATTTCTTCCCTGCCTTGCTTTTATGTAAGGATAATTACTGAAGTAACATATTTTAAATAAACCATTAAGTAATAGCTCCTTTAATTTGGAAAAAAATTATATAAACATTCAAGTAATAATGAATAATTAAATTTTATTGAAAGACATATTTCACAAAGACAGATCTCTAGGTTTTAATTTTTAAAAATTGTTATATTTTCTATCACTATTTGTCATAGTACTTGCTGATTTCATCCTTTCTTTACTACTAAAGCAGGAAAATTCAAGTAGGTTGGTTATATGGGGATGATGAAAATTCTTCATCTGTAACACCCTTCTACTGCATTGCTTTTTCATCCGTACTGCAACCCTTTATGGGTCTCTGATCTATCACAATGGCTGTCAAAACGATTGATGAAGCTGCTGCTTAGGAAATATTTAGAAGCTTGGGTCCTTAGGTTTGTGGCAAAGGGCAATGGAAAGCCTTGTGAACATGACCAAACTACACTTCCGGTGGGTCAGAAAGGCTAGTAATTATATAAATAAATTACTAAGCAAAGTGTTATTCAAAAGTAATTTTTAGCAGAAAAAAATTGTTTTGAATTGGTCTGGGTCCAAGTGTTGCATAATGGGTCATAACTGAATCGTTTATGAGACATTTAAAGATCACATGAACAAAAGTCTCTTCAAGGATCAATGTTAACGATCTAGGTTTTCCATTTATACTACGAAATTAGATTTACATTCATGTAAGTCACAGATACTTGTATTATGGTATCTTTTTGCTTCATCTTCCTTCTCATTTTCTAGATCTCATTCATAGAGATAAGACGTTGATTTCACAAACTAATGTATCCATTGTTGGTTAACTTCTAGTAAGAAAATTAATGGACTATGGGAGCTAGATAAAGCAAGATTCAAATCTTTATTCTACCATATACCCAATAAGTTTATTTGCTTGTCTTTAAATGGGGCTAATAATAATTAAATCCCATAATTACTGAGAATTTCAAGGCAGTAATTCATTAAATAGATACACAGATTTAACAGATATTAGTTCATTTTCCTTTCACTAAAAATGTAGCCCAAATTATAATGAATTTGAAGAAAAATACAAATGATATGTGGTTGAGCCTGTTTAGAAGAAATAGAAGCAAATTTTCTCAAGCCGAGTTTGGCAAAATAATCTTCAAAACAATAGCTATTCTATAAATTGACACTAATCACGATTAATTGCTCCCCAGAATAAGTAAGAATGGAAAACATGATAATGTAATCAAAGATATGGACAAAAAACTAATTCATACAAAGAAAATACATTTTTTGTAAAGATTCCTAACATAGAAGTGAGAAAATTAATAATTTTAAAAGACCAACCCTTAGATCGATTACAAAAATTGCTAATTTCGGAATTACAGAACCATTGTGATATTGCACAAAAATGAGCATCATTGACATTTTCTAACTTCTGTTCTTTGCGTTTTTCTTTTGATTCACTTAGAACGTTTATGTTATTATTATGTACACAATAGAACATAAGCTGCAGGAGGCCAGGCAGTTTTGTTTGCTTACAACTGTACCTCGAGTACTTGAAACAATGCTAGATAGGTAGTAGAGTCTCAGAAAATATTTCTTAACATTTTTAAGAAAGAAGGGAAGTTCTCATCACACACACAAAATGATCAATGTTAGAGGCAATGGATATACAAAATACCCTGAACTGATTATTTATACATTGTATCTATGTACCAAAAGAGCACACTGTACTCCATAGCATGTACAATTATCATATGTCGACTACTTAAAAAAATTTAAAAGAACTAAGTACAGGAAGGAATAAGTGAAAGAAAAATGAGCAAATAAATGAATGGACAAACCAGCTACATTTCAACAATAACCTGCACTTTTCACTCTGTTAAAAGTTAAATAGATGTCAACTGTAGAAAAGTAGATATTATTATTAACCCTTTTTAACAGAGGAGGGAAATGTGCATTAAACCTTCATAAAAAGAAATCACATCTCTGTTAAATGATAAAGACAAGACAGAAATCCATACAATAAGACTCAAGTGGTCTAGCTTTAATCTATTCTGTCCCAATTACTGGAACAATTCTAGACTTATTGATCATATTTTATTGCTGTTTCAACTACTGTTAATTTCAGCTTTAATATCTATAATTTTCCTCTTTGTTTCCCTGAAATATATTTAATCTGTTATTTAAAACTCTTTAATTTGAACATTAATTTTATTTATTTTAACTCTTTCATGACTAATATTGGAAACCAGAAACCCAAAAAGACAACTTTTGTAGAAACTGATTTTTGTGTAATGTACGCAGTCATTGCCATTATGTCAGTAGTCAATTTTTTTCAGTTTTCCTTTGTTGTACTGATTTCTTGGACTAATATTTAATTTCTAGAGGAACTAGACAGTTTAAAACTTTAGCAATTTAAAGTAATTTAGTAATTTAAAACTTTTGTAATTATATTTCTGTATGAAATATATTTAGATATATTTGTGTTTTATTTCCTATGATATAAATATCTAATGCTCTATAATGACAAGATGTGATAATTAAATGCACTTCTATCATCAAGATAACTATATTGATCTTCTTTAAACTTTTGTCACAGTTTGTTATTTCCTTTTTTTTTTTCAGGTGTTTGGTATATGTATTTGCTATCTTATCCTCTATTATTTGGATTTTTATTGTTAGATTTAAAATTTTTACTTTATTTATTATAAATAAGAAATAAAAATAATTCTACACACATATATTGTAAGCTGAGATGAGCTATGTTTTTTTTAATTCCATTCATTTCCCAATTTTGTACATATAATAGATTCACATTTTTAGATTTAGATTCACATTTAGTTTTAGAGTAACATTTTGATTTCTAAAAATATTTTTCATGTAATATCTGTACATTTCTACTAAGGTTTCTGTAAACCACTTAAATATATTTACTTGGCTATAAGTGTGTTTTACTCTTTTACTTCCACATTACCAATCCTTTGCATCATAACTTTCCTGTGTATTACTTTTAGATTTCAATATTTTACAAGAATAAATATCTATAATTTTACCTTGTCATATGTTAAAATACATGCTTAAAATTTTAGAATTCTTTTAAAATAGAAGAATTCTACATATAATTTGTAACAAATCAGGTTTCTAACTCTAATAGTTGAGTCTACAGGTGTTAATACTAAAATTATGAAATTTTTAGTTTGGGACTCATCATCATTACATATTTTTAATGAAGTACTTTATGTTGAATTCTAGCACCCCTTTCTTTTGTAATGTTTACGTGAAGCATCTTTACTACATTAAATTTTTCTCTTCTTTCTTTGATTTATCCTGGACATTAGCAGTTATCTATTAGTAGATATTTTTTAAATGCTTACCAGCACTGTCATCCCCTCCTGCTTTGTCCACACTCCTCCATTCTCACTCCCACTGATTCTCTGTGATTATTTTCACTAGAATGTGCATACTTTACCTGATAATCAAGATTTGTTAAAACTGAACTTAATTTCCTTTTCTCGCAAATCACCTCATTTGAAATTTCCTTTCTTTGATTGCACTGACTGCCACAACTCCTAATATTTGATAACAAAAATTATTTCTAGTTTCTGTCTAAAATTCTGGAGTGCCATTCTTCTAACTAATATGTTGATGCCTTTAGTGAAGTACATAAACACATGCACAAAGTGAACTGCCATATATGATTAAAACAGAGTAATAATAAATGTATAAGCCACTGTTCCCTCCTTAGGCCTCCTTCTCATATTTAGATTTTAAATAGTCACATTTTCTATTCTGTCAGTCTCAAGAAGGAAAGAAAAGTGTCTACATTGTCCAACAGCCAACATATAGTATAGTGCCAACTAAACAACAGATTCTCCATAACCAATTAATGAATTATTAAATAAACTTAAGTGTATTTTTGCTCTAATAGCATTTAAACGTCTTGTAAATACATCATGCATTTACATGCATGTACAAATAGATGTACAAATGGATGCATAATGAGAAATTAAAATGAATTATACTTCACAAAGCTAAAATTCACACTCCCTAATTTTCAGTATCTGATACTTTTAACGCTTCTTGAATTTTGTGCTCACCAATGTAATATATATAATATGTATACACTCATGCATTACATATGTGTGTGTGTGTGTGTGTGTGTGTGTGTGTGTGTGTGTGTGTGTATTATAGAGAGAAAGAGAGGAGGAGAGAGAGAGAAGATATTTGATTTTCTTTCTATTTTTACTAAGAAGTTTTCATAATTTAAATGTAATGCCTAGTCAATTACATGCTGAATCACGCAGCATGTTTATTATGTATTTATTCAGCATTTTGAATTCAGGTCTTATTATGGGCATATAATAGAATAACTAATTTTTGGACTCTGTCAGTTTAGGTAAATGTGTCTGACCTCAGCTCATGGAAGATCACATGAATTTCTGCCAGGTTTCCATGAGGACTAAAGTTTTCCTCAAACTCAATTTTCTTTTAGAGACTGTCCTTCAACAAATACTGGAAAATTATTATACAAAAGCTGAAGTTTTTTGCAAAATCTGAACTGTATATGTACAGTATATGTATATAGAACAGTTAAATTATTCTATGTAGAGGGATGTGTATTCCATTTAGAATGATAGTTACTGACAGGAAGTCATGTTACAGTGACAACGTGGGTCAAGTTTTCACTTGGTTGATTCCTCTTACAAATTTAAGTATCAAATTGCACAGAATGTGAGGCTTCCCTCAAAATGAGGTGGCTATTCTTTAAAACATTAAAAATAGAACTCCTACATGATTCAGCAATCACATTGCTGGCTATAGATCCAAAGGATAGTAAATTAGTGTGTCAAAGAGATATCTGCATTCCTATGTTCATTGCAGCATTATTTGCAATTTCCACGATAGGGACTCAACCTAAGTAGCCATCAATATATCAACAGATAAAGAAGATGCACTTTTATATACACAATATAATACTATTCAGCCTTAATAAAGAAGGAAATCATGTCATATGTGACAGTACGAATGAGCCTGGGGACATTATATTAAGTAAAATAAATTAGCTATAGAGAAACAAATACCACATGATCTCAGGTGTGGAATCTTAAAAAGTTAATCATATAGAGAGAGTAAAATGGCATTTATCAGATACTGGAGGTTGGAGGAATTGGGAAGATGTTGACCAAAATACACCAAATTTCAGTTAGAAAATAAATTCAAGAGATCTGTTGTACATCATGGTGACTACAGTTAATAACAATATACTGTATATTTGAAAATTGCTGAGAGAATAGATTTTATGTTCTCCAAACCAAAAACTGATATGTACTTTAATGCCTATATTAAATAGTTTGATTTAGCCATTCCACAATGTATACATCTATTAAACATGATGTTGTACAACATAAATATTTATGATTTTTATTTGTCAATTTAAAAATAAAATTAACATAAAATAAGAGGAACAAAATGCATGTATTATTTTCCCTGTATATACATTCACATAAACTAATCAAAATTTTGCAAGTATACACTTACATAAAATGTGTGTGATGTGTATGTATGTGTTCTCTGTGTTTTCACAAGGAAAGTTTCAATTATAATGATTTATTTTAAAATGTTATTAACTGATACGGTTATAGAAAGAATAGAATAGGCATTTGTAGTATTTGGTAAATTGGGGCAACAAGGCATGAATATTAATGTAAAAAATATATATAAAGGATAGAACAGATAGGTGGCCCTAGGGCAAAAATTACTGCAACATAAAATAAAGAGAAACTTTATCTGAGAGAAAAGTAATTTAGACTTATAAACAACAACATCTCAGAGAGCCATGATATGAACAATTAAAAATAAATGAGTTAATTTTAATATGGCTTAGTGGTCCTGATTGATCTTACAGAGCTTCTGTTGACAATACAGAAAGAATCAATTTAGAATCCAATTTACAATAAAGTTTATGATCCTCATTTAGTGGATTTTGATATCTCAGGAAATACAGTGATATAAGAATATTAAAAACTGCCCCATCTCTGTGTAATCGATACATCTTTATTAAAAAAATAGGCTAGCTTCAAGACTTCTAAGACAACTTAGCAGTGCTGAATCTATAGAATTTCCAAATCACATCAGCTATTATTTATTTATATAGGTTCATTACACATCTCATTTCCAGACTATTAACACTGATGCCATCCAATCAAATGAAAATTCATCATTTAACAATAGAGTAAACCAAACACATATATATATATATATATGTTCATATATATATATATATATGTTCATATATATATATATGTTCTTATATATATATATATAAGTTCTTATATATATAAGTTCTTATATATATATATATATATATATATATGGAACTTTAGGAGAAGCACAACAAAATAGTGTTAAGAGAATTATGGAAAGAGATGTATATTATATATTCAGGATGATAATATTCTACAATTATTGATTTTGTAAGGAGTGTGAATCAATTATTGAAGTCATAAATAAAATAGAATAAAAATTCCTATTATCTATATTATGTAAAACAATTTGTTTAGTTAATATTATGACACTGAATTTTTATAGGTTTTATTTTATTTGACAAAATAGCTAACTTTGATAATTCACTGTTAATTCTCTTTAAGAGTTAATGAATCATTTCTGCAGAAATACGGATGGCACTAAAAAACTTTTGAACTCATTTATACTTTTTAATTAATATTCACTCAACATAAAAATTGTGATCATATGATTTACATTACAGTTGAATTATATGCAGATGTATATAGATTGTAGGATGCATGGCAGCTTTCTCTATTTTAAAAATGTTTTTACCCTCAAGAAAATGTTATGATGTATATACCAAAAGAAATTCAGAGTTTAAATTACATAAATTAAAATTTCTAAAAAACCTTTATCATTTGGCAAAATTCCACCTTATAAAGCATCACATAGGAAATGGATATGTCTTCCAAAGCCATGCTCCTCATAACACTCACTAGCTATTAAATATAATAACTCAATAAGCTTATTATTTGTGGCTCATCAATTAACTATCTCTTTCTTTAAACTGAGCAGCAGGAAGTGATATATCCTATATACACCATATACCACATATGTATAGCCTTCCCCACTAACAAAATTCAACACCGGAGTATTACGTTTGTTAAAATAAATAAACCTACATTGACACAACAGGATCACTCAAGGTCCACAGTTTGCATTAGGTTCACTCTTGCTCTTGTATATTCTATGGATGTGGGAAAATGAATAATGATGCATATGCACCATTGTAGTATCAAACAGAGTATTTTCAAAGCCCTAAAAGTCCTCTGTGCTCTGCTTACTCATCTCTCCTTTCCCCTTTACCTCTGGCAACCACTAATCCTTTCACTGTCTCCACAGTTTTATCTTTTCCGCACTTTCATATAGTTAGAATCTTAACCATATTAAGCCTTTCCAGATTGGTTTCTTTTACTTTGTCTTTCCAATGTTTTTTAATGGCTCAATGGCTTATTTCTTTTTAGTCTTGAATAACATTCAATTGTCTAGATATACCACTGTTGACTCGTCTATTCACCTACTTAAGGACATCTTGGTTACTTCCAAATTTTGGCAATTATAAATGAAGATACTAAAAACATCTGTGTGCAGATTTGTGTGTGGACAGAAGTTTTCAATTCATTTGGGTAAATAACAAAGAATACAATTGCTGGATCATATGATAAGAATATACTTGAATTCTTTTTCAGTTAGGAAGATGAATTTAAAAAAAAAAAGAAGAATATACCTGATTTTAGAAGAAACTATCAAATTTGATACCATATTGTAATTTCACCAGCAATAAATGAGAGTTCCTAATGTTCCATATCCATATCAGCATCGGGTATTGTCGGTGCTTTGTATTTTGGCCATCTCATAGGTGTGCTTTTAGGTCTTTTGTCCAATTGTAAATTTGGTTGCTCATTTGATCATTGCTGCATTGTAAAATTTCTTTCATATATTTTTAAAAATTGTCCTTTATTACTTGTATTTTCACAAATATTTTCTTCTAATCTGTTGCTTGTCTTCTCATTCTTTTGACAGTGTCTCTCAGAGAAGTAATTCTTAATTTTTATAAAGTTCAGTTTAACAATTCTTTCACGGGTCATGTCTTTGGTGTTTTATCTAAAAAGCCATTACCATATCCAAGATCATCCCAAACCCAAGATTTTTTCTTTGTTTTCTTGCAGAAACATTATAATTTTGTACTTTATATTAGGTCTATAACTCATTTTGAGGCAATTTCTGTGAAGGGTATAAAGTTTGTGTTTGGATTTTCTTTTGGTGAATGGGGGCATGTGAAATACTATGGTTCCTGGACCAATTGTTGAAAAGGCTATTTTGCTTCATTGATAAGTCAACTGATCTTTGACTAAACAGCAAAAGTAATACAATGGCAGTGTGGTTATGTGGGTCTATTTCTGGGCTGTTTTGTTGATTTATTTATCAATTTTTTCTTTAATACAACTTTGTCGGGATTACTGTAGCTTTATAGTAAGTATTGAAGTCAGGCAGTGTCAGTAGTCTGAATTTGTTCTTCCCCTGCAATATTGAATCGGCTATTCTGGGTCTTTTACCTCTTCATATAAACTTTAGAATCAGTTTGGCAATAACTGCAAAATAACTTTCTGAGCTCTTGATTAAAATGCATTACATCTATATTTTAATTTGGTAAGAACTGACACCTTGACAATATTAAGTCTTTTATCCATGAACATGAAAGATCTATTTATTTAGTTCTTCTTTTATTAATTTGATTAGACTTTTAGCTTTCCTTATACTGATATCATACATATTTTATTCAGCTTTATGCGTAAGTGTTTAATTTGAGGGTTACAAAAGGTATTGTATTTCTAATTTCAGATTAGAAATCTTTTATCACATTAAGGAAATTCTTCTCTGTTTTTCAGTTTGTTGAGACTTTTTCTCATGCATGGCATTGGAACAAATATTTTTAGAAGTTAAAGATGAAGACATTAAAATGATTAGAATTCATGAGTCCTTAAAAATTCTTCAATATTCTCCAGGATAATCTATCCTTCACTTTGAAGAACAATGGGCTAGAGATATCTGTAACAACCAAGCAAGAAGAGAGGGAAGCGGTTGGATAGTTGAATTTCCGCGATTTGGTGGAGCAAGGATGCATTTTTTCCCTCTTAATCAAGGAAATCTTGCAGAGGGAAGCAAAACTTAAGTCATGATTCAGGTTCCTTCATGAGATGCTTTCTTATGAGGTAAGTTGATCTCAGCAGAAACAGAATATTGATTTGTTTTATAATGTCCTTGTCGAGGGAGACAAATCCCAATCAGTTTGGCAAAAGTAGATAAACTATACTCAGCAGAATGCTTTAAAATCCTTCATAATAAAGCTCCAGGCATCTGCAACCCATAGATGACAGGAAGTCAGATTTGACAACATTATTTTTTAAATAATTTGTCATTTTCCTTTAACACATTCCCCCCCTGCCTTAATTCCCTTCCTTGACTACTGAGAAGCCAGAATGCAGATAAAATGGGATGGGAAAACTAAAGCTTTGGGAGCAAAAATTTAAATGCACCCCATTCCCACTGAGGCAACATGGAAGCCTAAGCTTTAGGGATCACAGAGGCATTGAAAGAGGTATGAAAAGGCCTGGTGATCTAGAGTCTGTACACAAAACATTTTAATAGCTGTGAACTAGCCTATTTCAATACCTCAAAGAAAAAAAATACTATAAGTTATATCACAAATACTGCTAAATAATGGGAATGGAATATCCAACAAAGGGTACCTGAAATAGTGACTTAAGAGAGCAATAACCACTTTGTACCCCCTAGGTCACAGCCTACTCAACAGCATGGTTTCATAGAAATGCCAAAATAATTTATTCATGTGAAAATATTAAATGTGTTATGATGAATATGGGCTGACGTCCTTTTGACACATTGCTGATTCCAGAAATAAATCAAATTTGAATGCTGTCCACATAGGATATATACTTTAATAGAGGAGACAGATGATAAACACAATCATGATATATCCTATGACGCACTTGGGGAAACCACAAAAGTTCTCGCTATGTTTAGCAGTAGAATTTCTATAGTGTTTTTTTCTTCAAGTTATAAAATTGAAAAAAGCCCTAAAATTATATCTTTTAAATATGACAAAGAATAAACAAGTACACTAACAAAAGGAATATTGCAAATCAAGCAGAAAAACAATGAAAGCACAAAAGAAAAATTATCAAAGCATAGGTAATTTGCAATTGACAAAGGAAACCCAGATGGCTAAGAAGAATGAGAAGATATATTTAAATATGTATTCATTACTTTTATTAGAGATACTAATTAAAACAACAGTGAGATAGTGGTTTTTCAATAGTTAGACAAAGTTTCAAAGTTGGATAACACCAAATTTGGAGACAATCTGGAGAAATAGAAATTCACACTCCGTCTTTCTAACAAGACATATCCTAAAAATATGTTTGGGACCAAAAAAATCATCATCAGAATAACTTTTAGATTTACTAAATTTGACACTTGCTTTCTTCATTCTAAATGGAATTCAGAAATCTCAATTTGTAAGTGATTCCAAGAAGTTCATATGTGCATCAAAGATGAAATTATTCATTGTCTTTAACCACAGGTAATTATACAAATTATTGTAGAATTAGACATGGAATAGACCAAATGAGACTGAAAAAAACAAATGCTATGTATAAATTTTTTTAAGTAGGAAAAATCTGAAATACAGAAAACTGGGTAATTTATAACAGTGTTCACCAATATTTTATGAATATTTTGTCATTATCCTCTTTCTGTTTTTCAATTCTGAGGCACTGGGGTATACTATATAACCTGCATGAGCAAAAGTATGATATATGTATTTAGGCATACACATATTTAAAACATTCTTATTCATTATAATTTTTTAAACTCCAATAATTTCATTTAAGTATCTTAATGTTTGTATTCATATCCTTTAATAATTTTTCTAACAAAGTATCTAAAATGACATCATTGCTGTTTCTATATATATTATTTCCTCCAAAGACAGTAAATATTTTATGAGCATAAAATTAGTCCTGTGGCATTAAGATAAAATTGTGGAAATCTATCTCTTCCAAATAAAGGTTTAGAATATTTGCTTTCTCTAAATCCCATCATCTTGATAGTGTAAAGTCAAATATAATTCTACCACATTCAAGAGATAGTTTACTTTTCTCTCTGTTAAGATTTTAAAAATCAAGGATATTTTCTTTCTTATTATTCTGAGTTCTTTCAGTCATTTCATTGAATGCATGATTTTGAATGTTTTTGTATTTAGTAATGTATTCCATTTTGTGTTAAAAGAATAAATTTTGGCATGTAAAAAAATTCACTTCTTGTAAAACGTTCCAATAATATTCATGTTTAGCTACATTATTTAGCTCTATTATTGTGCCAGCAGGGAGTCCTAAATTGCTTACAGAAGATTAAGTCAAGGAGGACACAAAAATGGGTCTTGACAACTAAACTGTTTTCTAGTAGACTTGGTATATTCTGAAATTGTTTATAAGACCGATTTGTGCCTTAGGTACTGCTCTTTTACAGAAAATAAGGTCAGTACATAACTCAAAAAGTTTTGCAACTCAACCAACTTAGCTTCCTGTCTTCCTGTCCTTGTTATTTGTTAAACTATGTCAGCAACCGTTTTTGTTTTTGTTTTTTCACTCCCTACTCAACTTCCTCATTTGATCAGCTTGAGGGCTATTTTGTTGTTATGGATGAAAATCAATCATTGGGGTAACTCTCTAGGGGTAGGGCTATGGAAAGTATATTGAACTTTCTTTAGGGTTTGATTTTGCTGTTTACTATGCTTGTGAAATTGGCCAATATAGTATTTTTCAGAACTTTAGTTTGTTTATCTGCATCGAAAAATTAACATACGCATCAAAGACAGCTTGTATATATAAGGAAAACATGTATTACATAAATTCTAAAATGCTATTAAAACAGGAAGCATTATTTAACACACAGTGAAGTATCATATAGGTTGTCAAGGCCGGATTCCTGGAAATCTTCATTTTCAGTCAGAGTCCATGTCAGTCTGTGCAAAAGTCCTCATTCACATCCACGTCTCTCATCCCACAATTGATCTCAAACCACACACCTCTTCTTTCTCTCTTCATCTGTCTATCTTTAGCTCTGCCTTTCTCTATCTCTATAATTTCACTTCACTGTCCCTGCCTTAGTCCAGGACCATGACTAGTAGAAACGTTTCTGAATAGGTTTCTGGTTTCTACTTATAACCCTAAAATATGCTCCACACAGAAGTCATAATGATCTTTTGAAATGTAGATCAGGTCATTCCATTACTTCATTTAATCCTGTAATAAGACTCAACTGCCTGACTGTGCTTTTCATTGCCCTTTGGTATCTTACATGGGCCCAACCTTGCAACTGCTTCAAGGGGCTTCTTTCCCTCTTTTCTCTTGCTCATAGGTTCCAGCCACACCTGCTTTCTTGGCATGTAGCACAATTCTCAATAGACAGTAGGTATCTGATATAGTATTTGAATTGAATTGAATAAGTGAAGTAACATCTCATAAATTGAGATGTTACTTCATTAATCACAAGTTACTAGGTATGTAAAATGTGTAGGGAAAATTCATAAATGAGAGTTTTATTATCCAAATGGGACGATCAAACAAAGACATACACACAAGTGTACATATATATGTGTATACAACTACACAGAAAAATGCTAATACTATTCAAGGAACTCAGAATAAAAGGGAAAGCACACGGCAAAACAAGTAAGTGTGACCAGATCTGTTATTGACTGAAGGAACTTTCAGAAATGCAGAGGATAATATTAATGAGAGTATATGATAAAAATAACTTCAGAGAGAGGAAAATAGAGAACAACGGGGAAAGCAACAGAGAGAGAGAGAGAGAGAGAGAGAGAGAGAGAGAGAGAGGACGGAGTTTAAATGTTAAATTTGTTGTTAGAATGAGTTCATTACAAAAACATCATCATAGGAGACCTGAATTCTAAATATGTCTCTACCCCTCACTTGTTCTATGATTTTGGCCATTTGCTTTTCCTCTTGGTCTCAGTTTAGGAAAATTGGAGACATTAATTATTAAAGTTTCACTTTAACATAGTAAAGCTCAATATTTTCTTTTCTGATAATTACAGGTGAAGAGGAAATTTAATGTGGGTGTAGGCATGCTAAGGGTAAGAGAGTAGATTTTTCTTTTTTTTTAAGACAGGATGCTGCTCTGTAGCCCAGGCTGGAGTGCAGAGGTGTGATCTCAACTCACTGCAACCTCCACCTCCCAGGTTCAAGTGATTCTCCTGCCTAAGCCTCCCGAGTAGCTGGGATTACAGGCATGTGCCACCACGCCTGGCTAATTTTTGTGTTTTTTGTAGAGAAGGGGTTTCATTATGTTGGTCAGGCTTGTCTTGACTTCCTGACCTCATGATCCACCCACCTCAGCCTCCCAAAGTGCTCGGATTACAGGCGTGAGCCACCTCGCCCAGCCAATCCTTTCTTTATCTGAATATAATTGCTGTAAATATCATCTAATATTTGTTAGATTTTTAAATGTTTAAAATATTTATGTTTACGTATCTAATTTCTAGAAGCCGTATTTAGTACTTTTCAAAATTAGTCAATTTTGAGAATCTCATGCTCCTTAATCATGTGTTTTATAAGCCTTTAATTTCAAACAAATAAAATATACATATTATAGTTACTGTAAATCAAAAATTAAAATTGCTACAATTTTTAGGAAGCGTTTTTTTAAAAACTGTTATATTTGCTCATGGTAGAAGCATTCTCCTGTTTTTTACGTGGGCCAATAATCTTTGGAAATTTATCTCTGGGAATTATTTGAGGGCTATATTTAGAGCATATTCATCCAGAATTGTTGTTTTTGACTAGTTTGGGCTAGGTGTCTAAGGATATGCTTAGAGTGTTCTGAGGCACATTTTAAGACTCCCAATAAACACTTGTTTGTTTTTCTTTTTTTTATTATTATTATTTTTTTAATTATACTTTAAGTTCTGGGGCACATGTGCAGATCCTGCAGGACTGTTACATAGATATACACATGCCATGGTGGTTGAAAATCAAACCCTGCATGTTCTCACTCATGAGTGTTGAACAGCGTTTTTCATTTTTGTTTTTGTCTCCTATTGCCAAGATGTATAAGCACATGCATTGTCCAATAAATGCTAAATCCAGCATGCTAGAATAGATGCATGGCCCCAAGTTTATGCTGGTTTCAGCAGTCATTTAACTATTTGAATTAACATTGTTACTAATCTCTGATCCTAATGATATTCCTCATTTTTTTCCCACCTCTCAACGATTTGTGGCTTTTGTTTTGAACCAGTAGTGTATTTCCAGCAACCTACTGTGGAAATGTACCGAGGTCATTATCAGGGGATACAGGTAGATAGGTATTCAAAAGCCTTTTAAGAATGAACTCAAATTAGAAAAGGAGATGATAAGGAAAAAAAACGTTCTCTAACTCTGGCCGCTGTCTTTTTTTGTTTTTGGTCTGCATCAGCATGAATACTAAATGTTATTTATTAAAAATTATTCATTTTTTGAAGGCGACTTCTCCATTGTCTTTGTTCTTTTTGATTTTCCTTTAATATTTTTTCTTTGATAACTCCATAAATATTTGTATGACATTGAATTAATATAAACTATTTTGCATAAATATGATCATTATATACACTGCCTCTAGAATATTGTTTTTCATGTTAATTTCATTAACTCATATTATTTCCTGTGTGTATGTGTGTGTGTGCATGTGTGTGTGGTGTGTGTGTGTGTATAAGTATATAAGTATAAAGTTGTGGGAAGCAAAAATCAATTTGCATGAAGAAATTGAATTAGAATTAAAGAGCATTTTATTTCAATTTGCATACCATAAATGGTAATGAGTGTATATGCATGTATGTGAATTTTTATAGAAATATATCATGGTAATTGTTTCAAGTCTACTTTTTTTGCTAATGTGTGAAATAAACTTACCCATTTAGTGTAGACTTTTAAAGATATAAACACTTCACATTAAGTATCTTGTTTGTAAACAGAATGTTTCTCAAAACTTTAACTATTTTGCTTTTATAAAGAAAAATTATACAAGCAAAAATTTAACTATTTTGCTTCTATAAAGAATTATCTTATACATAATGCAAATTAGTTTTCTTGGTAAGAAGTTTTTAAATACATGCTTTCACATATTTTTCACCACAGTATTGTAAATATGAGGAAATTTGCAAGGTGGTTCATTATAATCTTACTCCGAATGAAAGAATTATTTCAAATTAATATAATATATTAGTGTCTAGGTTCATATGGCTTTTCATGAAAATGAAGTGCTCCAAGGCAAAATATGCTCTTTTTGCCTTCGTAAAGTGAGACCTCAAAGGAAGACACTATTTGCACATAAATACATGACAGTTCTCATCAATATAAAATTTGTGAATTTAGCAAAAATTAAAATGTGTCTTAAAGCATCTTTTCTATGGCTGTCTGTGAAGTCAGGATGAATTTGACCACATTTTAGAGACTACAGGTAAAAATATTTGACAGTGCTGGCATTTGGTCTTCCTGTTCTCAAATCTCTACAATGTTTAGTTGATAAATGGGGAATGAAAAGGAGCAATTTCTGAAAATATTACATTATATTTTTTTATTTATTATATAAGGTTGAACATATTTTAATCATTAAATTGAAATAAATAGATGTGTGAAGATGCAATTATTTCTATTGAAAGTGCTTTACTGAAATATATTAGGACAGGAAGATAAAAGAGATAACATACCAAAAAAATACCAATAGATTAGATCACAAAGGCTGGCCCTGAGTAATGAAATACATGTTGTGTGTTTTCTCCTACTCACTTCAATTAAGTAGTCAGTGTTTATCCTACCTTAAATTTTGACTCGACATAATCTGTTAGTTCAGAGATAGGTTGTATTTATTTACTCAAAAAATTAGTGTTTAGATATTTAAGAAAGTAAAAAGATGCAGAAATATGAAAATTTGATACAGTATTCAGCAAGTTTATATAACAGTTAACGTTTAAGTTTTTACAATCATATTTTGTTTATAAACAAAGAATGATTTTTGTTTGTTTATAATCATACTTTGTTTGTTCAGTGATGACACCAGATACTGCTATCATGGAATAGCCATTATTTTTTCATCTGGTTATTTTATCCATTGATAAATTTGTTTGAGTTAATTCTTTCCAGAATAGCACAATTGTCCATTTTTTAAATTTCCATAATTTCTTTTATATTTTTAATGTAAATTATAAAAAGATATGTTTCTCATTTAGGCTGAAATATAATGGATACAAGAAAGATAGAATAAAATTAGGAAAAGACTAATTTTTCCTCTTCTTCTTCTTCTTTTTTTTTGCGTGATACATGATTTTGCTCCACTGTCCAGGCTGGAGTGTAGTTGGGCAATAATAGCTTACTGCAGCCTCAAACTCCTGCTACAATGCTATGCTAATTAAACAAACCACTGCTAAAGGAAATAAGAGAGGACACAAACCGATGGAGAAACATTCGCTCATGGCTAGGAAGAATCAGTATCATGGAAATGACATACTTCCCCAAGTAATTTATAGATTAGATGCTATCTCAATCAAGCTACCACTGACCTTCTTCAAAGAACTGGAAAAAACCACCTTAAACATCATATGGAACCAAAAAAGAGCCTGCATAGCCAAGGCAATCCTAAGCAAAAAGAACAAAGCTGGAGGCATCACACTACCTTACTGCAAACTATACTACAAGGCTACAGTAATCAAAACAGCATGGTACTGGTACCAAAACAGAGATATAGATCAATGGAACAGAACAAAGGCCTCAGAAGTAATGCCACACATCTACAACCATTTGATCTTTGACAAACCTCACAAAAACAAGCAATGGGGAAAGGATTCCCTGTTTAATAAATGCTGTTGGGAAAACTGGCTAGCCATGTGCAGAAAGCAGAAACTGACCCCTTTCTGATGCCTTACACTAAAATTAACTCCAGGTGGATTAAAGGCTTAAACATAAGACCTAACGCCATAAAAACTCTAGAAGAAAACATAGACAAAACCATCCAGGACGTAGGCAAAGAACTAAAACAAATTTACAAGAAAAAACAAACAAGCTCATTCAAAGGATATGAATGACATAGGCACAGGCAAGGACTTCATGACTAAAACACCAAAAGCAATGGGAACAAAAGCCAAAATAGACAAATGGGATCTCATTAAACTTAAGAGCTTCTACACAGTAAAAGAAACAATCATTAGAGTGAACCGGCAACCAACAGAATGGGAAAAAATGTGTGCAATCTACCCATCTCACAAAGGGCTAATATCCAGAATCTACAAAGAACTAAAGCATATTTAAAAACAAACAAACAAACAAAAAAACACAAAGAAAAACAAAAAAAAACCACACATCCAAAAATGAGTGAAAGATATGAACAGACACTTTTCAAAAGAAGACATTTATGCAGCCAAGAAACATGAAAAAATACTCATCATCACTGGTCATTAGAGAAATGCAAAACAAAACGATATTGAGATTCCATTTCACACCAGTTAGAATGGCTATCATTAAAAGATCTGGAGACAACAGATGCTGGAGAGGATGTAGAGAAATAGGAATGCTTTTACACTGTTGGTGGGAGTTTAAATTATATCAACCACTATGGAAGACAGTGTGATGATTCCTCAAGGACCTAGAAATAGAAATACCATTTGACCCAGCAATCCCATTACTGGGTATGTACCCAAAGGATTATAGATCTTTCTACTATAAAGACACATGCACATGCATATTCACTGTAGCACTGTTTACAATAGCAAAGACATGGAACCAACACAAATGCCTATCAATGATAGACTGAATAAAGAAAATGTGGCACATATACAGCATGGAATACTATGCAGCCATAAAAAAGGATGCATTCATGTCCTTTGCAGGAACATGGATGAATCTGGAGACCATCATTCTCAGCAAACTGACACAAGGTTCATTTATTCTTAAAAAATACAAATCATTCTCATGTATCATCTTTATAGGTCTATGCAAATTATTTTGGATTATTAATTGTAGAGAATACTGAATGGAACTGCTTAAGATTATCTAGCAAATTTTACTCTGAAAAGTAAAATATATTAGAATATTTTTTAAGCAAAAAATAATAGTATATTCTAACGATAGTACTAAGTTCGTCTTTAAGCATAAGAAATAATTTCTCACAGCCATTTATAGACTGTATCTAACCAATATTTGATTGATGAAAACTAGATCTCTTCATTGCCCCAAATCTAAAACTTTAATTGAAATAATTCACATTATAATTTTTTCTTCTTCTTTACTTATTGAATAGCAAATGAATTAATGCAATTTTCCAGGTGAATGTGCCAACCAAAGTAATAAGCATAATGTTCCTAGTCATGTGTCTACTCTATTAAAATAGGTATGTGAAATTTGAATTTATGAATACAATTCTTTTAATGGGAGATATAAATCAAAGGAGCAGCATCAAATGATATATATATTTTATTAACTGATGTAATTATGTTGATGACAATTTTTTCTTTTTTTTGAGACTGTCTCACTCTGTCACCAAGGCTGGAGTGCACAAGATCCTGGTTTACTGTAGCCTAAATCTCCCAGGCTCAAGTGATCCTCCTACTTCAGCCTCCTGAGTAGCTGGGACTACAGGTATGCGCAGCCACACCCCACTGAATTTTTACTTTTTATTTTTCAGAGACAGAATTTCACTATGTTGTCCAGGCTGGTCGCAAAATCCTGAGCTCAAGGTATTTTCCCATGTCAGCCCCCTAAAAGTATTGAGATTGCAGGTATGAGCCAACACACCTGGCTTAATGACCAATTCTTTATTGTATAAAGCTTCAACATTGTCTCAAGATCTCAGTAGAAAGAGGGTTTAAATTATGTTATTTAAAGTGTCTTGTGTCCCCTAAAATTACTTATTTGAGATTTTAATGACCATGTCAGAGAAAATAAGGAAAAAAAATAATGAAATACTACTTTTGTTTTTTGAAAAGAGGGCAAGGATCAAATTATAGTTTTTACATTTCTGCGAATTTGAGGTCTCCACAATAATTTTTCCCTCTGAAGAGGGACTCTATGTGTGACTGTGTCGGCCTAATGGAGCCTGTCCTCTGGTAATGAAGATGTGCTGTGTGGGTACATGTGTAAATCATATAGGAGGTCTCCTTGTGAGTCATTCACCTGAAAGTCTTCTCCTCAGGGCAGACCCTCTTCAGACCCCTGGCTGACACTGCCTTCCAGAGACATGCCCCACTTTAACATCTTCCCTTTCAATGTAGTCTGTGAAGGACTTTGATTTAATTCACTTAACCTTTACAGAACAGGGATCCTCCACTAGTGAATTGTCTTTCACACATTACTAGACATACACAAATGCTAACCTTCTGTCTCTTCTTCCATATAATGCTTGGTTAGCTCTACCTCTAGTAACAGCTAATTGTCTGAAGCAGGCAGCAACACTTTGCACTTCTTTTAAAAGCCTTACATTTGAAATGCAATGTATCCTAATTATATTTGTAAGTGTGTTTATTATGAAAAAAGACCAGTAATTGTGAACACGTTTGTTTCTTGATTTTCTCTAGAAACAAACTTTGAACTTGTCCATATTGGGAGACCTGCCACAGTCGCAAATAACAGTATTTAGATAACAGGAGTTAGTATTATTTTCACACAGACAAAACTATTATACATGATAAAAACCTGTACAAGACATAAATTCGTAATTTATTTGTTTAAAATAATTTACCATTCCTCACATTGTGCCTCATCCCTTTACAAGTCTAAAACTTAGTTGCCAAAATAACATAACCCTATACATCCCTTCATAGAAGTCATGCCACTTGTTAGCCATGCAGCATTTTCCAAGACACCTACATCCCATTTGCATAACTAATTTAATAACATTTATTTTTGTTGAGCATGGCATTTCTACAGGGAGATATGTATATTTTAGATTTTTCTCATTAATCTTACAGGAATTTATTAAGATGTTTTCATTCAAAATCTTTGAAAACATGTGTCTTTCACAGTCATAAGATTATTCCTTTTGTTTTGTTTTTGTTTTGGGTTTTTTTTTGAGATAGTGTCTCACTCTGTCACCCAGGCTGAAGTACAGTGGCATGATCTCAGCTCACTGCAACCTCCACCTTTCTGGGTTTAAGTGATTCTCCTGCCTCAGTCTCCTGTGTAGCTGGGATTGCAGGCCTGCGCCACCATGTCTGGCTAATTTTTGTATTTTTAGTAGAGATGGGTTTCACCATGTTGGCCAGACTGGTCTCGAACTCCTGACCTGAAGTGATTCACAGACCTCAGCCCTCCAAAGTTCTGGGATTACAAGCATGCAATACCATAACCGGCCAAGATTATTCTTATCTCATTTCTCTTCTTTTGAATGTCTATTCTCAGGCTGCTAATAAAGACATACCTGAGACTGAGTAATTTATAAAGGGAAGAGGTTTAATTGACTTACAGTTCCACGTGGCTGGGGAGGCCTCACAATCATGGATGAAAGAAAATGAGGAGCAAAGTCACCTGTTACATGGCAGCAGGCAAGAGAACATGTGCAGGGGAACTCCCCTTTATAAAACCATCAGATCTTGTGAGACTGATTCATTACCATGAGAACAGCACAAGAAATATCTGCCCCCCACCCCATAATTCAATTACTTCCCACTGGACCGCTCCCATGACAAGTGAGAATTAAGAGAGTTACAATTCAAGGTGAGATTTTGGTGGGGACACAGCCAAACCCTATCAGTCATAGTCAGGGATATAAAGTAATCTTATTGCAAATCTTAAAATGTCCATTTTCTTTCATCTGGTCCTTGTTCTTCAGTAATTATTATGTCCCAACAGGAAAATCACATTACTGACATCTGACTAATCAGAATAGATTAACTTCTAAATTGCAATGATATTTTCAAGTCATCATTTTTTAATATATGAAATTGTTGTGAAGTGTTATGAAATTTCCTTGGGTACACATAAACAACATTAAAAGTGTTTAGAATAATTCATGACACCAAGTGCTATTTAATTGGTAGTTATCAATACATTTCTTTCCAAATATATAAAGATTAAAGCCTATTACATGTAAAATGATAAAAGTAAGTGTTAGGGAAGAAAATGTAGTTTTTTCATTATTTTAAAGCAAGTTAAAATCATGTTGAGCTAGTAGTTGGCACTATTACTAGTTGGCCACAATATTTACTGCATTTTCTTAAAATGCATTTTTCAACAGCATGCTGTATATGTGTGTTTTTAAATGTGTTTCTTTTAGGTTTTTCTTGTTGTTGTTTTTGTTTTTAGTTTTTCCTTTCATTTGAAATATCTATAAACTAAATGTTTCTCAAAGCTCACTTGGCAGCTTGAATGCTAAAAACCTAAAAACATTTTAGGTTTTTTTTTTTTTTTTTTTTAAAATATCTATAAACTAAATGTCTCTCAAAGCTCGCTTGGCAACTTGAATGCTAAAAGCAAGAGGAAACTGGACTAGATCGAATCTCCCTCACTGATATAATTTTTGCAAAGGCAGTTTCAGTTATACATATTTGCCTAATACTTTCATTTTTTCAAATCTGAAATAAAATTCCTGGATGCCTCACTCTACTGTATGTTAACATCGCACTTAAAATCTTCCTCAGAAAAGAAAAACACTAAAACAGAGCACATTTTCCATTTTTGTAATCTAAATTCACTTTCTATTAAAAGGTAAATATCTCCTTGGGTTAATATTTAAAATAAAATTGTTAGAAAAAAAGAACATCCAAAGAAGTACACTCACAAATAACGAAGATCACATTATAACTGATCCCACAGAAATACAAAAGATCCTCAGAGAATACAAAGAACAACTCTGTTCCCTTAAATTAGAAAATATAGATAAAATGAATAAATTCTGGGAAACACACAATCTTCAAAGATTGAATCAGAAAGAGATAGAAACCTTGAATAAACCAATATTAAACTCTGAAATGGAATCAGTAAATTTAAAAAACCTACCAGCCAAACAAAAGCCCTAGACCAGATGGATTCACAGTCAAATTCTACCAGTCATACAAGGAAAAATTGGTACCAATCCTATTGACAGGTTTTCAAAAAATTCAGGAACAAGGTTTCTGTGTAACTTATTCTATGAAGCCATCATAGGTTAATACAAAAATATGGCAGAGACAAAATGAAAAAATAAAATTTCAGGCCAATATATTTGATAAACCTAGATGGAAAAATCAAGGAATGCTAGCAAGCCAAATCAAGCAGCATATCAAAAAGTTAACACCCCACAATCAAGTAGGCTTTATTCTTGGGATGCAAGTCTGCTTCAACATATACAATTCAATAAATATAATTACATATAAACAGAAGTAAAAGCAAAAAACATGTGATCATCTCAGTAGACACAAAAAGCTTTTGATAAAATCCAACATAGCTTAATGATAAAAACACTTAACAGACTAGGCATTGAAGGAACACACCTCAAAATAATAAGAGCCATCTCTGACAAACTCATAGCCAACATTACACTGAATAGGCAAAAGCTGGAAGCATTCCCCTTGAGAACCAGAATAAGACAATGAGGCCCACTCTTACCAATCCTATTTAGCATAGTACTGAAATTTCCAGCCAGATCAATCAGGAAAGGGAAAGAAATAAAAGACAACAAAATAGGAAAAGAAGAGGTCAAACTCTCACTCTTCACTGACGCTATGATTGTCTCTACCTAGAGAATCCTGGTGATTCTGTCAAGAGGTTCCTAGAAATGAAAAACAATTCTACTAAGGTTTCAAGATGTAAAAATCAATGAATTAAAATCTATAACACTTCTATATGTCAAAAATGTCCAAGCTAGGAGCCAAATCAAGAACACAATCTCATTTATAATAGCCACAAAGAAAGCAAAATATCTAGAAGTATAGTTAACTAAGGAGGTGAAAGACCTCTAAAAGAAGAAATACAGAACACTGCTAAAAGAAATCAGAGATGATACAAATAAATGAAAAAACATGTCATGCTCATGGATTGGAAAAATCAATATCGTTAAAATTACAATACTGTCCAAAATAATTTATAGATTCAATGCTATTCCTACCAAACTACCAACATCATTTTCACAAAATTAGAAACACACTATTTCAATATTCATACAGAACCAAAGAAGAGCCTTAATACTTAAAGCAATTTTAAGCGCAAATAGAAAAGCCAAAGGCATCACATTACCTAACTTCAAACTACAGTATAAGGATACAGCAACCAAAGCAGCATGGTACTGGCACAAAAGCAGACACATAGACCAAAGGAACAGAATAGAAAACTCAGAACTAATATTGCACAACTACAACCATTTGCTCTTTGACAAGGCTAACAAAAATAAGCAATGGGAAAGGTACTTCCTACTCAATAAATGGTGCTGGGATAACTGGCTTGTCATATGCAGAAAAATAAATCTTAACCCTTACATTTCACCATATATAAAAATTAACTCCAAATGGATTAAATATTAAAATGTAAGACCCCAAATTATAAAAATCTTTAAAGAAAACCTAGGAAATATCCGTATCAACTTTGACCTTGTCAAATAATTTTTGGCTAACTACCCAAGAGCAATTGCAAGGAAATAAAATTAACAAGTGAGACCTAATGAATCTAAAGTGTGTCACAGCAAAAGAATCTATCAACAGAGTAAACACAAAACCCACAGAAAGAAAGAAAATATTTGCAAACCATGCATCCAACAAAGGTCTAATATCCAGAATCTACAAGAAACTTAATGAAATCAATAAGCAAAAAACAAATAACCCCATTAGAAAACAAGCAAAGACCATGAACAGATGGTTCTCAAAAAAAGACATGCAAGTGGCCAAAAAACATATGAAAAAGTGCTCATTATTAGTAGTTATTGGAAAAATGCAAATCAAAACCACTATGACATACCATCCTACATCAGTCATATTAAAAAGTTCCAAAAAAAAAAAAAAAAAAGAAATGGAATGCTTATACATTGTTGGTGGGAATGCAAATTAGTGCAGCTACTGTGGAAAGAAGTTTAGAATTTTATCAAAATTTTAAAACAGAGCTACCATTCAACCCAGCAATCCCTTTACTGAGTATATACGCACCATAATAGATCATTACACCAAAAAGATACATGCACTCATCTATTCATCACCATGGTATTCACAATAGCAAAGGTGTGGAATCAACTTAGGTGCCAATTTATGGTGGACTAGATGAAGAAAACGTAGTATATGTACACCACAGAATGCTATATAGAAATTTTAAAAGAATAAAATCATTGTCCTTTGAAGCAACATGGATGGAACTGGAGGACTTTACCTAAGCAAAATAATACAGGAACAGAAAATCAAATACTGCATGTTTTTACTTACAAGCAGATCCTAAACAAGAGACTGCAGGCTGCTAGACGGGAAAGAGAAGGAGGGAGGTATAGGTTGAAAAACTACATAAGGTACTACACTGACTACCTAGGTGCAATATTTCCCTGTAACAAACCTGCATATGTACCCCTGGTATCTAAAATAAATTTTAAATTTAAAAATATTTAATAATTTATGATTATTAATCATTAAATTATTGACATTAGAACATTCAAACTGCAGACATTTTCTAGGGCTAAAGAATTATACTTTTGATTCACTTTGCATAGTAATATCTTAATCAGAGAAATATGTTTAAAATAAATATTGATTTTATAGACTAAATATAGAAACAGAACCTTACAGAGTTTCAAATTGTAAACTTAGACTTGCAACAATTTTGGTAATTCAGTCACATTCTTACCACATAAAGCTAGACTTCTTCTGCCAACAAATATCACTTCGGATGTCAACTAGTAGGTGGAATCCTACCTTCCTTTATCTTTCTTATGAGACAGTTCAGAACCTAGCTTGGATGTCCTTCTTTAGTTAGATGTCTCCTTAGAAGAGTCATTGCTGTCTATATTATCTTCTATTCTTGGTTGTTCAGAATTAATGCTTTATTATAAGTTGTAAAATCCCCGTTTTTTTCTTAAGACATATTATGCCAATTATTAATTGATCCATTCTATAAGAAAATGTGGAATTCAATTCCTACTATAATAGTAATATACATGTTGATAACATTTTCTTTCTCAGTAATAGAAACCTCTTGCCACACACACTAAGGTTTATGAATTGGATTAGGTGAGGCATCTTCTCTACTTTGTGTTTATACATCTTCTCATTAAGTTCTCAGAAAACAATGGTGTGATTGTTGTCTGTGTCAGAAACTCATGCTTGTGCTAATGATTTCCCTGGGACTGTAGATAATTTATATTGCAGGAGAAAGAACACTGGACTGCCAATCAAAATACTTTATTTCTCTCTCGCCTGTGAGTCCTCTGGTCAGAGACAAGAGGTAATTAATATTTCCCCATTAATTCTGGTTAATATTTCTCAGTTAACTTAGGAAATACCTAAATAATTTGTGCCTAAAAGTCTGTGTCTGTAAAATCTTAATGTACAATTAACATAATTAAATCTTAATCTTATTAAGTCTTAACCTTATTAAGTCATAGATTGATGTCATCCATCTCAGAAATGCCTTGCATTGCCTTTCTGAGATAAATGATATCATACTATGACTTAATAATAGTGACACACTTTTCCAAAATATTCCAAGCCTTCTTGAGGAATAATGGAAAAGAAGCCCATTACACTTGTATGGATTTCCTGTTAACTACTAAACTGACAAATAAAGATTTGATGTGACCTCAAAGAGTCCAAGGACAAAGTAATAAATACTCAGCTTCAAAGATGGCAAATGTGTGGTAATTCTAACAGCTGAAAAATTGTTTGACTCAGAAAATGTTATTTTACTTATTTCTATTGCTTTAATCTCTACTTAATTTTTCTCTTAATCTTACAGTTGTATTTTGTAATCCAAAAATATAAACTCCTGAAAAATATTACTAATTGAATAATTGATAAATTTCCATTTATTTCAGGGATAAAGTAAAATATGTGCCTATTTTTAGCTTCCTTGGCTTGCTTTATTGAAAAGATCTGAGAATACTAAATTTTGACTCAGTATTTTGTGTAAATTAATCATTGTGGGAGTGCTAGAGGAGAAACACACCCAGCTGACATAACTCCTCTGGATGCTGTCTATCATTCTGGAGAGAAGTATTAAAGCTCAGAACAAAGGCACAGATAATGTATGGGCAAGAAATATATAGATGTTTGAACATTTCAGACAGCATAATGGCCAAATTAGGAACTTAGTAGTTATGTGAAGAAAGAAAACATTTAGAATCATTTGTAGATTTTTGGCTTGGAATACAGGTAGAATAAAAATGGTTATATCTGGGGTATAATAGAAAAATATTTAGGTAGGGAGAGAATTACATATTTAGGAAACAGATTTACCAGTGTTTAAGTGATGGTATTATATGATATGCATTAATATGGTTACATATATAACTACAAATACATATACACCATGGGTAGACAGAATTGCGTTGTGATTAAGAGCACTTGACTCTGGGAAAAATCTACCTGGGTTGGCATCCCAGTGATACAGCAAACTAACTTGCAGAAAACCCTAGCCAAATTCCTTGACCCTCTGTTTTATTTTCCTGAAAAATAAAAGGATGCAATGATACTATCTACTCCACAATATTCTGGAGAGAGTTCAATGATTAATATTTGTTAAAACATTAAATTTATGCACAGAAATTGGCAAATTCTATACACATTTATTGAATAACTAAAATTGATTTCAATTAATGCAGTTGCTTTATATAGTTGTAGATAAAGCCTGTCGCTGAAAAATATAGAACAATTGTAAGTTCCATTCTAAGTGATTTTTTCCCAAGATACATTTATATAGGAATGAGATAATTAAATTAAAGAATGGGGAGGTGAATAAACTAAAATGCAAATTATTAAAATTGTGAGACCAGATAGTGTTATGAAGTCAACAGAGTAAGTTTACCACAATTATTTTGTAACCAAAGTGGTAATAATTACTGAGGTTTGGGGGTATCAGTCAGGAACATTTTAGTAAATTTCTTTGAAGTGATTTGTTATTGAGCTGAAGAATACCAATTAACTTTTATCTTTTCTTTATGATTCTGCACCATTTGTCACAAGTAAATGACACTGTAAAAAGTTTCATCCTTAATGTCAGTAAAAGAAAATGACAACCACCCAATTCCAGTGATTCAGAGGAAACAGGTGTAATTTGTATCAGCAATAACTTAGATTTGACATAAAAAGAAACTTAATGAATGTAAAAAAAAAAAAACTTCAGAAATATTGTCGAATATTCTTTCCTAAGTACTTTCTTTAAATAGAAAACTCAGCCCATAGTAGTGTTGAATAATGAGAACACATGGACACAGGGAGGGGACCATCACACACTGGGGCCTGTTGAGGGGTGGTGGAGAGTAGTGGAGAGATAGCAGGGGGTTGGGGGGATTGGGGAGGGATAACATTAAGAGAAATACCTAATATAGGTGACAGGGGGATGGATGCAGCAAACCACCATGGCATGTGTATACCTGTGTAACAATCCTGCACAAGCTGCACATGTACTCCAGAACTTAAAGTATGAAGACAAAAAAAGATTTTAAAAAAAAGAAAAATCGGCCCATAGTAAATTGGGAGAAAATGTCAGTGATGGTTCTTTGATACTAGTTGTTTAGTAAAGAAAATATGATAGTAAACTTAATAAAATGAAACCTAATGTACTACTAATAAAATAATAGCAAACAAGAGTTAAACAATAGAGAATAAAGGCATAATAAGTATCACAGCAGATTATCATATAATCAATTTAACATTTGTAATAATATCTATATAAAATACTTTAAATAGGTTGCTTAAAAAATTCTTTAAGCTGTTTACATCCAAAATTGACAAATGGGATCCGATTAAACTATAGGGCTTCTGCACAGCAAAAGAAACTATCATCGGAGTGAACAGGCAACCTACAGAATGGGAGAAAATTTTTGCAATTTGTCCATCTGACAAAGGGCTAATATGCAGAATCTACAAAGAACTTAAACAAATTTACAAGAAAAACAAACAACCCCGCCAAAAAGTGTATGAAGGATATGAACAGACACTTCTCAAAAGAAGATATTTATGCAGCCAAAAAAACTTGATAAAAAGCTCATCATCACTGGTCATTAGAAAAATGAAAATCAAAACCACAATGAGACACTATCTCAGGCCAGTTAGAGTGTTGATCATTGCAAAGTTGGGAAGCTACAGATGCTGGAAATGATGCAGAGAAATAGGAACACTTTTACACTCTTGGTGGGAGTGTAAATTAGTTCAGCCATTGTGGAAGACAGTGTGGCAATTCCTCAAGGATCTAGAAATAGAAATGCCATTTGACTCAGCAATCCCATTACTAGGTATATACTCAAAGGATTATAAAACATTCTAATATAAGGACACATGCACACATATATTTATTGTAGCACTGTTCACAATAGCAAAGACTTGGAACCAACCCAAATGTCCATCAGTGATAGACTGGATAAAGAAAATGTGCACATATACACCATGGAATACAACGCAGTCATAAAAAAGGATGAGTTTATGTCCTTTGCAGAGACATGGACGAAGCTGGAAATCGTCATCAAACTAACACAGGAAACTAACACAGGAACAGAAAACCAAATACCACATGTTCTCACTCATAAGTGGGTGTTAAACAATGAATACATGTGGACACAGGGAGGGGAACATCAGACACTGGGGCCTGTCAAGGGTGGAGGATTAGGGGAAGGATAGAATTAGGAGAAATGCTACCTAATGTAGATGATAGGTTAATGGATGCAGCAAACCACCATGGCATATGTATACCTATGTTAAACCTGCCTGTTCTGCACATGTATCCCAGAACTTAAATAATAATAATAAATGTTTTATTATTAATAAAACTAAAATATAATAATTTTTTAAGTTTTAAAAACTTAAATTTTTTCTTTTGTATCTTTAGATACAAAAGAAAGCATGACATTTAATTTTACAAGGGCCATAATGGTCTACATAAAGAAAACCACAGAGGGTCTATCAGAATCATTGCTTTTTTAATAGTTTCTCTATTATTGGTCTGTGAAAATTAATTTCCTGTTTGTTTTCACTTACCACAGGTTATTGTTTTGCCATTTTATACACAGAAGTTTTTGCAAATATCCCAGCTTCCCCACAGTCAAAGTGTTGAGAGCTAGGGTAACTTTTAATGTGTTTCATAATTCTCTTCCTACTATTAAGTCACTGTTTCCATATGATGCTAAGAACACAGACTATTTGCACCTTGCAAAAACAGCAGTTAATCTTAAATATTATCATTGCCTCTAAAAAGAAGTGAATTCTCACCGAAGTTGCATGTAGTCCTTTTGCGTATAAGGGGAGCACATCCATATACAGAAATTCTGAAACCTGAAGCCACGTTCATGGCAAAGAAAAACCAGTTCCCTTCTGACTGTTTCCAGTTTCCCTGACATAGAGGATAAACATATAGATTATTTAAAAAGAACAGGATGAACCTGGAAACTATCATTCTCAGCAAACTGTCAGAAGAACAGAAAATCAAACACCGCATGTTCTCATTCACAAGCAGGTGTTGAACAATGAGAACACATGGACACAGGGAGGGGAGAATCACACACTGGGGTCTGTAGTGGGGAGCTAGGGGAGGGACAGCAGGGGGTGGGGAGTTGGGGAGGGATAACATGGGAAGAAATGTCAGATATAGGTGATGGGTAGGAAGGCAGCAAAGCACATTGCCATGTGTATACCTATGTAACAATCTTGCATGTTTTTCACATGTACCCCAAAACCTAAAATGCAATAAAATGTATATTTTTTTAAAAAAAGAAGAGATGAAGAAGTAAGAAGAGAAAAAGAAAGTTATTATATCATGATAAAGGATTCCATTTAGGAAGAAGACATAATAATTGTAAATATATATGCATCCAATACTGGATCATCCAGATTCATAAAGGAAATATAAAGCTAAAGAGAGAGAAGTATTCAAATACAATAGTAGGTAGAGATTTCAACAACCCACCTTCAGTATTGAACAGATAATCCAGACAGAAAATCAATAAAGAAACATCAGACTTAATCTGCGCTATAAACCAAACAGAGTTAATAAATATATAAACAATGTACACTTGAATGACCAGCAGGTCAATAAAGGCATTAAAAAGAAAATTAAAACGTTTTACTGAAACAAATGAAAATGATGACAATGCAACATACCAAAACCTGTAAGATACAACAAAAGCAGTACTAAGAGAACAGTTTATAACAATAAGTACCTAAATCAGAAAAGTAGAAACTTAAAATAACCTAATGATAAATATTTTTTTTGAGGCAGTGTCTTGCTCTGTTTCCCAGACTGGAGTGCAGTGGCACGCTCATGGGCCTCTGTAGCCTTAACCTCAATCCAAATGCCCATCTCAGCCTCCTGAGCAGCTAAAATTGCAGGTGCATGCCACTATGCCTGGCTAATGTTTGCATTTTTTAGAGACAGCACTTCACCACGTTGCCCAGGTTAATCTCAAACAACTGGGTTTAAGCCATGTGCTTGCCTCAAACTCCTAAAGTGCTGGGATTATAAACACAAGCCACCATGCCTGGCCTATAATAGTATCTCTTAAAGAACCAGAAACGCAAGAGCTAACTCAACGCAAAATTAGTAGAAGAAAAATAAAAAAGATAAAAGCACAAATAAATAAAATTGAAACAAAAACATGGATAAAATAAAAATTAATTTTTAGAGAAAAACCAAAATTGAAAAATCTTTAGTCAGACTAACCAAGAAAAACTAAGACTCAAATAAATAAAATTAGAGATTAAAAAGCAGACATAACAACTGATACTGTGGAAACTAAAAGGATCATTAGACTACTATGAGTAATTATATTACAATCAACTGGAAAACCTAGAATAAATAAATTCCTAGACTCATAAACCTTTCAACATTTAACCACGAAGAAGTCCAAAACTTGAATAGCCTAATAACAAGTAATGAGATTAAAACCGTAATAAAAAGTCTCCCAGAGAGGAAAAGCCTGGATTCAATAAATTCATTGCTGAATTTTACCCAACATTTAAAGAAAAACTAAGACCAATCATACTGAAACTATTCAAAAAAATAGAGGATAGCATACTACAAAATTCAGTCCATGAAGCAAGTATTACCTTGATATCAAACCAGACACATTAAAAAAAATTGAAAAAGAAAGAAAGAAAGAAAGAAAGAAAGAAAGAAAGAAAGAAAGAAAGAAAGAAAGAAAGAAAGAAAGAAAGAAAGA